>NC_092802.1:20471388-20792602 GCF_918797505.1 Bemisia tabaci | reverse complement strand
TTAGACCTCATCAGTAGATCACAACCGCGCAGTGAACCCAACTTAATATGCCGCAAAATCCAAGACGGCATTAAAACGCCGTCATGGATATGACCCAACTATCGACGTGACTCCAACTTAATATTCCATTGCAAACTGCCTGAGCTGATCACTCTCCCTCCTCAGTTTCGTACTGGTGCGCATTAGAGTTCAAAAAATTATTTTTGACTCTAATTTTAATTTTTGGAACTTCTTGGCTATGTTTTCTCCACGAAATGGTGTGGACCCAGCACCATTTCTCCACCTTGTTACATACAGGTTTCGGGCCACTTCTTAGTGTTTTTTTCTTCATTTACTGTTTCGTCAATACGGAGTCCTCATTCCCTGAAACAGTGACAACCGTGTGATCGCGTGTTAGCTTCCGGATGATACAGATCTAGTTCGAATAGAACCCCTCTTTTTGGGGCCGTTGTGTGACCTTGGCGCCTCAGTGGGTCCCGATTAGTCATGCCAAGTTCAAGGGACAAAGAAAGCGTCGAAAGAAACCATCTCCGGTCCAATTCCGGCGTGGAAAACGCGGGTGCGGGACCTCCGTACCACCGCACTCGGAAAGAACACCGTATGAGCCTTCAGGAGTTGCCAAATCTCCTTCGACAAATCATGAATTTTCGTGAAAATTTGTGTATATTTCTCTTCCAATTTTATAGAAGATTTTGTCCGTAATTTGATCTAAAAAATCTAAAAATTGCCACACTGAAAAGAAAGTCTCGGCGTTTTTACCAAGGTCCGTTGGTACCTTTACTATCTCACTTTTTTTACCAATTATTGATCATTTTATCAAGACAGACTGGTAAGCTTACCTAAAAACCGGTATTTTTACTGTTTTTTCCAGGTAAGAATACCACTTTTATTGGTAATCAATTCCCGGTAACTTTGCCATTTTATCTCGTTAATTCTACCACAGTCGATAAAAAATATTGGCGTTTTTATCGAGGTCCAGTAAAATTACCGAGAAAGTTCAATAATTTTACCGGGATTTCTCGGTAAAATTACCAATTCCATAAATGATAATTTTACCAAGAAAAAACTGGGATCAATGGAACCCTGAATTCTTGGTAATTTTACCGTTTTCTTAGTAAATACACCGATATTTTTTTTTTTCAGTGCAGGTCACTAAATCATACTTTTCTCCAAAATTAAATCTTTTCTGAGAGGAGTTTTGGAAACCTTCGAGTGTTCATACGGCGTTCTTCCTTAGCACGGTAGCATACCATCGTGCTTAGGAAGAGCCCCGTATGAGCCTCCAGGAGTTGCCAAATTTCCCCGGAAAAATATTTATTTTTGATGAATCTTCGGAGCATACTTTCTTCAAAATTTTAGATACTCCAGATCAAATCGCGAATAAAATTCTATAAAACGTTTGAAGAAAAATATTTTCACGTATTCTCAAATTTTCATATTTAACGAAACGAAATTTGACAACATACGCAGGTTTATACGGCGTTCTTCTCTAGGACGGCAGCTTAAATGATCAACTTCTTTGTGGAA
Organism: Bemisia tabaci; assembly: GCF_918797505.1. Lineage (NCBI taxonomy): Eukaryota > Metazoa > Arthropoda > Insecta > Hemiptera > Aleyrodidae > Bemisia > Bemisia tabaci. Next base: position 20,791,075 of record NC_092802.1, on the reverse strand, counting down.
AGGAACTCGTCTATTTTGAATGAGCCCCGAACTGCATAAGGCTACAAGCGCCCAGGGTTTCATCTGAAAATAGACTTTTTCCTTCCAGACACGATTCGTTTAGGTGACTGTGCACGTGATGAGGTCCCACCATGGTCCTCGAGACCCGTTATCTTGGGCACACTTTAATTCGAGGAGAAAAATTAAAGAGCATTTAACGGGAAAGCATGGTCACGGACATTGGTTCAGTCCCAAGGTTGGGTTGGCTATCATAGATAGGTGGACTATGCGCCGATTACTGAAACTAATAGACAAAGTTATAGACAGAGAAGACAAAGGGATATGGAGGGATCCTTTTGGCGGAAGGGGCTGGTTGCAATGGACAAAGAAGGTATACTTGTGCGGAAAGAAAACTCTTTTTGCTGTATCTTTTATGTAGTACAGACCCATCCCTCTCAGCTTTCGGTACGACTGGCGCCTATGCATAGTGCACTGGTGCAGGCGGATTCCATTCCCGAAATGGACCATCCTTTTGGGGCCGCGGCTGGCTTACTAATGCAGCAATGCACCGTTGGTCCTCCATTCGAAACGTCCGTTTAAGGAACAAAGCTCATCATCGCATCAGGAGGTTAACAGATCCATAACGATGGATTATTATTTTTTGACCTCACCAACAAGTCTCGCTGTAATAAAACTCGCAGCTCCAGGAGTGGAGCAACGGGATTTTTATATTAAAATCGACGCATGAAGGACAACTACTCGTACGTAAGGCTTCTTGAGCTTTATATGCTCTCTCTAAGAGTGCTTTTAAAATGAAGCTTTGTAGAAGGAACCATTTTCTGCGAAAAAAAATCTAGCTTTATGATATGAAATCATTAGAGTAACGGGTAACGCATAATGCCTGAGTTGCAAAGCGCTTCGGGGGGTTGGACAGTGGAGTGGACAGGGGACGTATCCTATTGGTCTGCCGTGCTAAGGAAGAACGTCGTATGGGCCTTTAGGCGTTGCCAAATTTCCCCTGGCAAATCACTAACTTTCAGGAAATTTTTTGAATATCTGTCTACCAATGTCGCAGATAATTTTGTTTGTAATTTGATCTAAAACGTCTGACAATTTCAAGGAAAAATATTCATAACTTTCCTACAAAATAAACATTTTATCGGAGGAAATTTGGCAGCTCTCGGACGTTTATACGGCGTTTTTCCGTAGCACGGCAGTAGTGTCGTCAAGAATGGTTAAACATTTTGGAGAGGGTCAGGACTGCAGCGGGCCGATTATTGAAATTGGTAGACAAAGCTATAGACAAAGAAGACAAAAGGGATATGGAGGGATCCTATTGGTGAAAGCGGGTGGTTGCAATGGACGAAGGAGGTAGGTAATAGACTAACTAACGGCAACCCACGAGAGACCCGACGGATGGTCAATAATTTTCTCCCTTAGTCTGTAAAAGCCACCCGTTTTAACAAATGGGATCGCTCTATACTCCTTATGTCTTCTTTGTCTATAAATTTCAATAATCAGCTCGCAAAAATGCTTCAGCGTGGCGTGTGCGTGGGTTGGGATCTGAGTGAGAATTTTTGGTCACTGGGAGTAGGAATAACCTTCCCCGCAAACTCTGACAGAGAAACATCCCGAGTAACAATCCCGAATTGGGTCTGAATTGGGTCGTTTTTGAACCGAGAGATTCAATTCTTCTTGCGCGCTTCCCCACGAAACTGCGCAAAAAACAACTTCAAACGTAGAATCTTCGCGAGCGATTTTAGACGCGCCTCCGGGACTCATTCAATCACACCGATGATCGTGCGACCCGCGAGGAAAGTGAATCGTTTGTTTTACGGATTTTTTCGACACTACCCTCCATTGTGTAGTAGCCTAAAGCCGATACGGGCAAGTTGAGGTGGGCAGAGTTGCCACGTTTTGCCCGAAAACTGTAAAGATACGATCATGATAATATTCCTCGGACTTTAACTCCGACTTTACTGGGGAAAAAAAAAAAAAAAAAAAAAAAAAAAAAAAAAAAAAAAAACACATTGGATCTAGAGTTCAGACTCTTGAAAACATTGACAAGAAAAAATACTCTTGATTCAATCGGATTTTCGCTCGAATCAAAACAAAATCCGCTTAAATTAAGATGCGTGGTTCTGTATTTAAGCTAGATTCTGATTACTTTTCTGAAGTACTTTTTCTTGTCGATGTTTTTAAGAGTCTGGACTCTAGATCCAATGTGTTTTTTTTTCTAGTGTTGGTTGTAACCGCCCCAAATTTGACGAATTTTACCAGACTCATTTTAACTGCTATTCATGTTTCCTAAGAATTGGACGTATTTACACTAAAAGGAACTATGTCACAAGCAATCCCTATGCACATAGTTCCTTTTAGCATCTAGATACGTCCAATTTCCAACTACCAAACCACGGCTCTCGGTTTGCGACTTTGCAGACTTCCTGTTGTACTTTATTTTTTAAAGGGAGAACTATTACCCAACGTCCATTCTCGAAAACTTTCTTGCTTTTTCTTCTCCTTGCGAGATAAATGCCAAGAAAACTTCATGGAGTGATGTTGATTTGTTCCCTTCAAAAAGATAAAACAGGAGCAGAGATTTTTAAACACTGCAAAAGGAATACGTGGTACGGGAGTTGCACCGTCGGTGTGCTGTTTTTATCCATATCAGCGGGCCGATTATCGAAATTGATAGACAAAGCTATAGACAGAGAAGACAAAAGGGATATGCACGGAAAAAAAAACTCGTGCGTGGGACCCGAAGTTTAGGTCATATGGATCTCTGAAGTTTTCAGATGAAGCATCTGAACACTTCAGGTCTAGCTGCCGAGGTTCGGATCACACATCTGAAACTTCAGTTCTTACATCTGAAGTACTTCGGTTCTCACATCCGAAGTACTTCGGTTCTCATATCCGAAGTACTTCGGTTCTTACATCTGAAGTACTTCAGATGTAAGAACTGAAGTTTCAGATGTATGATCCGAACCTCGGCAGCTAGACCTAAAGTGTTCAGATGCTCAATCTGAAAACTTCAGAGATCCATATGACCTAAACTTCGGGTCCCACGCACGAGTTTTTTTTCTCCGTGATGGAGGGATCCTATTGGTGGAAGCGGATGGTTGCAATGGACAAAGTCAGTGTAATAGAACTCGGTAACCCACGAGAAACCCGACAGTTTAGTCCATCATTTTCTTCCTTAGTCTGAAGTAAACCACACCTTTCAACCAATGGATCGTTCCATACTCCCTACGTCCATTTTGTCTATCAATTTCAATAATCAGCCCGCAGACCTTGTCCAAATGCCCATTGTGAACATCGCGTATTTACTTCCACTTTATGATAAACCACACGCGGTTTTTAAAATCGTCCGAATAAGTAGATCCCCTCCGCTTACTGACATGAAATCCGTATGTTTTTGACTGATAACTGTTTATGCTGCATGACGGCATCAGCGCGCAGAGTGAATTTAGTGCGATTAATTCGCTGAGAAATTGCTGACTGCGGTCTCCAATCGCCGCTCCTCTGATCATTTTCGCGCCAAACCGGTTGCCAAGTTGCAGCGAACACAGAATTCTCCCTTTTTAAATTCATCTCCTTGATAAGAGCATTTTTCCTCTCGATTCAATAAGAAGGCATCTTCTTAACGGCAAGTTCAAAAATGTTTTTGCTGAAATTAAATAAGTTGTTTTTCTAAAGAAGAGAACCACGCTTTCTCAATGATCCTCTCATTTTATGCTCACGTGTGAAGTCAGATTTGCACGATTCACTTTTTAAACGATGATTTTTTGCCCTGAAATTGACTCTGGGACAATCCACCGGGACTCACGCCTTACGCTTGAAACGAAACAACGAAGCGTATGATTGGGTGATAAAATTATTACAGTGGAAAGAAAGTCTCTCGGATCCAAAGTCCAGACTTTTATAACATTTGACAAGAATATAATCTTAATTCAATCGGATCTTTGTTGAGCCAGAAGGAAATCCACTTATTTTTGAATTAAGAAGCTCGGCTCTTGATCCAAGCAAAAATCCACGTGAATTAAGAGCATGTTTCTCTTGTCAAATTTTTTAAGAGTCAGGACTCTTGATCCAAGAGACTTTTTTTCCAGTGTGCCCTTGATGGCATACTCCTTTTAGAGAAGCTTCAAGCGACCGAAATAAGAATGACCTGGCAACAATGTTTAAAGACTGATCGAGAAGAAAGTGAAAACAATGGTCCAGGATGATGTATAACTACAGCTTAAGCGTTCCTCACCCATCGAGATGGATGCCGCGCCCCCCTCTCTGATTGAACTTTACTGAATGAACCCGCGTTGTTAAGAAAGTGAGAACTACAGCCTCGGCAGAAAACTGTCATATCCTGCTTTGAGATTTTTGGCACATGAATTGGAGGATCATACACGGAATTCCATGGCTCGCCTACTCCACCTTCATCAATATCAAACTTTCGATCAACATTGTGTTCCTGTCAGAATGGACTGATGATGTAGCAAGACACTTCTTGTGAAAAAATACTGTCTATAAATTCGAAGAAAAATCCAAAGTGCATTTCACCTCTGTACGTATTTTGCCCCCCGAAACTCCGAGTAATAAAAGTGCGGAGTGGAATGAAGTCCCTTCGAGAAGTTAACTGCGCTCTTACGGAGCAAAATTCACCCCTTATCTATGTAATGTCATGCAAGCGAGGAAATAAGGAATCAACCAAAATTCTAGTATCAGATCTCGTGAAATATTTTGTTGACAGCTTTCGGAACTGTCCTACAGATTTTTACTTATTTTGAAAGCGCCCATAGCTCTTACTTGTAAAACTTGAAGCTTCCTAAAACTTTACTCATCACACTTAAAACTTATTGCTTACTTTTCTTATCCAACGTTAAAGTCTTCCGCGAAAATTCGCTTAGTATTCGCGATCCCGAATCGCGCATGCACGCAAGCAATCTCGAATTTTTTCACTCACATAGTTAAAACTTATCGCTTATTTTTCTTATCCAGCGTTAAAGTCTTTCTCGAAAATTCGCTTAATATTCGCGATCCTAAATCGCGCGAATGTTTTCACTCACATTCCTAAAACTTATCGCTTATTTTGCTTGTCCAGCGTTGAAGTCTTTCGCGGAAATTCACTTAATATTCGCGTTCCCGAATCGCGCATGCACACAAGCAATCTCGAATTTTTTCACCCACATTGCTAATACGTATTGTTTATTTTTCTTAACCAGCGTTAAAGTCTTTCGCGGAAATTCGCTTAATATTCGCGATTCCGAATCGCGCATGCGGGTTGGCAATCTCAAATGTCTTCATTCACATACTTAAAACTTATTTGCGTAAAACTTATTACTTATTTTTCTTATCTAGCGTTAAAGTCTCTCTCGGAAATTCGCTTAATATTTTCGATCCCGAATCGCGCATGCGGGTTGGCAATCTCGAAAGTCGGTCATTCTGGAACGAATCTCTGGCACTCTCCTCGAGCGCGAGTATAGGGAGATGTAGAAAGCAAGGGTGGGAAGGGGAGGGGGTGGGGGTGACGGACGGAGAAAAAGCTCTGCTCTCCAACGAAGATCAGATAAAGCTTGGGTTGCAGGGGGCAGTGCGGTTATCATCCGCGGATCTCCGGCCCGATCGCGGCGTCCGCTGGAGCCCATTCATGTGGAATACTACCGTGCCAAAGAAAAACGCTCTGTGAGCATTCCTACGTTGTCAAACTTCCTTCGATAATATATTCATTCGTCAGGATAGTTGGACTACATTTTGCGATTAGGAACTATTTCTGACTCAGTTTAGAAACAATGTAAGTACCAGTAGTTCCCGTATGCACATAAGCGTTATTTACGGATGAGCCACACTGGAAAAAAAACACATCGGATCTTGAGTCCAGACTCTTAAAAACATCGACAAGAAAAAATACTCGCGATTCAATCGGATTTTTGCTCTAATCATGAACCAAGCCTCTTAATTTGAGCGGATTTTCTTTTGATTTAAGCTTAAATCTGATTGAATCAAGAGTATTTTTTCTTGTCAATGTTTTCAAGAGTCTGGACTCTAGATCCAACGTGTTTTTTTTCCAGTGCAGAAATTGTAGTTCCGTATTGTAAAATTAAGTCTAGTTGTGGATATTTTCCGTCAGAATTATCGGGTACTTCCGACTGAATTGCGAATGAAAGTGTTTGAAAAATTAAAATGAAAATCTTCACTTGTTCCCCCGAAAATTCTTATTTCATTGAGGGAAATTTTGTAACGTCTGAAGGCTCATGTACAACGATTGTTCCAAGCACGGCAGGAGAAGAGAGTCAGCTGGTATTTCTAGAAAAGATCACGGTCTGTATTGATGTAGTGTATTCCTTGTTTACGCGAAAATTAAAAAAGACAATTTTTGGAGGACCGCGCCTCGGCTGACCGGGAAAAAACGTCCACCAAATCAACTGGCCCCCGTCTTCTTTAATTTTCCCTTGTTCCATCGTTTCATATCTTCCATGAACGTGTTCTGTGCCCCGACAGCCTCCTTCTCAGTGCACTAACAGCTTTAAACTTCGCTTTTCCTGTCAGTTTCCCATCGTGTCCTTTGGACCGTCGCATCGCTCTTCGGAAGATAAAAATTCGCACATAACTCACGTACGCGGTCGAATTATAGAGTAATAACCGAGAAAAGCGGTTTGGCTCATCACTTTCCTCCACGGTGCCCCGGTGCATTCTTGCCGAGTTTCGCAAAGATTGGAGGTTTCACGAAAAAAAGAATAGGTCATTCTCATGAAGACTGAAGCGCTAGAAATGAGAATTCAAGAAATTTAGATAATCTAGTTAATTTTAGTCAATTCAAGAAGTTTAGTTAATTTAGTTAGATTTAGTTAGTTTAATTAAAGAAAGCTTTTTTAATCGACCCGTTCTGAATCTCGGAAGTCAGGAAATGTATGTGTGTGAAGCAATTCCTGTAGCTGCTTTTCTATTTAAGTTTCTGAGGGTACGCCGGATTTTTTTAGAAAAAGTATATGCTACCGTCAGTAAAAACCGGAAAATATCAGGAAATTCGATGTCATCGGGAAAATCGGTCATGGATCAGGAAATTCTGAGTGTTTCAAGCGTTTTTCAAACATTTGAGCCAATTTATGAGATATTTTAATTTGATGAATCAAATTAATGTAAATTTATTCACGCCAAAAGTCAGGAAATTCTAGATTAATTATCAGGAAAATCCAAAATGTAAAGTAGACGCCCTCTATTGTCGATTGTTGGAATTCGCATATATCATCATCGTCCGGCCAAAGTATCACAAGAGCCATGCCGCGTTTCAAAATTTCCGCCGCCATTTTATTTTTTTACAAAAGAATTGTTCAACGAAGCTGTCCGAAAATTTCACTGCATTTTCTTTGTGCTGCCGATAAAATTCAGTGAAATTTTCTAACAGATTCAACCATCACTTTCACTGTAAGAAAATAAAATGGCGGCGGAAATTTTGAAACGATGCACGACGCTTGCAATACCTACACTGGAAAAAAACACATTGGATCTAGAGTTTAGACTTGTGAAAACATTGACAAGAAAAAGGACTCTTGATTCAATCAGATTTAAGCATAACTCAAAAGGAAATCCGCTCAAATTAAGAGGCTTGGTTCTTGATTTAAGCTTAAATCTGATTGAATCAAGAGCATTTTTTCTTGTCGATGTTTTTAAGAGTCTGGACTCAAGATCCAATGTGGTTTTTTTTCCATTGTAGGCCGGAAGGTGAAGTTATAATCGCGAAAATTCGCCTAAAACGCACTCAAATAACAACGCAGCTCAGGTAACGATTAAACCAGTGAGCGATCGTTTGACCCAGTTATCGATTTCGGGGCTATTTTTCCGTTTTCCCGAACGGTTTTCCCCGCCGCCGCGGCTCGGACGTGAGGACGAGTGGTGTTCTACCGGACAGATTTTCCTCTCGCTTTTCGGCTGATTCGGTCCGAGTTTCGCGGGGAAAGTGAGTTATGATCGCTCGATTTTTCACCGGCTTAATCGAGCGATGACCATCAGGCATTCTTCTGGTCAAGGCTATTTTCCCAGTTCAGGAGCCGAGGCATCCGTCTCGATCTATTTTTGTCAGAGGGAGAGTTCCATCGGTCATCGGCTCCAGCGGGCGGATCGTTGAAATTGGCAGACAAAGCTACAGACAATGAAGACAACTGCGGGCTGATCGTCGAAATTGGTAGACAAAGCTATAGACAAAGAAGACAACAGGGATATGGGGGGATCCTATTGGTGGAAGCGGGTGGTTGCAATGGACAAAGGAGGTAGGTAATAGACTAACTTACGACAATCCACGTGAGATTCGATAGTTAGTGTTCCATGGGTGGTTGCAGGTTTCTAACAGAATAGAAGTCAAATAAGCTGTCATAAAAAGGGGGAAAACCCCTTCTAGTTTGATGGGTTTCCATGATCTGAATCGGAGGACGAAGCTAATGAAAACGAAGGCATTGAAGACAAAGGCAAAGAAAAAATGTAGAAAAGCAGAAGGAGGAAGAACAAGTGTTTGCAACGAACACCTTAATAATCGATTCTTTACCATAGCTTCAAATAGGGAAGTATCGACAATCTATCATTCACCATCCAACCTTTCGACAACAGTGAACCGAGATCTTCTGCCAATAAGCTCGCACGGTTGCAGAAGATCACGTAGCGCAGAATTACGTGACGGACCGATTTCAACTCCATGGGCCCTCCGAAGCCCTTGGTCACCCGTAGAGTGATCTCAGGGAATCAGTGGCGTGGCGTGCTCTGCGGTCTATCGATGTTTCCCCATTTGAAGTCATGGTAAAGAATCGATTATTAAGGTATTCGCTGCGAACACCCTGTTTATCGATACTTTTCCATAGGTTTAAATGGCCGATCAATCGATATATCGCAAAGCACGCCACGCCATTGCAGGGAATATCTCACAAGACGTGAGCTGACGCGAAAGGATCCCGCCGCGATGATGGTGTTCCTCTCAGGACTGCCGTGCTAAGGAAAAACGCCCTTTGAGCATTTGAATGTTGCCAAATTTCCTCTCAGTAAATATCTATTTTTGATGAGGGTATGAATATTTTTCATTGACATTTTCAGACTCTTTAAACCAAATTACGAACACTGAAAAAAAATCTCGGTGTACTTACTAAGAAAAGGGTAAAATTACCAAGAATTCAGGGTTCTATTTGATCCCAGTTTTTTCTTGGTAAAATTACCATTTATGGAATTGGTAATTTTACCGAGAAATCTCGGTAAAATTATTGACTTTCTCGGTAATTTTACTGGACCTTGGTAAAAACGCCACTATTTTTTATCGATTGTGGTAGAATTACCGAGATAAAATGGCAAAGTTACCGGGAATTGATTACCAATAAAAGTGGTATGTTTACCTGAAAAAAAAACAGTAAAAATACCGGTTTTTAGGTAAGCTTACCAGTCTGTCTTGGTAAAATCACCAATAATTGGTAAAGAAAGTGAGATGGTAAAGGTACCAACGGACCCTAGTAAAAACGCCGAGAATTTTTTTTCAGTGTAGATCAAATTACGAACAAAATCCTGCAGGAAATCTGAAGAGAAATATTCGCAAATTTTCCCAGAAATTTGAGACTTGTCGGAGGATTTGGCAACGTTCGATGGTTCATACGACGTTTTTCCTTAGTGCGGAGGAGCCTCCGCGTTTTGAGTGTCAAGAGGCTCTTGAAAAAGGTTGGAAAGGCTCTCCTGTCCTCGAGCACCAACGTCATCCATCATTCGCCGCTGTCGATTGCGCTTTGCGTGCGGTGAAGGAGTTTGAACTTCGGACCACCCTCATTGTAGAAGAATGTCTTCGTTTTTTTACGAATGGCGCCAGAGTTATCGATTGCATCGGTTTGGTTATGGATGATGAGGAAAGTATTCCGGGCGAGGCGTCATTTTTTAAAAGCTAGAAAGCATGACCAGACCACAGACGCGGAGATTTGAAACAAACCTGGTTCAAACTACGCAAATGGAGAAGTTGCATGGTGTCTGAAATTTTGTAAATTTCGTGAGCAAGAAGAAATTACTGAATGCACTGACATGAGAGTATCTTCGGTTTTCAAAATGCACAATCATTAGAGGAGGTATGGCCAAATTACCCAGTGGATCATTTGCAAGTGTCTTAAATTTTGTGAATTTAATCTCTAAAATGGAACTGCTAGTAAAACTGAGTGCGAGGATATCCTTGGTTTCTAAATTGAACAATTATTGGAGATGATATGGCAAAACAACCTAATCTGCTAAAATACAGATGTTGGAATATATAATGGAATATATAATGGAATATTTAATGGAAACTGCCGTCAGATGATGTTACAAGGCGGCAAATTTTCTTACTTTTAAATCAATTTTTCTCCAATTTCCCATGTCAGAAAAAAATTATGAAAAATACTGCGAACTCAGCTCATTAGGTACTCTCTCAGATAGAGCAATAAAATTTGTGTGTGCAAATTCTCCATTTGCTAAAATACATGTGTTTAAGCGGGAACAGTTTTTCTACTGTCTTTCAAATCGAGGAAAAAAATCATAAAAAATACTTCGCATTTTATACGCATAAAACGCAGCTTATCAAGTACTCTTAGATGCAGGAATAAAATGTTTACGTGCAATTTCCCCTTAAGTGCAAAAGAGTAGATTTTAGTCTTTTTTTATTGTGATGATCCTGATCTTTGTGCCATTCGACCTTCGATAAGTCGACTTATAGGGCTGTATCTCTTGCGTGCAACGGACCCATTGAATGGATTCAGTAGAAATATATGTGAGCTCAAAACTACCCCTAACTTTTTTTCTTAGTTATAGATCCTCGTGTATTCACGGTTTAAAATTTTGGAGTAAAATTCTGTGCCGGAGTCTATACTTACAGCACCCAAAAACTTTGAATTATATAAATGCACTGGTAAAAAAAAAGTAGCTTGGACCTAGAGTCCAGACTCTTAAAAACGTTGACAAGAAAAAATACTCTTGATTCAAATGGAAATCCGCTTAAATCAAGAGGCTTGGCTCTTCGATTCAAAGAAAAATCCGATTGAATCAAGAGTATTTTTTCTTGTCAATGTTTTTAAGAGTCTGGACTCTAGATCCAAGCTACTTTTTTTACCAGTGTGCGGAGCGAAATATAATCTCCTACGGTAGTGGCTTACACTATTATACGGAGCGGTATATTTGCTTTGTGGAGTGCCATACACTTTTATATATGGTGATCATTTCACTTCAATCCTCGAATTTCACTCCTCGACGTTCAAGAGTGAGTTTTGATTGGTTTCATTAGTTTTAAAAACCTGAAACACGCGACGCACATTTCTACATCAATTTGATTATGCTCGCTTCAGTGAGACAATGCCAGCGACTTGCGACGGTAAGCCACTAGGAAGCAAGAGGGACGGAAGAGGGTAAAAGGTGGAAACAATCACGGAAAGTCAAAGCGCCTTCATTTTTTAGGACGCAATACGGACATCCACTGAGCACGAATAGTTGCATCCAGCCTTTTGCTTTCTTATCCGCTCGTTAAAGTCTCCGGACTCCTCACGGCCACGTTTGCTATGCACAAAGGAACCAAGCCACATCAGCTATTGCCAAATTTATTTGGGCAATTAAATTGTTTTACTTGTAAGTGGTTGTGCGGATTTTTGTGCAAATTTCAGTAAATTGTCTGCACAGGATGAAGCAAATTGCTTAAAGTTTTTAAAGCAATCCCCACACTGGAAAAAAAACACAATGGATCTAGAGTCCAGACTCTTAAAAACATTCACAAGAAAAAATACTTTTGATTTAAGCTTAAATCTGATTGAATCAACAGTCCTTTTTCTTGCCAATGTTTTCAAGAGTCTCGACTCTAGATCCGCAATGTGTTTTTTTTTCCAGTGCACACACATTCTCTTCTAAAAAATTAAATTGCCCGGTTAAATTTCGCAATAACTGATGTGGCTTGGTTCCTTTCTGCTAAACGCGGTCCAGTTAAGACAGTGTAGGCAAACTTGTAGATCATCAACTCTAAGCATTAAATAAGTGATTTTTTTCTTCTTTTTTTTTAAAAAAAAGAAAATTGTCACTTTTGTCCATGTATACCACAGTTATTGAGTTCCTCAGGCGTTTCCAGGTTTTAATTTTTGGTATCTTGTGCCTTTGTTGCAGGCAAGAACAAACCGGCGACCATCATCGTTCGCGTGGGCAACAACCGGCCAGACCTGGGTACTAACCCGGTCTGCAACCGATTCACCGGGTTCCTGGAGGAGGGTAAGCCCCTGTTCCTTCCGTGCAACCCCCCAATGCCGGGCGCTTTCGTCAGTGTTCACCTGGAGACGACCGCCGGACAGAGCCAGCTTTCCATCTGCGAGGCCTTCGTCTACACCGACCAGGTAATAAATCCATGCGAGTGGGGATTCAGGGAAGTTGAAAACACTGATTTTCCTCGCGGGAAAAATGATACAGTGCTGAGCACTGATTGTTCAGATCAAATGGAGCCAGCTACTATGGCAGTATTGCTGAGACCTACCATCTGTGGGGCTGGACCCAGGGCCGGATTTACCTATGGTGCATCGGTGCAACTGCACAGGGCGCCAGATTTTGAGGGGCGCCAAATTTTGGGGATTTTTTTCCGAACTCTGCAAAAAATTGAGAATTGCGTCGAAAGTTCAGAAACTCTGATTGTTGATTGATTCTATAAAGGCAATGGAGATACAGACAAGAACGGCGAAACAACATTAACAATGTAAATATTGCATTATATTACTCCATATGTGCCTGTGCATGCATATGAAATGCCTATTTTTTTGTCCCACCAGAATTTTCTTCTGCAAAATTACATCAGAGAGCCATTAATTTATTCCGTTCCACCTTTTACATGACCTGACCCTAGACTTTAAGGGTCAAACTTTCTCCTAGTTTCGTAGTTCACAGTAACAGAGACAGGTACCTGGTTTTGGTTTCTGCCCCAGAATCATGCAATCACTCGAAAAATTCGTATTTAGTTAGAGTTAGCACGTAGTAACCAAAGAAGACCGTCGGGTTGGGAAATGCGCGGGCGGGGGGGGGGGGGGGCGTGCGAGGGGGGCGCCTCGAAAATTTCTGTACAGGGCGCCAAAAACGTAAATCCGGCCCTGGCTGGACCCTAAAATTTTAGGGCTCAATGCCACCGTCATACTAGCTGGCTCAATTTGATCTAAACGGTTAGTGCTTAGCAATTTATCGTTTTTTCCGTGCTCCATTTAAATGCATGTGTCGTAGGCAACTAGTCAAATTAGGCATTTTATCAAATGCCTAGGCAGAGATAGTCTAATGTTGAGAGTTTATGCAATTCTATAAATTTATGGTGAGAATTCATGTGTTCTCAATATTTTGGGGAAAATAACTCATCAGATATACGAACTCTCCGTGTTTGTTCCTCTTCACATGCCTCTCAAACATTTGAATGTCAAAATATTAATCTGTCTTTAATGCGTTTTATGATGTACCAAAAGTTTCAAGATGAATGTGTGTTTCCATTATAAAATTTTCACGTAGAATACGACTAGTGAACCAAAAATGACCGAAAGTCTCTCTTAACCAAGATATTAAATTTTTCCGATGCATGGATTCATACTTTCCGTTCTCAGGAAAAACAATGATCTTCTTGAGTTAAAATGAGGACGGGGGAGGGGGGCGGGCAAAATGCGCAACTTTGAACTTGTTGTGCGTGAATTAAGATTGTTTAAAGTATGGGGGAATTCCTGTGGACGTGTTTGCTTCATTTACTTTTCAAAGATGCAAGAATAAAAAAATACTGAACGAGCTTATTCATGAAATGCAGAATAATTTGACCAGCGATGCAACGTCACGAAGACCTACTCGCGGAATATTCTACGCGAGAACGGGATAGTTTTTTTTTTTCCTCGTACGTCACTATGCCGAGAACCATCATTACAGTGGAGAAACGTTTCTAGATGCTAACCGCTGTCGGCTGAGGCTGGAAACATTTAAGTGACGCTTAAAGGAATGAAGATTCCAATCTTCTCCGGTAACGTTCAAGGGCTGTGTAAGGGTCTTTCTTAGGATACTTTTACGGCTGTGCGGTGAACTTTTCCCGATGCAGATACCATAATAACTCGAAGTTCCCGAGCAAAAATATGACCACACTAGGACTACATATTTCACCAAGGAATTACTATTTCTGACACCTCAAAGAAGTAACTTATGTGACATGGATTTCCATCTGTAGATACCTGCTTTCATGAAAGAGTAAGCAACAGTAATTCCTTTTTTTCTAAATATAGTCCACTTAGATATAAGTTCTGTCACTCAAGTATACAGATTGCAATTACATGGCAAAATAATTATCGCTACTGCATCGGTGTGTTGTGTATGCTGCTTATCTACGAGTTGAAGGAACACTTTCTTTTTTAAATTTAGTGTAATAAAATTAAAATAAGTTGCACTTTTTCACAAACTCCCACCATACGTAGATTCAAGTAAAAAATGAAAACGTAAAACTGAAACTAAACCTTTAAACTGAAATCTTTAAGAAAGCCTTTCCAGTATTTTAATAATATTAATAGACAGGTTGAAACAATACCTCATCTTTTTTAAACGTCTTTAAAATCTGTGACCTACCATCGCAACTTGTTTTCCCGCTCGAAACTACTATTTCCGGTTCCGGTCCAAAACCTCTTTTCCGGCTAAACGAAGCTCTTTGATTGGCCACCGGTGATGACACTCACTGAACGACAATGACAACAACAGCATAACCTCAAAGCTAGCATACATACTTATTTTGTTGAATAGTCGATTGCAGACGAATTGCAATTTTCCACAGAAAATTTTGCTCTCTATGATTTTGGCACCTGTCATGTAATTAATAATTCGTTTTAAAAAGTGGTTTCATCCAGGTACTTTGTGCCGCCTGAAGCAATGGAGGAACTGCCCTTAGTGAAGTTAGTGTTTAAATGTATTTCCCTTTGTTGAACGTTAGCCCAAATATTTGACTCAAGTTGGTAAATGACTTTAACTTAGAAAATCCCCCCATCCTAATTTTTATTTTTTTTGACATTTCAATTAAAAGTTCGCCTCCCTTTCCCATTTGTTAAGACGGATACAGTAAGAAGAAATGAAGAATGTCTTGTGCACAGACAGATGAAGATAGTACCTAAACTTAACTAGTTGCAGAATATTTAAAAAATTCATTTCAGTTAAAGCAGCCATATCAATGCTCTACAGCCGCAGAACTAATTTGCTGTAGAAATTTCCAAAATTCCAATGGTGATGCCTTCAGCTATGGTGTAAACAGATATCACTAATCCAATTGCTGGGCTGAAAGACATACGAGGCATTACATTACAGCTGTTGAAAGATCATAGGTATCATCAGGTTGTAAATTTCAGTACTGATTATTAGTCACTTTTTGCACTTGTTCACATTCGTAGAATAATCCAATGAATTGTTTCTCTCTGCTGCAGGCATTGCCGATTGAACGGTGTCCCCAATTCCGAGACCAACCACCTGGATCGACAGCTACGTACAATGGCAAGTGCTACATCTTCTACAATAGACAGCCGCTCAACCTTCGTGATGCGCTTGCATTCTGCCGAAGTCGAGGTGGAACTTTGGTCGATGAAAGCAATCCTGCTCTCCAGGGCTTCATCAGCTGGGAACTCTGGCGAAGGCACAGGTGAGTCTCTAATTAGACCAGGTACATTTAGCAATTAGGAACTAAAACTTATGGCTCAGTGTAAAAATAACGTATATGCCATTAGTTTCCCTGTGCACACAAGTGTTTTTACAGATGAGCCATAAATTTTAGTTCCCAATTGCATAATGCAGCCCAAACGGACTAGGAAAGGTAGAAAGAAAAAACTCTAATAAGAAGAGAAGTGGGAACACGAACAACAGGATGACATGTCCTCAATGAATAATATATTCTCTCTGTTTAACCTTGAATTACTTGTTTCTGGTGAATTATTCTAACAAGCTCGGACTGCACTTATAAATTTTGTTCGCAAAAATATAGCAAACATTTGTATTCATCACACGCCTAGGCAGTATCTTTTGCTCCGAAATTGTTGAATATCGTATTCTTATTTCAGAGGACTTTACCTAGCATTAAACATATTGCTTGGAAATTCAATGCTTATTTGGAGAAATCTCTTTTCAACAACAGTGGAGAGAGAGAGGAAATTTTGAAACCTAATAAAATTTGTAACTGTGTTATGAAGTGGACGAGACACAAAAATTTCAAGGATGTTTTAGCTGAAGAAGGTATTTTCTTAAGGTATTCCCGCAGCCCTCCTCATCATTCGATTGCCAAACTTGGAAACTGCGTTATCCCAATTAAAATAGTTCTACATTTTTGCTACTCCTGTCAGATATTTCCACAACCCTCTTGATTATCACAGATCGACGATCAAATCTTGAAACAACGAATCTCAAGAACAGAGCAATTTTTTCTGCTTTTACCTACTTTATCATTCAGGAGGAAAACATACCAACATCATGGTATGAAATTTTCACAGGGTGCTCAAGAAATGATTATGGAAAACAAGAGAACATTTTAGATCAAGTAATTCTAATTTGTTATTATTTGCAAGAAGTAAGGGAACTTTACTTTTCTTACCCTCATCAATATTTTCAACGATGATAATGAGACTGTGTTTTCCCCCCTAGCCATTAAGTTTCTGAGTGTGTGAAAACTCTCAAAAACTCACATCTTGAAAGGCAGATCCTATTGCAGTCTTTTGGCCCAAACCAACAGATGAATGTTTCCTCTATTTCACCATGCATAAAACCATGTTGATAGTTTTAAATAGTAAAATATCAAACCATTTCTAGTTATTAAATGAACACTGTGTTTTTTCTTCAGGAGTGACACCAGCAGCCAGTATTGGATGGGGGCTGTCCGAGATCCGCAGGACAAGATGAACTGGAAGTGGTTGAATGGAGATGATGTTACAATTTCCTTCTGGAATTTGCCTGGTGGGAACGAGGACTGTGCTAGATACGATGGCTCGAAAGGATGGCTTTGGTCGGACACTAACTGTAACATTCCTATCAACTACATCTGCCAACATCGTAAGTCAGACTCTTTTTTCGGACTTCTGCAACATTCTAACACTTATCAAGTGGAATGTGGAATGAGCCCATGTCAAAAATAAGGCAGTCACTGCATAGATTGATAAAGCAAGTTTTTGGCAATTGAACGCTGTCAGTAAAAATTAGTAGATTACATTTCTGATTCAATTTCACACCTTACTTGTAAATGTGTTAAAGCAACCACTGTAAATATTTTGATTATTATTGTAACCGGTTTTTTAGAAGATGTCTCTATCTAGAAATATTATCCTTTATGTTTGTTGTTGCAGCAGTTCTATTTTGTGAAGATAAAGTTAGCAACATTGTAGTGATTTAGGAATTAAAATTTTACAAGATTTCAAATTTTTTCGTAGACTATGCTGCTCCTTTATTTTCTGTTTTTTCTTCCGTAGAAAATTTTCGTCAAAATTTGAGATTTTCATCCTAAATGCAATTGCAATAAGTTATGGGAAATCTTCCACTAGAGGATGAAGTCCCTTTTCGTAGATTTGATCACAAATGTTTTCAGCCTCTCTTTTGACTTCATAAATATAAGACTTTATAAAGAAGCCATAAAAATTTTTTATGTTTAAATTTTTAAAATCCGCAGCCCCCTGTCCTAAAATGTTTCTGTGTGTTTTAGAACCAAAAACTTGCGGCAAGCCTGAACAACCACCCAACTCAACAATGATAGCAGAGAACTTCAATGTCGGCTCCGTCATCGAGTATTCTTGTGATGAGGGACATCTGCTTGTTGGACCCAACACTCGTGTCTGTCTGCCAACAGGATTCTATAATGAATTCCCACCTGTCTGTAAAAGTGAGTCATGCATTCATTCCGCATATCTAGAGCCAAAGTTTTATTTTTTAAAGCCAAACAATAGAATTGCAGATTTTCATTGATCTAAAGAAATATTCTCAATGCATGATGATTCAATAACTGCTGTACAGGATGCAGTTAAAATATTTCTTGTGTATATTTTTCTAAGTGTAGTGGAGCCTAAATAATTTGATAGCTTGGCTCCGATTCTTCACCATTTTTGGCAAATTCACTGTCATTTTTGCCAAATTTATCGGCATTTTTGTCAGGTTTGATCAGAATCTCATGGTTTCAAAGAGAAATAACATATTATTCCACTTGATACCACCAAGTAAGCTATTTTGCACTTTCTTATGTCAGTATTTGTTGCTTACATGCGCACAAAAGGTGTGTAATAGATCAAGGAATCGAGTTGATAAATTATTCTGGACCATTGGACCGGTATGGGACATCCTTGACTGCCCATAATTCTCGAATTATGTATTATTTGTGGCATGAAATCACATCAAGAAATGTAAGCACTGCAAATCTGCCATAATGAGCTGAAGTATTGAGCTAAAAATTTGAATTTTATAAACATTGAAAGTTTTGATTCATCATCTAAGTGAGTGTTGAATCTGAAAATTTGTGTTATTTCAATTGTGTTACACTGGAACTTTCATTGGGAATATTATGCATTTATTGTGATGCCTGATTTTCAATGTTGGCTAATGAGCCATTATTATAATCAGAAGGCTCTGATTTAAATACCTCTTTATACTTGTAAAAACATATTTTGTTCTGTGTTTTACAGAGGTGCACTGTGGATATCCTGCAGACATCCCGAATGGCGGATACAATTTGCTCAATGGTACGGTCGGATACCTGAGTCAAGTTATGTACTATTGTAATGAAGGCTACAAAATTACTGGTAGAGCACTGCTCACCTGTGACATCGATGAACGATGGGATGGACCTCCTCCACGATGCCAGCGTATGTCTATTTCAGTATCATCCTATTGTATGTGACTGCTCCCATGATAAGGAACTGGAGTGCTCAGAGGAAAATATTTCAAGAAAGCGCCTTTTGCCATGTCAGGTCAAAAAAACAAGATAAGGATAAACACTCCAGTGTCCCTGAGAATAAGTAGTAAAGAGAGGTTATTGATCGCTGTCCTGATTCAAGATTACTTGATTCATCAAATACAGAGAATATTGAAAAGTTGATTTCATTTTGAAATTCTTGTTGGCTCAAGGTTTCAATTTGGGGAAAATTTTCGCCAGTATTACATTTAAGAGACGTAGCCGTCATTTTGTATGAAAAACGCTCGAAAATTGAGACCCAAAACAGTTTTATATTTTGGAAAAAAGATGCAAAGTTTTATCACAGTTATATTTCATCATTGTCCATTCATTTCATCACATGCATTGTAGCATTTCAACTGTTTCAAAACTTGATGAATGAAACCAGTCAAAAGAATTTTTGCTTTGAGTCAATTTGGTTCATCATTTCTTTCTTTTCTCTGAGTACTAGTTTTGATTGTTTCGATTGCAGCGGTCCGGTGCCCGGATCCCCCAACCATCCTGAACGGAGAGGCATTTATTTCAAGTAACACAACTGTAGCAGGAACTGTAATTGAATTCAGTTGTAATCGACGGTTCAAACTTGTTGGAGCAAAACAACTTGTTTGCTTACCATCAGGGGTCTACGATAATAAACCACCAGTCTGCAAAGGTAGGGCTCTCTCCAAGTCTCTCCCATCATGCGTCAAAAAACTTGAGATGTGCTGAAATTTTGCTTTTTGTGCTTTTTTTTTTGTCAGAAGATATAGTATATTTTTCTGAGCCTCGAAATTTATGCAAGACCTAATGAGAAACAGAGACAAGTCCAACATGGAACACGATGTTTTAATGGCAAGGCATTAGAGAGTTTTGCATAATCCAAAAAGCCTCGTAGAAAATTTTAACAAGTTAAGATCCTTTGAAAGGAGGTGCGTTTTTTTAAGTATAATAGTTTATGAAGTAACAACAATCATTTATTATTTTAAAGTTGTTTTGCTTCCGAAGCGCAAATTCCGTCAGTTTACTTGAAATGCCTTGGATATTCCTCGTCCCAAATACCAGAAATTTCACCATTTCACTTAAGAGCCCTACTGTCATTGGCTCTCTGGCAACATGATGCCTCTCACGACTGTTTTGTCTGAAAAAACATCAATTTTTGCACATTTACAGCTTTCTCACGTCTTCTTTTCCTACAAACACAACGAATCGTGTCGGGTTAACTGTTTTGGTGTTTTCATTGAAAAGAGATTAGACAAATTTTGAAAGAAACTCAACTTTGAAAATTGAAATTTGAATTTTGAACTTTGAAATTTGAGAGTTGCATCCCTCTTTACCATAATGACAGAGCTGGTGGAACATAGGAAAATTCAAGGGCTCTGGTAAATAAATAAAATGTTAATAAACATTAATTTCCTCTCTAATTATTGATTCTCTTTGTTAAACAGAGGACTTGCGACCAGTTCCTGGCCTAAGTCTAGGTCCTGTGGTGACGCCAACAAAATCATCCTCAACTGCAGCACCATCAACAACACCGCGAGAGCGCCCTCGACCATTCTCCACGAAGCCAATCTCGACAGTACGGCCTCGGCCCTCACCCATCCCGCCCCTTCTACCTGTCCCGGAGATAGAGGATAACAACTTGAGTGAGTCGGGTCGAGTGCCCAACATTGCCATCGCCTCCTCACATCCGACAGACAACGAGATTCCTGACTCTGTCCATGTCAGGAATGACTTGTCGTACAATGCAGCCAATGTGCCTGTTCACTCGCTTGAGGAGGATCACAAAGAAACGTTGAGCAGCAAGTTCAACAACTTAGGTAAGTCTAATAGTCCTTTTTCGAGAATAATCAGGAATTATAATGAATGGAACCATCCTCAAGAAAAATTGGATAAAGGCAAAATATAGTACTTCTCTGTGTGAAGTCTCAGGTGAATAGAGGAGGTCACCAGAAGTTTTGTGGTTTTGGGACAAAATTACCTCAAAAATTAAGAGCTGCTTCTACAGCTTGCAGAAGCCTGACGCTTTCAAAGAGCCGCTTTGGGGTCATAATGAAGAAATTTAAAGGCAGCAGGCTCATTTAGAGATTGTTACCCGCTGAAAATCAGCAGAATCAACCCGGCAGATCTCTAAAAATTTATCTAATAACTAATGAAAATTTGAAAAGTGAGTGAGAAAGTAAGAATAATTTATTGGGGAAAAAAATTGTGATGAAAATCCTAAATGCCTTTAACCCTCTATGGCATAGTGTCACAAATTCGTAACAACGTTTTTGGGGGTTTTTCAAAATTGAATCTTTTCTCTGTGGCATGATTTTGCAAATTTTCACTCGTTTTTTCTTTTTTTGAATAATAGATACCCAAAAATTTAAAACTTTGAAAAATATTTGATATTCCATGGTTTTTATGCAAGCTACAAAATAGATCAGTATCCCCCAGAATCTGAGATCCAAATTTAATTCATGCCACAGAAGGTTAAAAGACTTGCCCTCTCAAAAAAAGTTTGCACTGCTCTTAGAAGTCCCTATTTCTTCAATTGGAAGATCTTGAAAAACTTGATGAAAGTTGTTAAAAATTCATAGGTAGATTAGATAGGCCTTGAAATTTTATTTTTTGACTTTATGAACCTTGTTCTTGGAGGATTGCTACCACAGCTCCCATGTTGCAGTTTCTTACAATATATATCTCATTTTGCTTTTCTATCTTTTCACAGGTGCCATTATTTTATTGGGTTTACTAGGTGGTCTAGTTTTCCTCGCAGCTGTCATCGTCACAGTAGTCATTTTAGTTCGAAGGTAAGTCCAGCCTAGCTCTCAACTCTCTATTTGCGCGATTAACAGACCCTCTCTAATGACTTGAGACTGAATTCGCGTCTTCTGTACGCTGTTTGGAAGTTGACTTGCCTCTTATCTAGCTGTCCTTGAAAGTGCATCTTGAGATGTCGTGTCAGTGCTGTAAGCTTTCTAACTTGCCCCATCCTGGCCATGAGCTTCATTAATGCTAATTGCCTATCTTGATTAATCCTATTCGTTTCCTCTGCTCCCTTGTTTTTCTCATATATAGTCGGAAAATCGAATCATTTTTCAAGTGTTGAAAACATTCGCGGAGGAAGTTTGAAATCCAAACACACATTCCTTTCATGTGATTAACAAGTTACCACTCACCTAAAATGTTCATCACTCAACTTTTTGCAGCTATTTTTTGTTGGCTGATTAACTTGTTCTCCTACATGCCCCCTTTTTACCGGACACAAATTAAAAAATCTTACAGTCTCTTAACAATAGTGTAGGCAGTGTTCCTCGAATTTTTTTTGTCACTCACATTTCAAGTGTCAATGTCGAATTCTCTCTTTAATTTAGAAGTATTCAATGCAAGCTCACAAAAATTTACATTAAGTGACTTCTGTTGTCATATCTAAATTTTTTGAATATTTTTTAAAGCAGAAAATTAATTTTTTAAATTTTTATTTATTTGTTTGGTCGTAAGTAGTTGGCTGTGACTTTTGATACTTTCCTCCACCGGCGAGATTTTTAAGGTCGAATTATTAGTTCCCACATTAGAAGATAGGTAGCTTGTATTTTCACTAATTAAATACTTAATAGTGTGCAGAGGCTTGGTCACAGACTATTAACTTTTAGAAAACATAACTATATCCAAATTATGATACAAAAATGATTGAAAGTTACCTAAGGCATCTTATTCTCATCATTCTTGCTGAGTCTTGAATTAGTTAAAGGGGTCCACAAAGTTCAATCTCTTTTTGAATGCTGGCATGTTTCCAGTGTCATGCTCAAGTTTTTTTTAGCCCAGTAAAACCTTGATTTTCCGGCCGAATGCGGCAGATGGCTGGACTGGACTGTGAAGAATCAAATGCTTCATTTAAAGTGCTGTACAAGCAGCAAGGGGAAAATACTGTATAAGTGGACTGACTTTCGCAATTTGGAACGAAAATTTCTGGCTCAGTTTAAAAACAATGTGTGTACCATTAGTCTCCCTATGTCTAAAAGTGTTTTTATGGACTAGCCAGAAATTGTAGTTCCTAATAACAAAATATAATCCAACTAATGGCCCACTGGATATGGTTGGAAACTAAGCCCTATCCCACATTTTTCGCATGAAAATTCGAAGCAAAAAATGTTGAATGTATCAAAACTTTTTTTAAGTAAATTATTCGAGAGAAATGAACAATTGTAGCTTACATTATGAACAGTAAATGCAAACCTTCCGCTCGTAACAAAAAAACCAGGTGGGTAAAAATCGGCTAGGGTCGAATGGTGACAAAATCGGTCAAAGGAATCCCCCTGGAAGCAGCAAGACAGAATATTAAGGAAAGGAAAATTTTTAAGTTTCATCAAATTTGACTGAAACACAATTTCTACAGGAGGTTTCCCCCTCCTTATGTAAGAGAAATGTGGCAGAATCAGGCCGGATATTACAGTGACTGAATGATTGAGGGCCTACTGTACTGAAAGTTTTGTAAGCTGAAATATCCACTCTCTGTCAATTATTTTGGGGTTCTGGGACTTTGCACTAATGTTACTAATGGTTGCAGCGGGCGGCAGAGAGACCTCCCGCCCGCACCGATGCCGTCTCGGTGGTACACGCTGCTCGCATTGCCCTTCCCCGACCAGCACGTAGGGCGGAGAGAGTTCACTCGCCCTTACCGAAGTCGAGCTGGCTACTTCTCTAACCCCATTTGACAATACGCCTCTAGCTACAGTAGCTCTCTGTAACAATCTAGTACAATCAAAAAGGTACCATTTATTCGTACTAAGCACCGTTCAGCACAGTGCACGCTCCTCTTGCAGTCCACTGCATCACCGTTTTCATCGCTGCTTCGTTTCGTAACACGCCGCGCTTCCAGCCAAATCACACATGCTCTCTCTTCTGCGCCTCATGGTATTTTTCAGCTGTCTAACCCTAGAAAAGCATTCAAGTGTTTCTGGACAATGGTTTTCCCATTACTAATTTCCCATGCAAAAAAATCCATTGGAGATGTATTTGTGGAATATGATTTGTCATCTTGCACCGGTTTATCGGTCCAATTTAAGTAAATTGAGATAAATTGTGGATATTTTGAGGGATATTAAATTAGAAGGGTCAATCTGATACTTTTTTTTTCATGTCAAAAATTAAGCCTCTTTCTCTGATGGTATCGTAGATCACCTTAGTTTTATACACAGTGTATGGAATCTTGCACAACTCATAAAGCTATTTTGACTATAAGTTTGAAATTACGGTTTATGTTTGCTGAGCGTTAAGCTATAACATTAGCAACAATGTAATAAGAAAACGCCTGATTTTTAGAGAAATTAGTTGGAAAACCCAATTAAAATTGATTTTAACAGGAGAGTTGGAGTTCACTCAGAATGTGAATCTAGGTTGCAATATTGTGATTTCTGTTATTTTGAATTCATCATTTTTGACTGAAATACAGCCCTCCACAACCATATTATAAATTGAAAGATCATCATAAAATTCTGGTCAGGGGAGAATTTATAAATTTATTGGACGTTCCTCGAACAAACATTTTTTGCGTTTTCAGAGTTGATGGTCCAAAATCTTGGTACAAAAAAAAGTCGGTATTTCGCAAATTCTGTCTTGTGGGTACCTATGACTCACAAGATTGAAATTTTGTTCTCTGCTAAGTTGAAAGGCCATAAAAAGCTGACGTTCAAAAAAGATTCTCACTATCATCCGATCACCGCATTGGAAAATTGCTTGACGGTGAAATGAATTTCAAGTAAATCCTGTACTCCCTTCACAACAGTGTTCAATCCATTAAGAATTGTTAAATAAGTGGAGTACAAACTTTAATACAAATTTCACTACTTTGCTCCACCATCTGCTTTCCTATTTCATATGTTTCTGTTTTCTCCTGTTACAACTAGAGATAGGTAGGTATTGATATTGTTTTAAGAGCAACTGTAGCTGAGGAAGGCTTTGCTTATGGGGTTTGGTTGAACAGGTTACTTGTTTCACCCTTCGTTTATCATAATGAAACATTTCTCTGAACTTACTTATGTTTTTTTGCTACTGTCAGGGATTTTGGTCGTCTGGAAAACCTGGGAAGTCAGGAATTTAATAAGAAAGGGAAAGTCATAGAATTTTTTAAGTATAGCGTATTGGCTTAGCAACTTCAGCTAGTGCCATTTGAGAGAGTCTGAACAACTTCCGAGTGCCTTTTTCCTCAATTAGAATCCCTGGAATTGGAGATTGTGGCCATGGTGTGACAAAAGTTAGCATGATTAAAAGAAGCAAATTCTAAGTTTGACTAAGGCTCAAGGATTTCGGAAATTTTGGAATCAGGGGAAAGCCTCGGGAAGAGTCAGGGAACGTCTTGGAATTGAATAATTAGGAAATCACAGAAACTATATCATCTCACCACTCCGTTTTATTTTTGTCCACTTACTTTTTCCCATTCAATATTATGATATGAGGAAACAAAGAAAGAAACACAATTTTAGTTGGCTCTTTTGAGTTTAGACCTACTCCTATTTGGCAGGAGGCACCACTTGTCTCAGTGTAGAAGTTCTCTAGGCACTTGATTTTACTTCCTAAGTTTCTCTTAAGCATACTCTGAAGGAACCAAAAGCATGATCTCATAATTTTTCTGCTATGAATGTCTTTGATGGTGATGGTCTTAGATATTGCATGTTTGAATGTAGAACGATTTGTTGTTTTTATTGTGCACTGTTGGTATTAATTTTTTATTAATTGAATTTCACCTCAATTCACCCTTATTCTCTGTGCTTAGCTTGGAAACTTTATTTGAAGACTTCTTCACCGAAAACGTGTATCACAGAAATTGTAGATTTGAGAAAATGGCATTATAATTACATGAAAGCGTCCTTCATAGTGAAGGGTGCTCCAGTTGCCCATACATGAGATTATTTTGGTAATTTGTTACACAGTTGACCTTTTACGAAAACATTTTGTTCCCTCTTTTATTGCAAGAGTCGCAAATTTCATATATTTAACCATCCATCCCCTAGTGAAATTTTACAAAAAATATGAAAATGATGTTGGTTTTGTCTGAAATAAACTCCAAGACTCCTGCCTCTCTCTTTTTGCAACAAGTGTGACACTTTTTAGCCTACAGCTGCATGGCCTTGTATGCACATTTGCACGTCTGTTGTTGCTGCTTTATCAAAGAACTTCAAGATATTTAACAAACAAAAAACCAAGTTACAAATTTGTTTGCTTTTTAAAAATTTTTGTGTAGAAAAAAAATAAGGAATACCGTTTTTAGATTTGCCCAACCAAACTTACAAAGTTTTAAAGTCAAATGTACAAAAATGAGGTTTTGAAAAAACCCAATCAAAAGTTTAATCTGATGAACTTCTTTAACCATAATCAATACTTATGATGTACGTGGTTTTTCCAAGTCAGCCATCAATATTGCTCTTGTCTGTTTTTAATCCTTGCTTCAGTGATCATGAACAGAAGTGTAAAAAAACTCGCCATGGATGTGTTAAAAATAATGCAAATTTTAAGAGGAGATGAGTATTACTGAAAGAAACTGATAAAGTCATTCATCAGGAGGCCCTTTCATGGGAGGACCTTTCTAGATACATATTTTTTCAAACATTTTTATTTAATATCTTACCTTCTCTAATTTACTAAAAAATCTGTGTGAAAATAACATAAGTTTATATGTTCAAAGTCAATGGATTTTTTCACATTAAAAAGATTTGGCTCATATTTATTGCTGCGAGAAAAGATCACTCCAGAAATATTTAAGGAGAAAAGAAAAGAAACTCAGTAAATCAAGCTTTTATTTACTTTAAAATTTGTGAGAAGATATTCTTTCATTATTCACATTACTTTTTTAGTATTATTTACTTCTAGTATTAGTGAATTGATGTGAAACATCACCAAAATTGTAATGAGCAAATTGAAATATTTAAATAGTGAATTAATGAAAAAAATTATTATACATCTCGTGGTTATTGTGCGAGGTATGTAATTTATGCTCTGATGACCACACGGAAAGAATGAAATGCTGATTTAACAATTTTGTGGTAAGAAAAGTGTCGGACATGTTTCAATGTAGATTTTACAATACAAAAATGCTAATTTAACCACATAGCTTTCCAGCATTGTAAACTGTACATTTGAAACATGTCGGGCATATTTTTTAACAATTTAAGTGAGGCCCTGGTTTCGAAAAAGGCACTGTTCGATTGCGATGTTTCAGAATATCTGTTGATAATTAATCCCTGAGAGAAGAATTTAGAATCGTAAGAAATATTGAGTAAAATTTTCACACAAATTTTTAGTGAAATGGATGCTTTCACTCTCCTTACAATGGATAAAATACTAAAGGAGACTCTGAAAAACTGCAACCGGGAAGTGCCCTTTTCGCATCCAGTGCCTCAACTAAGAAATCATCAATCCATTTTTTTCCGTGCACCAGGTCAGAAAGCCTTCAGCAATAAAAAACTTACAAATTAACATCGCTTTGATTCGTTCAATCAATTCACTCATTACTTCTAGTTTTTAGAGTCCATGAGATATGATCAACGCTTTGTAGCCTGTGACAAGATATACAATAAAAGAAAAATTTAAAAGCGGGTAACAAGGCTAAAATTTCACAAATAAAACCAAAACGTTTCGGCTGAAAACTCAGCCTTCCTCAGTTGGAAAAAACATTAAAAAGAAAAATGGTAAAAATCTAAAATAGTACTTGGCTAGTACTTTAAAAGGGAGAATGTTGTTTTGTTGTATTTTTAGAGTCCATGTGGGTAATGAAGTATGTTCATCATGTGATTTTGATTGCAGGAACCGAAGTGCCAAACACTACCGCCACCGTCCTTCACCGGACTGTCACACAGTGGCGTCTTTTGACTCCTCAAGCTCGGAGAGCCGCAATGGACTGAACCGTTACTACCAGCAAGCATGGGAGAACCTTCACCAGTCAGCGAGCAACAAAGCGCACGCTCAACATGCCCGCAGGAAGGACATGGACCCCCGACTCGAGGGTATGCGTGATGGAAGCGAGTTAGTTGTCAGCGATGTAGCCACAGTTTATCCGCACCGAGTCGCTGGGGAGAAAAAGCGCCATCATCATCATCACCATCACAACCACCATGGTGCTGAGCGGGACTGGCGCCACCACCACCCTTCTGCCAAGCACCGCTACTAGATGCGGGTCAGGGTGCCCGTACAGAGTTAATACAATACTTGATGAGGGATTGACTTGCTCAGCAGGAAAACAGGCTTGTTCATCTAAAATATTGTGATTTTACGGGTATTTTGTGTTGATTTTGCCTCCAAATCCTAATCTCTTAGTATTAGGAGGATTCTTCTGTCCTTATGAAAATATACTAATGTCTAAAGTGCAAGGCCTTGTTCTCCATTG
The DNA here is from genome assembly GCF_918797505.1 of Bemisia tabaci. Lineage (NCBI taxonomy): Eukaryota > Metazoa > Arthropoda > Insecta > Hemiptera > Aleyrodidae > Bemisia > Bemisia tabaci. The sequence continues at coordinate 20,762,849 of NC_092802.1, read as the reverse complement.
CGGTGTTTCAATATTTCCGCTCTTATATTACTTTTTCCCTGAGAAACAAGTCAACCTCATAGCTTGGAATGTATACATTATATTCTGCTAACAGTAAAGAAAAATTAAATTAGTTTTCAAGAAGTTACGTTGACTAGTTTTTCAGGGGAAAAATAAAGTATGACAGGAAGTCTGTAACTTCGTAAACAGAGGTACAAAGTTTTGAACCTTGGCCATTGATATGTTTCAAACCTTTCAGTTGATGTATGTCCAGAGAATCCACATTTCAGGGGGTGAATTTCGATGCATCTACATGAGAGAAGTAAATCTCAATTGGAGGTTTGCAAGGAAGAACTATCTATTTTAGTATTCTCATTGACAATTTGTATCAAACAGGGGTATGAAAGTGTTAGAAGAGATAAGCGAAATCTGAAGACTGCTGAATCATAGTTTCCAAAAACTTCTCAATACTCTACAAAGAGTCTCTCTCTCATCACTGCTGGCTGGACGTTTGAATTTTCCTGAAGATTAAGCTCTTTTGTGCAGTGCAACACTCATCAGAACAATGCTCTGGGAAACCAGTCCATTTGTATTGCAAATTCTTAGGAGCCTAAAGTAAAGCCATGTCCTGTCAGCTTTTGGTCTGGAGACAACAATGGAGCTAAATCAAATCTACCCTCCAAACTAAAATTGTTACCTACCATAATATCCATTGCTAAAATAAGTAGGTTTTCCTTCCAAACTTTTTATGTAGATGGACCTCGTTTGCTTTTTTTATCTATTTATGAACACAAATTACTGGTAAAATCAAATTGATGTGAGTCCAACAACTCATTATTTCTTTCATACATGGATTTTATTTTCACAGGCTGCATGCCTCAACCTTTAACTATTTTACACAGTAAATCACAGGCAAAAAAAAAGAATGCAACTTATCACGGGAATGCAATGAACAAAACTGCTCAAGTTTGTTCTCTTTTTCATTAATCACTTTTTTCATACTGGAAATATTAAGACTATGATACCACCAGATTTTTGCCCAGGGAAAGCGGCATTTAAACAAGAAAAATAAGTATCAAACTATTTTTCCCCTGGTGAGTTTAGCCGTATTATTTTCACTTCAAAATAGCTCTCTAATCTTCAATTTGTTTTCAAAAAATATTCTGAATCCAGAAAGAAAGTTAGCATGTTTTAATGAACAAGTCACATGTTAGACTGCATGCAATTCTTGGTAGAAGTCTGTACCAACAAAAGTTAGACTTATTTTCTCTTCGTAGATGTATGCCCTCATAATATTGTTCATCTGAGAATGTGTTTGAAACAGAAACAATATTCAAACAATAATCAGGGGCTACCAAAATGGTGGTTACTCACCTGTAACAGACTGCTCAAAATTCTGTTGAATCTGCGAGTTCATGGAAACTATGAATTCTGAAGCAGAGTTTCCTCAGAGCTTCAAATTTGTAAAGAATTTAATCCACATAAGGGAAAATAGCCAATGACACGTTTTAGTTGAATGTCTCAAAACACGAATCAATAAATTGCAGGATACTTTCTTTTACATATCTTTATGTGTGACTGAAAATTCAGTGAAAACAAATGTAAAATAATCATCATACATTTTGAAATTATAAAACCAGCAATTCTTCTTTCAAATATCTTCGAAGGAGAAAATATGTTTTGCAAAATGTTCCATCGTGTCATAGTTTTCAAGCTGTGCTCAAAGTGGCAGAGACCTGTGTAAGTATACTGGTGTAAGCAAAGAGCTTGAGTCAATGAAGACTTATCAATTGCGATCCTTGATTTGTGTCAGTTGTAGTCATTGACTTAAGCTTTCAATTGGTGCTGGTATACTAGTGGATCCAACATCTGGTGCTGAAATCCTCTTTAAACTTAAAATCTTTAATGGACCACCAGCCAAAGAATGTATTGAAGCTGAACTCAACATGTCCTCTCCTCAAAATTTCAAGAGGAGAACGAACCACACAACAAAAAGTCTGGAAATCAACTCCTGAACAAGACACAAGTGTTTACAATTAACACTGGTTGTATGACAAAAATACGAATGACATCATTCGCATAATGTAGTTGCCACTGGATCTAGGCTAAAAATATGTGTTAATATCGTGTTCAGACGTTGATTTCCCTAATCTCTGGTTGTGTGAATTGTGTTCTACAGAAGATTTTGAAGGGGAAACATGCCACATTTCTCTGTAGTTCAGACCTTGTCTCGTGGGGCATTCTCATTAACTTTGTTGGTAATTCAGCTTTCTCTTAGCTCATACTTATCTCGTAATGACCTGTAAGCTCTGGGGCGGTGAAATTCAGATCTTTATTGGAAGATTGATGATATCAAATGGAACTTTCCACCTCTTTGCATGAATAGTTGAATTCAAGCATTCACAATTTTGCTATTTTCAGAATCAATGTTACCATTCTATAGGGAATCCTTCGCGAGAGGCTACCAGCAGGAGCTACGAGTTTGTTGAACTCTAAATCATCTCTCCATAAGTTCATTAATTTGTGATCTGGTTTCACTAATTTCACTTATTCCGTTAATTTTCATTCATTTTGCTGATTTCTATGTTTAAAGAAACATTCGAAAGGGAATTGCTACACTTGAAAATCATCAGGACTATGCTATTTCCATAATGTAGTCTTCCAAAATTTTCTGAACGACACTCTCGCAATTTAGGGTTTTGCAACTCAATGACTGAACTTCAAAACTGAGTTTCCCAATAGCAATGTCTTGAAATTTCTGCCCTTACATTTTTTTTAGAGAAAAAATGGTTAAAATCTTAATCTGAAATTTTCACTCAGTTTTTTGTTTTTGCTTCACTGTCTAACTTGAAGCTGCAGTGATGAGTCATTTTTCCTCTAAAAAATATAGTGCGGGCTGAAATTTATAAAATTTTGCCTTTGAAACTCTTGGTTTTGAACTAGAACCATCAATGAAACACTCTGCTGGTTTTAACCTCTTAACTTAAAGCTGTAAAAGTTTAGAGAGAAAATGCAGAAGAACCGCAAGGTTACAGAATTTTTCTCTTTTAAGAAGGCTAGGATTAGTGAACAATTCCTTTTAATTTGGATTTTTTTGCATAGCCTGGCAACCAATGAACCGGTCAGTGACTAGCCATTTAATTATTAGATTTTGTCGTTTTTTCTTTCTGTTTAGTCATGAAACCAGCAAACGGAAACTTCGTAAACAGAATTTGAAAAATCGTGACAGAATCGTTATTGTTTGTAGTCTATTTATTTTGCTATTTGTATTTATTTTTACACGACAATCTAAGAAAATTACAGTTTTTTCAAACTATACAAAGTGTATTTTTGTAAAGTAAGTAAATGAATTTTGTAAATAAACTAGTGTGTATATGAAATGAAAGAAATCTGTTTTTTATATTTTTAAATTTTGTTTTGATTTTTGAATAGTAAATCAGCGTTTTAGCCTCTTTCCTGATTTTGAGTCCAAAGACTGGAAAAAAAACGTTATATCTGTTCCATTCAATAGCAGCTACTGTTTAATCTCTCTTGATGCTGGAATTTAAAAGTAAAATCCTACAAGAATACAATGATAAATGTTAGTTCACAAACATATTTTCTTTCGGTGAGAATGATTCATATGCATACTTCTCATTTTTCATCCCAGCTCAGATTTGAAGTGCTCTGGAATTTTTATCTATGATTTAAAGTCTCGATGTTACCTTCAATCTTTAAATTTGAGCTTCTTTCTCTACAAATAGTCTCGGTTTTCATCTGCCCAAAGTAGGTACAATGTATAGTGGACCACCAGACAAGGCATGAAACTAAGCACAACAATTCATGTTTCCATACTGAAATCTTACCAAGAATATGATGAACGCATTAATTTATCTCAAATCCAACTCAAAAGTGATCAAGTAGCGTTTTTTGTCTTTATCAGTTCAGACCTCTTGCTCTTGAAAGTTGCAGTCCACTCTAGTTAAATTGAGCACTGAACTAACATTGGTATTCATTACAATCAAAGAATTTTCCTGTGGTGACTTTTTTTTTTTTAAAAAAAGATCAAAGGTGCCATACATTAGATCAGAGATCAAAGATCATGTGTGTTAAACAGCACTCAAGTTTTTGCCTGACTTATAGGTTCTTTTCAATGGTTAATTTGATCTACATCCAAAATGGTTTTTTTGCGAGGTGGAAGTTGAAATTGAGTGTTTGTAGTGTAAACTGCAAACCTTAATTTCTTACCTATGAGTTGATGATGGAAGTATACGATATGTCTAATGTCTTCTGCATGTAACTATGATGAGGAAACACGTCTTCTAATCGTTTAGTTCTTACCTCGTTTTGTGGTCCATTTTGAAGCTATTTATTGGGTCTCCATTTTTTTTTAAAACAAAATTTTACGTTGCAAATGTCAATTCATTTTAGCATCTAATGTGCCTTAATTTTTTTCTTGACCTATCCATTGATGTGGAAAGTCTTTATTGCTACCTACAAATTTCATATTTGTCACATTTCCTAATCTTCTTGATGTCTTCTTTTTTGGCTTTAATGTCTTAAAAAATCTCTATAAAATTTACTCTCATTAAATTATTTCAATGAAATCAGGTGTTTATGATGGTACTTTTTTATTTTTGATGAAATCATGTTATTGTAAATAAAGTTTAGCCGTAAGTAGGTATTTAAGTTCAATCATAATTTATATGTTTTTGATTTTACATCCATACTGTACAAAAACATACTAACTGCCATTTGATGAATACTTTTTGTTTCCGTACAAGACCTCTGCAATGTTCATTGTTACACTCCGAAGAACTTGTCTCAATTTTGTGTGTTACTAACACTCTGCCGATCTTATCTTTTAAGTACACAACTAATCAACCCCGTCTCTTGAAAACTACTGTGAGCTTCATTTACACTTGAAGAATATTTTGTTCAAATTTAAAGCAACTAAATTTGATCCTTTTCCTTTAGGAAATGGGGTAGGAGCAAGAAGTCTGAAGTCTTGCCTTGTAAGACATGTTCTCAAACTGTAACTATTGATGTATTTTTATCCTCAATGAAACTCACTTGATTTTTTAAGTGGACTACATTTTTGCAACTAGGAAGTATATTTCTGGCTTATCTGTAAAAACCCTTATATGTATGGAAAACTAATACATACATCGTTTCTAAACTGAGCCAGCAATTGGACAGCGTTTAACAGAAAGGAAGCAAGCCACATCAGCTATTGCCAAAGCTAACTGGACAATTTAATTTTTTACGAGATAATGTTTGTGTAGATTCTTGTGAAAATGTCAGGGCATTTGCTTCGTACTATGGAGAAAATCCACTGAAATCAGCACGAAAATTCCCACAACCGTTTACGTGTAAAATATTAAATTGCCCAATCAAATTTGGAAATAGCTGATGTGGCTTGGTTCTTTTCTGTTTAGCGCGGTCCAATTGTGGCTCCCAATTGCAAAACGTAGTCCAATTCACATCATAGAAATGAAATTTAAGCTATTGACTTGCGTTGGTATTTTTTGCTCTTCTGATTAATTAATGAAAAGGAGGACTTACTTTTGAAATCCCAGAGCCTCTGTGGTTCAAACCAGCGGCGGATGCTGTTTTAAAAAGAAAAGTGCAACAGAAAGGTAACAAGGTGCAACAGAAAGATAAAACTGTGCCTGAAGGTCCCATTGTGTTGGGTTCTGAAGTTGTTTTTGGAACACAATGCAATGGATCTGAAAGAGCTTTAGTTCGAACTTTAGTATCTGAAAAGTTTTAGTTATTTTGTTTGTTTATAATTCAATTTTCTCTTTGATTTAGCTCCTAACTTTGGTGTAAGCTGAAATGTTCATAGTGTTTTAAGTGCAAGTCCTCTTATTTATTGATTTATCGGTATAACAAAAAATACCAAAGCAACTCAACAATTAAAATCGATCAGGAAAACCCCAACCTCAAAACATTTCCCTTCCTAGATCCATAAATTTAAAACTTACCTCGCCACAAAAATTCGTCAGAAATGTTTATTTGTTTTTGACTTAACAGAAATTTTTAGCTTTCATACTGCCTTGAAGTAATCACTTCAAACTACTCTTGTGTATCATGGAAGGAAATCTTGAGTTGCCTTTCAGTATTCAAGTCTTATCCTGACTGGCATTTTCAAAATATAGAAAATTACCAAATGGAAAAAATATTTTCGAGTGCTTGTTAAATGTGAGGAAACGATATGGTTTAATACCGCAAGACTCTAAATTTGTACTCACTCTATTTTTTCTTATTTCCGTCCTGAACGTTGTTAATAATTTTTGTAAATATTAATTGAAATATACCTACCAGTAGAAAAAAGCTTTTACAGTATGAATTCCTTTGTTTTTTTGTGTTTCACTGCCCCCAAGATCCTAAGTTGGTACATACTTCACATGAAGTTATTCTGGTATGACTCCCATGCAGAAAAATAATATTAAGAGACACAGAATCATGATCAGTACTGGATTTAGGGATTGCCTTTTTGGGTATGGCTTCATATACTATGCGGTTGAGGCAGAGTAACCAAATATCCTTGTCTCAAGAGAACCTGTAAGTGCAGGACAATTACCTTTGTAGGATCTCTTTATAATCTCTTGGGAGGAGAAGACCCTGTCTTGTTTCAACATTTATTTTGATTTTTTGGGCACCCGGAAGTTTATGTATTGATTTTGCCGGGGTTTGGTATTGTGCCTGATTTAATTAGTAGTAGGCTGGTAAACTTGAGGTATTTAGGAGATTGAGGATGATTCATGCTATATTAACTATTGGTATTTTGGGTTTTATTTTTTGAGGCCATCATATATTTACATTTGGTACTGATGTTGATGAGAATTTTTCACTTCAGCCACCAGGGATAGATTTACCTACTTGCGCATAAGCGGCATAGTGGCAACTGCCTACAAAAATTTAATTGTCTCCTGTATATTTCAAAGAGATATTAACACACTCAAGTTTGGTCACAATCCACCACGAAAAATATCTGATTTCTCTTGAGAAAAATTTAATTTTCCTCATAACAATCTTAGGGAGAAGCACTTGAATGGTTTCAAAAAATTTTGGTGCGCCTCAATTTCCAGGCCATAGCATCTATACATCTCTTCTCATTACTCGCAAGAGGCAAAATATTTTCTTGTTTTAACAAGGTGTAGGTGACTCTTGATCAAACTTACCTGTAGTAACGGCCAATCCACCCCTCATTTTATACATTTTAAAAATTTTCCTCAGTTAACTGAGACTGAAAAAAACTTGTCCATCCAACAATAAAGCTGATATGGTAAGTGAAAACAGAACTGAATGGTTCCTGTAAATATATATTCTGCTAAAAATCTAACACATTTCTTTGACAGTAGAAGGAGACTGTGCAGCAGCATCAGTTAGAATGCTTAGTTATTGTTTTCCCACCATTATTTTTCAACAGACGAATCATCCAAAATAATTCCAGTTACGCCGCCCATAGTAAACAAAAATAGAAACCCTGTAAATCAAAGAACAAGAGGACTAAACTTACTAGGTTTCATTCCACCCAAAGTAGCCAGCCAAAAATGTTAATTCCTGTAGGAACAGCAATAACTATAGTGGATGACAGGGCCGGATTTAGGGGGTTGGCCACATGGGCTGCAGCCCATGGCGGCAAATTTTGTAATGTTTTTAAATGTAGGTATAAAAAAAATTGGATTTAGAAAAAAAAAAAATTACAATCGAGAAAAGGCGACAAAATCTCTCATTTCCTGAGAGTATAGTTAGTCGAGTTAAGAGAGAAACCAAACACGCGATTTGGCCTGGAACGGCGCGGCGCAGAGAGCAAGGATGTCGAGGACTTAATATGAAAAGGAGGAGATCTCGGCGGCGGAAGTTAAAATTATTAAACCACATTAATGTTTGTTCTTGCATAATTTTTACGTTCATTTCTTTAAAATGGAAACCCTTGTCCACACAGAGATAGGTTTACGAAACTTAACTTCCGCGCAAAGTTCCGTGAACTTTTTCTAGTAGTGTTGACAGGGCTTTCGCAAAAAATGCGTTCAACCAACGTTCAACACGAGTAAACGCGTAAGTGCACCCCTCCCTCACCGGCACGTTCACTTGATAGTTTTTATTTACTGATGTTTCAGACCGAATGAGGAGGGGGCGGCAAAATATAGGCGGCCCATTGGCGGTAAGGAAGTAAATCCGGCCCTGTCTGTGCGAAGAAAATTCTGCAACAACTTCAAAGAATGATATCAATTTGTTTTCCTTTTAAACAAAATTATAAAGAGGTGGAGATTTTCAAACACCGCAAACGAGATACGTAGTTGTGCATTAATACCTATTAAAGATGCTGTCTCTTGTACCTATCACCGAAAAACGACAAAATTAGAAATTACCATAGGTACTCTCAGGAAAAAGAGATTTTGTCCCTTTTTCTCATGGATAATTTTTTTTTCTGAATCCGATTTTTTTTTACCTACATTTAAAAAAATTGCAAAATTTGCCGCCCCCTAAATTTGCCGCCATAGGCCACGGCCCATGTATCCGGCCCTGGGTAGTTCTCCATTCAAAAATCATCTGCAACGTCGCAAACTGCGCTACGTGGTTTCAACATCGAAATTTGATGTCCCCTTTGTTCAACAAATACCTAGGATCTTTGAAACAAAATCCAAGCAGGTGTTTGCAGAACCGTCAACTGATTGTGAGTTCCGGGGAAGTAGACGCTCAACAAGAATTTCTCCGTCGATTTGAATTAGCCCGCCTTAATTTAAATTACCACCGGAAAAGGCAAAATCGCGGGCGCGGGTTTCTGCCGTTTCCGCGTCCGCTGTGTTCATCCGTTTCCGCTTCACAGTTTGTTCCAAAGAGGTTTGTTCATTTTCATTTGTTGGTTATGTGCGGTGCGTACACTGAATTACTTTTTCTCTGTTTCTCCAGTTTCTTCTAGAATCATGCCCTCACACAGCTTCCATCTGATATGATTGATAAAACTGTGTGTTTCTGGTGCCCTCATGTAAGTTGCTACAATTCAATCTAGCTTTCCATACCCTGCTCGCCAACTTCTCATCTCTCCATCTAACGAGGATGGACCTCATGGCGGCCTCTCGATCCCAAGCTAACATCTCCAGTTTCTCGCTTCTCTCTCATTTGTCGTTACCTTCTTTGACTTCGATTTCATAAGCAAATCTTGAAAGGGGACTATGAACGGCAATGCCGGGAGGATTAGTTGTGAGGCTCACTCCACCCACGGAAGCAATGCTCCAGCGCCCAATCCCCTTCGGTCAGCAATTTCCAACACAGCCAGCTCACAACTCATCGAAGAACATGTTGAAGGCCTTGAACCCTCAGAACTCAGTCACCAGAATATGCCGATACTTCAACCATGCGCCTCTCACTTGAGAGCTTGTTCAGACCTGAACGCGAGTGATGCGAAACCGCAGGCTTCATGCATCATTCCATGCGCTGCCCCTAACTTCAATGACGCCGGGCAGTTATTACATCCTGTTTGTCAAGAGACTAGTTCAGCTTCATCTTCAAACAATGGTCAGCCTCATCTTTCAAGCACCCATCAAATTGGTACCTGTGAAAATCCGAACTCAACAACTCAAGTCAGCTCTAGCGAATCTCATAATCAGATGAGCTTGAGTGACCAGATGAACCCTACTGGTCCCAGCTTAGCCAATTCTAATCAGCATATAATTGTAAACCTGATGAACTCTGCTGCAAGTCAATCCGATATCAACTCGTCCGGAGAGTTTTCCAGCTCTGGAATTTCGCTCTGTCAGCAGTTGGAAAGCGGCATACCGTCAGTTCTTGCCCAAGGTGTGAACCCGAATTTGCTGCATCAGAATGTGAATATTCCTGTTTTAAGTTCATCATCGCCTGGTTTAAGTCTAGGCCAGAATTTCAATCTTAGTGCTTTGCCAGTGAATTTGCTCATGCCTGATCCAATGTCCACCCAGCCTAATGCAATTTTGTCGTCCTACAGTAACTCAGCATGTGGGAACTACTCTCCGTTCGACAATGGAATTCCATGGTTAGCAGATAATCGCAACTACTATGATCGAAACTTCAGTAATAGTAGGCTGAGTATGTTGGAAAACATCGGGTTGTGTTCGCCGAATTCCGTGGAGTCTTTATCGCGAAACTGCAAAGAACTGGGTAATTACTCCAAGTGTCTTTCATCTCTCGACCCTTGGCTGAACATCTCTAATATTAATCAGACTGGAAAATATCCTGATCAGATCTCGCCTACCAATAATCTTCTCCACTTTGAGCCACCAATCGCTGATCTGAATGTAAAATTGGCCGATTGTTTGAAAGCAGATCTTGAGAATAAAGCAAAGTGTGACTCTACTAAAAGTAAGCTCAATTTCAGTCAACTTGCTGTGAATACAGAGTTCTCAGATTATGAATATAATATTCCATGCATCAGCAGCTCGGCCCCATACTCAGTCGATCTGAGCAAGTTTCCTTACCATTTCTCGAAGAATGACTATCCGCCAGCTATTTCTGAAGTACATGAAGGCTCTGCCAAGATCAAGCATCCTTGTGCCAAAAATGTTGAGCTGAAGATTGATGAGTTCAATGCAATGAAGAAAATTGGAGATTGTTCGATGAGCAACCATCATGGTTTTTTCGGTCAAGAAATGACAAGAAGCGAGTGCATGACAGTGCAAGAAGGCTGTGAAGAAATCGACATGGGAAGTGAAGGAAGCGAAGAAAGTGATATCATTGTTGAGGACTCCGATTCTAGATCAGCCGATGAAGAACAGAATGAGGTGAGTCATTTATGAATTACACGTATTTCTGACAAATGGAACTATGTGCATTATGACGTAAGCTCTGTTATGCATATATTCTTATGGGTCTCAAGGCTCATGTTTCAATGCACATAGTTCCGTTTGGTCGAAATACATCCAATTCCCTTTTACACTATCCTTGTTTTTAAGGGTGTACCAGAAATCTCATTTCAGCAACTTTTTCCATGCAAAATTTAGGTATGACACTTAGGTACTTAACGATAATTAGTTGTGTCAAAGATTCTCAAAAAACAGAATTCAGAAAGATGTATAAAATTTATAGCATGACAATTCAGCCGTATTTTATGCTGTTTTGGCGCAGTTCATCAGGGGTGCAAACAAGTGCCATCTCCGACACCATTTCATGCGATCCGGGATTTTTTCCTCCATCGCCTCCAAAGAATTTCCTCACTCTTCCAAATTTTTCAAAGTAAAGACACCCCGCCTCTTTTTTTTTCTGCTATTCACTTTTAAAATCTCCTCACTTGAGTGTATTTTCTCACGTTTCTCACCATCCACAGGTGTATTTCCTCTTTGAAGGAAATTAATTGCTGGTGCCGTTTCTCGTTTCCAATAAAAATTTCTTCACTGATTTTGCGATTCGTGGATTGCATGCACCCCTAGAATCCAACACAAACTACCATTTTGAATTTTTATGGAATAATCATATATTTAAGAACCACAGCCTAAATTGGCATCAAAAGTATATCCTTTTCTTTATCTTAGTCCAAATGTAACTTATGATGTCTACCTAATTATAATTTTCCATCCTCTCAATTTTATTTTTTTGTTTCTTTCATTTTAGATTTCTGTAGACCATGCTGAAAAAATCTTAGGCAGTGGGGAAGCCAATCTCTCAGAAGTGAATCCATGCTCCATAACCTTGCGTTGTTTCATCTGTGATCTGTCAACAACCACAATGCCGGCCACTCAGTTCATTCACACCAACAGTGAGTTCCCGGTGACTTCAGCAACGAAAACACCTATCGTCTCCAAACTTCTGGAATTTGTCCCTAGAGAGCTCCACAAATACTTGAGCATCGAGAATCATTTCTTGTGCTGCCGCTGTTTCAACCTTATTGAGACTGTAGAGAGCCTAGAGGGCAAGCTTGAATCGGTAAAAAAAAACTTGACCGACACGCTCACTAGGACCGTGACAATTATCAACATTCGTGGTGTGGAGGAAAAGAAGATCCCCTCTTTGGAGTGGTTTCAACCAGCAGATTTATCAGAGGATCCAGACGCTGCGAAAAATTGCCAAGAAATGAACTCATCTTTAGATTTGGACAATCCAAAGGGCAATGATGGGTGCATCAACCGGGATGTTCAGAATCCACAGGAAGAAAGTCATGAGGTTAGTACTTACCATATCTTTTAAGTTGTAGGGTCGGAGCTTGAGGGACTTGAGTAAATGCATTGTGACGTTGACATGTCACACCAGACGAAGTATTAATTCATACATCAACCTTTGGCGCATCCAGGGGGAGACATAAGGGGGGAGAAGGGGGAAGCCTGGGCCTCATTCACTTGAAAAAAAGGAGGAAGGAAGAAGAAGATAGAAAGAAGGTATCAGTTACTAGAATGAGTTTATTTTTCAGAAGTGCCTTAACATCAAAAGACCATTTAGGTACATCTCTGAAGAACTTAACATAAAAATTCAAGTAATGAAAGGGAGGGAAAGGAAGAAATTACCTCATTCTATGTCAATTCATCCAGGGCATGAATTCTAACATCTCAGATCTGTTCATAATTTTTACTACTTGTTAGTATTAATGAGAAATGAACTTAGCCAAATTTCTCGCTTCCTAGGACGAATTATTTTCAAGTACCTAATCAATTACTGAAATTTTGACGTTACTAATGCTTCTGAATTAATGCTTAAGTATGAACTTTTTGCTCGCATGTATATGAAAGTCCCCGATGTTCCGCGATATTGAGGTGAAAATTGTGTGACATGTTGTGATCTTAACCGCTGGGAAATTTGCGGCATTGAAGTGAATACCTACGCGTTAAATGTTAAAAATTCCGCAAAGCCTCCTGTTCCATCGTGCATTTGCCGCGATTCAGCCGTGACTATCCCCTAATTATTATTATTATTATTTTTTTTTTAATCGCGCATTTACTTTGGTATCGAGTTGAAAAATGAGGAATTTTTTTGATTCAACGTATCCGTTGGAAATATTCCGCACCTCACTGGGTTTTCAGAGGAAACTCGCTTCACTGCCTTCATTTTCACACGCGGAAATCAATCGAGCAACTATTCGAACTCCGGAGTAGGTATGTGGTATCATGCAGATTTGAAGGAAAATCATAGGTTTTCGCCGATCCGACATTACTGACGTTCATGAATATTTTGCTCGCATTGATGTGAAAGTCGCCTTTATTCCGCAATATTGAAGTGAATTGTTTTATTCTTAATCGACCGTTGGGAAATTCAATGCTACTCTGCGATATTCATTCCAATTACGCGTAATTTTTAAAGATTCTATTAATCCTCCTGTTGAATTGCGCATTTGCCGTGATTCAGCTGTGACTACCCCCAAATTTCTCATTTTATTCGTCCAAAATCGTTTGAAAAATTGCGCATTTACTCTGGTATCGAGTTGAAAAATGAGGAATTTTTTTGATTCAACGTATCCGTAGGAAATATTCCGCTCCTCACGGGATTTTCCGATTGAACTCGCGTCACTGCCTTCATTTTCACACGCGGAAATCAATCGAGCAACTATTCGAACTCCGGAGTAGGTATGTGGTATCATGCAAAATTGAAGGAAAATCATAAGTTTTCGCCGGTCCGAAGTTACTAATTTTCATGAATATTTTGCTCGCGTGTATATGAAATTCTCCCCATATTCGGCGATATTGAGCTGAAAATTGTGTGACATGCTGTGATCTGAACCGCTGGCTTTGCGGAATTGAAGTGAATACACGTCAAATGTTAAAAAAATTCCGCAAAACCTCCTGTTACATCATCGTGCATTTGCCGCGATTCAGCTGTGATTATCTCCTAATCTCTTTTTTCATTTTTTTTCTATATTGTATATTGGAGGAATTGCTGTGATCTTAAGCAACCACCAGGAAGTTCAAGGCTGTTCTGCGATATTCATTTAAATTACGCGTAATTTTTGAAGATTCTACGAAACCTCCTGCTAAATCGTACATTAGCCGCGATTCAGCTGTGACTATTTCTTAAATTCGCATTTCATTTTTCCAAAATCCCTAATTTCTTATTCATTTTCTTTTCAAAATCGGTTGCTACAAAATCGCGCATTTACTCCTTTACCTTGTTTAAAAGTGCGTAATTTCTTTTGATTCATCGTATCCGTTGGAAATGTCGCGCATGTAGTGACCTAAGAGTAATCTAGTATTAAAAAGATAAATCGAGCAACAAGGCACGCCGCCTAAACTGACAAAATACAAAAACGCGACGGAATGCACCTGCACATGTATCAGGGATCAAATTGTAAGAGTCATTCTTAGAAAACACAAGTGACTCGGGGCAACCGTAACGAAATTAAAAGGTTTCGGCCATAAAAGTGTCGAGGCCAGGTAAGCCAGATTTATCGTACGGGCCTTTGTCGGAGCCCGCTGCGAGGGGAGGAACCCGCGTAACGGGAAAGTAAAGGTCAGTAAGCCTAAAACCAGCAGGACCAACCAGAGCTTAGCATCGGTTCTTGGACCAGCCAATCAGGGATAGCATGGGGTACGCTGAGGGCTGCCCCAATAAGGGTTGTCCAGGGACCGAGGTTTTTGGGCTCTGGAAGGCTCCCGCAGTTCGACCTCCAATTTCAAGTCAAGCGGACAGGTAAGCTCCTCCAGTCCTTAGCGACACTCATAATTTTTTTTAGACGAACAAATATTTTACCCAAGTCCTCTGAGACAACGACAATTATACAAGCGATTTACTTGTTTCCTTTGATTCACATCTCGTGCGCTATTGATTATCGATACTGTGTTGTTAATTTTTTCGGGACGATTCAAACATTATAATTTCTTCATCACCAATATTTTGACTTGATATTGTTCCTGTATCTCTGGAGTGTACAACTCCCAGAACCCTACCCGCACTTACCGCGATTTGCAGAGGATCCTCTCGTCAGTGCCTTCATTTTCACACGCGGAAATCAATCGAGCAACTATTCGAACTCCGAAGTAGGTATGTGGTATCTCGCAAAATTGAAGGAAAATCAAAGGTTTTCGCCGACCCGAAGTTACGGACGTTTATGAATATTTTAATCGCATTGATATAAAAGTCGCCTTTATTCCGCGATATTGAAGTGAAAATCGTGTGACTTGTTGAATTCTTAATCGACCGATGGGAAATTCAATGCTACTCTGCGATATTTATTTACCTAATATACGCTTAATTTTCAAAGATTCTACAAAACCTCTTGACACACCGCGTATTGGCCGCCGTACAGTTTTGACTATCCCCTAATATCTAAAACCCCCTCCCCACGATTAGTTGAAAAATCGTGGGAATTTACTTTGACACCGAGTTGAAAAGTGAGTGGATTCAACGCATCCGCTGGGAAATTGAAACGCAAAATTGAAGGAAAATCATAGGTTTTCGCCGATCCGATGTTGCTGATTTTTATGACTATTTTGCTCACATCAATACAAAAGTCGCGTATATTCCGCGATTTTAAGGTGAAAATTGTGTGGCATTTTGTGATCTTAACCGTTGGGAATTTCGCGGCATAGAGGAGAACACGCGTTAAATTTTAGAGATTCCACAAAACCTCTTGACATATCGCGCATTTGCCGCGATTCAGCTGTGACAGTTCCCTAACTTTTCATTTTCTTTTTCCACAATCTGTCGGTTAAAAAGTGAGTAATTTCTTTTTTCTTCAACGTATCCGTTTGAAATGTCGCGCATGCACTTGACGCGATTTGCAGGTGAAACTCGCGTCACTGCCTTCATTTTTACTCGCGGAAATCAATCGAGCAACTATTCGAACTCCGGAGTAGGTATGTGGTATATCGCAAAATTGAAGGAATATCATAAGTTTTCGCCGATCCGATGTTACTGACGTTATTGAATATTTAGCTCGCATTGTTGTGAAAGTCGCCTTTACTCCGCGATATTGAAGTGAATTGTTTTATTCTGAAACGACCTATGGGAAATTTAATGCTATCACTGGGCAAAAAAAAACACATTGGATCTAGAGTCCAGACTCTTGAAAACATTGACAAGAAAAAATACTCTTGATTCAATCAGATTTTTGCTTGAATCAAAAGGAAATCCGCTCAAATTAAGAGGCTTGGTTCTTGATTTAAGCAAAAATCCGATTGAATCAAGAGTATTTTTTCTTGTTAATGTTTTTAAGAGTCTGGACTCTGGATCCAATGTGTTTTTTTTTCCAGTGAATTCTGCGATATTCATTTCAATTACGCGTAATTTTTAAAGATTCCATTAACTTCCTTTTAAATCGCGCATTTGCCACGATTCAGCTGCGACCATTCCCTAGTTTCTCATTTTATTTGTCCAAAATCGGTTGAAAAATCGCGCGTTAACTTCAGTTCGAGTTGAAAAATGATAAATTTCTTTCGATTCAACGTAACTGTCGCGCATCTCACGCGTTGTGCCAATGATACTCGCGTCACTGCCTTCATTTTCACACGCGGAAATCAATCGAGCAACTATTCGAACTCCGGAGTAGGTATGTGGTATCTCGCAAAATTGAAGGAAAATCATAGGTTTTCGCCGATCCGATGTTACGGATGTTTATGAATATTTCAATCGCATTGATATAAAAGTTGCCTATACTCCAAGATATACATGCATGAAAGTGAAGATCGTGTGCCATTTTGTATGCATGGCCGCAGGGATGCAAAGAGTTCTGAGCCTTCCCATTTTGAAAACCCGTTTTTCCTCTGAAATTTTAATAATATGACTATGTAAGTCGCTGTGTGTAGAATTGCTGCGATTTGGCGAAAAACACGGGATTTTTACCGCGATGTTGCGAGAAACACTTTATTTTTACCGCAGTTTAACTTGAGAAACGCGGTATTGCCGGCCTTCCCATTTTCAAACGTGAGCACGCGACCGATAACGACCCGCCCAGCTGCGTTGTCGAGGAGTTTTCGCACCCCTGCATCATCAACCGATGGAAAATGGAAATGTTGCATCTGCGAGGAATTTGCGATTTGACTACTGATTCTTTTGTGAAAGTTCGCAAGAAACACGATGGTGCCACTGGTTTTCTCTGAAATCAACTCTCAAGCTCAGAAAAAGCTCTCAAGTTGAGGCCAAAATGGAGGGGATATCCCACGCTACCCTGAGAGTCCACCTCTACATCAAAACAAACTCCCCATGGAAAGATAGAGAGCAAATACATTGACAGGGCTGTCACTTTTTTTGGGGACTTCGAAACTGAAAACACGGCAACCCTGCTAATGTATTTGCTCCCTATCTTTGCATTGAGAGTTGGTCTTGATGTAGAGGTGGACTCTCAGGATAGCGCGGGATATTTCCTCCATTTTGGCCTCAACTAGAGAGCATTTTTTGAGCTTAGGAGTTGATTTCAGAGAAAACCAGTGGCAACATCGTGTTTCTAGCGAACTTTTACACAAGAATCACCGGGCAAATCGCAAATCCCTCACACATGCAACATCTCCATTCAAGGTTACTTTGCTATATTCATTTAAATTACGCGTAATTTACCGCGATTCAGCTGTGACAATCCCCTAATTTATTCCGATACCGAGTTGAAAAGTGCGAGTAATATTTTTTTGACTCCGCAGATCCGTTGAAAATGTCGCCCTCTTCGCGGGATTTTCAGTTGAAACTCGCTTCACTGCCTTCATTTTCACACGTGGATACCAATCGAGCAACTATTCGAACTCCGAAGTAGGTATGTGGTATCACGCAAAATTGAAGGAAAAACATAGGTTTTCGCCGATCCGAGGTTACCGGCGTTGATAAATATTTTGCGCGCGTTGATATAAGTGTCGCGTATTTTACGCGATTTTGTAGTGAAAATTAGGAGGATTGATGTGACCTGAAGCATCCTTTGGGAAATATAAGGGTACGAGCCGCGATTTTAATTTACATTACCTGTAATTTTTGAAGATTTTTTAAACCCGATGGGATGATCGCACTTTTTTGGTTGGCCGCTCAGAGTTCCGTCTAGGATTATCATTTGGGCCGCCAGTTCGGTGCGGTGTCCAGTTCTCCTTTAATTCTCACGACCAAAAATGTTCATCGTCTCAAGAATTTTCGAAGTGCCGATCTCTGCGATGTCACTTCTTCTACGAAGTGTACTCAAGAAACCTCTTCATCTCCCGGTGTCCCCCTGTTGTTTTAATTACTCGACGTCTCCTTTTTTTTCTCTCTATCTCCCCCCTTTTAGTGTATTTTCCGAAGAAAATACACTATTGCATTCTCCCATGATGTCGGACCCAGACCTGAGACCTTGTGGAGAGCACCGATCACGCGTTGAAGAAATTTGGCATCGCATCGCGCGAAGGTTTATACGGCGTTATTCCTTATTACGGCAGAATAGCTCGTTGTAGTTATTAAGTTACGCCAAGAAAATGCTAAATGGGAACTTTTTACTCCACAGTACGTTCAGGATTTTACTCATCTACCCACGCCGCTCTTAAAACGTTCAAACCTGGGAACTTTTCGGGTCATCTTACGCACAGGACAAGGTGCTTAGTAATGACGCAGAATTCCAGCTGGACTTATGTGTCGGTGTGCCAGGGTTGATTAGAGTTCGCATCTTTTCCATGATTCGAAACACAAGGCGACTTTAAATCTTCATTTCATATGTACGTGTGATATATTTTCCATTCCCAGGAGTTTTATCACTGTTATCACATGAAATTTCACCTCTCATGATCACATCCGGCCCGGATACCCAATCGTCGCACAGTGGAACGAGTCTTTGGAAGATGTTGGGCATGAAATTATTCAGAAAAATTATAAAATTTTACTTTCATCTCGCCAGAATTTTAATTGTAAGGGGTGTTTGTTTCATACGGAAAATTAACGAGAAAACCCATGAAACTGTTTTTTAAACATTAACATTTCATAATCACTGACGATATTTGCTTTTAAAGTTTTTAGATCATGTCCGACCCTCCTCATTGACTCGATCCACTGTGCGCCCCATCGAGCGCTAGACGAGTCACTGCTCTCATTTTGTTTCTGATTTCCACTTTTTATTTGAAAAAAATTCTGTCAATTTATTCCAAGTTTTTTTTTTTTTATTATTATTATTATTACATAATTCGTGAAGGTTAAAATTAAGACGATAAAAATCCAGATGCAGAGCCAATACCGGGGTACTATTGCACTTGCAAATCTGGGGCAAGAACTGTAGGAGCTTGTGCCCATGTAACAAGTATTTTGTGGTACCTTGGCTACGGTCGAGGATGTAAGCTGCCGTGATAGTGAAGAGAGCAGTAAGGCATGCTGGGATGACCCGCGAGACACATAAAAGCATGTGCTAATGGAGATGTTGCATGTGTGAGGGATTTGAGATTTGACCATTGATTCTTATGTAAATGTTCGCGAGAAACACGATGGTGCCACTGGTTTTCTCTGAAATCATATCCCAAGCTCATAAAAAGCTCTCAAGTTGAGGCCAAAATGGAGGGGATATCCCACCCTACCCTGAGAGTCCACGTCTAGATCAAGACAAACTCTCCATGCAAAGATAGGGAGCAAATACTTTAGCAGTGATGCCGTGTTTTCAGTTTTGGAGTCCCCAAATTAAGTGGCAGCCCTGTCAATGTATTTGCTCCCTATCTTTGCATGGAGAGTTTGTCTTGATGTAGAGGTGGACTCTCAGAATAGCGTGGGATATCCCCTCCATTTTGGCCTCAACTTGAGAGCTTTTTTTGAGCTTGGGAGTTGATTTCAGAGAAAACCAGTGGCACCATCGTGTTTCTCGCGAACTTTTACATAAGAAACAACGGTCGAATTGCAAATTCCTCACACATACACATGCAACAGCTCCATTATGGCTCATACAGGAATGCACTTACTGCTCTCTTTGCTATCACGGCAGTAAGGTACCCTCGCACAGCTTTGCTAAGAAGCATCCAGGACGCTGCCAATAGACCGCTTCAATGAGAGAGCTAATGAAAGGGGGGGGGGGGGGAAGTAAGTCTTCTGGTTTGGGAACAGAACCCCGCGTGATTGCCCCTGGACTCAAAGAAAAATATTAGCATTGTACCGGTTCTTTTTTCTTGATGATCCTGATCTAGGTTATGATAGTTTCACTGAAAAAAAAAATCTCGGTGTATTTACTAAGAAAAGGGTAAAATTACCCAGAATTCGGGGTTCTATTTGATCCCAGTTTATCTTGGTAAAATTACCATTTATGGAATTGGTAATTTTACCGAGAAATCTCGGTAAAATTATTGAACTTTCGCGGTAATTTTACTGGACTTTGGTAAAAACTCCAATATTTTCCATCGACTGTGGTAGAATTACCGAGATAAAACGGCAAAGTTACCGGAAATTGATTACCAATAAAAGTGGTATTCTTACCTGAAAAAACAGTAAAAATACCGGTTTTTAGGTAAGCTTACCAGTCTGTCTTGGTAAAATTACCAATAATTGGTAAAAAAAAGTGAGATGGTAAAGGTACCAAAGGACCTTGGTAAAAACGCCGAGAATTTTTTTTCAGTGTTCGATGAAAGAAATCGTTCAGCTTCAATTGAGTATGTTTTTTCTTTCTGCCCGTAGGTAACTGAGTTTTCAAACTCAACATCGAAAGAAAATTCAGCGAGTCAAATTGAAGATTGTGATGCCACAGGACAAGATCCAGATCACCAGCTTCAACCCAAAGAAAATGGACCGGCAGACAAGGTTGCAGCTTCTCCTGCCGAGAATCACACGGTGCCTGGAAAGTTTTCCGCTTTCTGCTCTGACTGCGGCAAGGGCTTCAAATCCAAACTTAAAATGGCACAACATCTCCTGATCCACAGTGGTAAATTCCACTACCTGTGCGAACTGTGCGGGAAGCCTTTCCGTCAGAAACACCACCTGGAGGACCACATCCTCAAACACGCAGGTAAATTCAAACACAGCTGCAAAGTTTGCAACAAACGATTCATGCAAAAGTCCAGCCTTCGCATTCACGCAGCCCTGCACACCCAGCAGGACCGACAGATCTGCCAATATTGCGGGAAGAAATTCTCCAACAATTGGAACCTCGCCGTTCACATTGACCTTTGCTTGAAGGTCATCAAATTCACCTGCGAATTCTGTCAGAAGACGTTCAGCCAAAAGAGGCTGATGGATAACCACGTGCAGTCAGTTCACAAAAACAACTTCAAATTCACCTGTGAGGAATGTAAGAAAGGATTCATGAAGAAATCGAGCCTTGACGCACACATGATCGTACACTCGGACGTGAAATCTTTCGTTTGCCAGAAATGTGGCAAATCGTACAAAACGCAGTCCAACCTAAACCAGCACTCCAAAGTGCACTCGCCAAGCGCGCAGTTCAGCTGCACCGTGTGTGATGCTAAGTTTCTACGCAAGAGTAGTTTGGAAGCACATTTGAATAACCACGAGGATAGCAAACCGTATAAATGCTCCCAGTGTGAAAAGGGCTTTGCCAGTGAGCATTACCTCAAAATACATCGTAGGCAGCAACATGATAGAGGAAAAACCGGGCATAATGACCGCCGAAAAGGAGTGCAAAGTAAACATTCGGAAATTCATCAGAAGCAGTGCTCCAGAGAAAAAGCGACGGATATTGCAGCTAACCAAACGTGAAGCTCCTGACTGATGCTGAACTGAGGTTCATTTTGATGTGATGTGACGTCGATCCTCTTGCAGTTGGCTACTGATGCTGAACTAAGGCTCATTTTGATGTGATGTGACGTCGACCCTCTTGCAGTTGGCTGTTGAGGTCCAGAAGTGGCGCTGAAATGCTGTCAAATGCCGGTGAGTTATTAAATTCACACAGAATGGTTTCTAATTAATTGAAGGTGCTTGCGTTTATCAGTGTCACGATATAAAGTTAGATTTTCGTAGCCAAAAACACAGTTCATGAAGAAAAAAACGATTTATTTACATTAGCTAATGACGTCACGGGAACTCTCCCATACTCAGAGTATTAACGCATGTAGATTTACGTGAACAACACAGTATGTGATGGGAAAATGCCATTATGTAGTGTTTATGTAAATCTGTGTATGATGATGCTCTGAAGGTGGGAGAATTCTCGGAACGTCGTTAGCGTATGTAAACAAATAGTTTTTATTTTCACCACATGTACAATTTTTTTTCGCTTTTACAAAAATCCAACTTTATAATTGTTGCCGTCGTCGTTGTTTCTCTCTCTGCGGGGTTGCCATAATTTCCTAACCTTCAAATTACCTGACTTTTCCTGATTTTTTTTCCCGGCTCCAAAATTGTGTATAGCTCTGACTTTCCCTGGTCTTCGAACAAAATTTATACTTGTTTTCTTTTATAAGGACGCTAACTTTCACTAAACTTCGTAAGAAAATTTCTTGTGTAGAGAACAAATTATGAGTGAAAGGTATTCAGTTGCTGGACAAGATGAAAAGCCTTAAAATGACCGGAAAGGGTGAACAGTTAGAAGATCAGTGATATGTTTCAGTGATTAGTGCATGCGTCAAAAATTCCCTGACTTGCCCTGACGTTTCCCGGTCGTCGTAAAATCCCTAACTTTCCCTGATTTTTCCGGTTTTCAGATCGCCGGCAATCCTGTCACTCTTTCTTCCATTTTCAACTGTGTATTTCACAGATTTATTTATGCCATGTCAAGGAAGATCGTGTATGAGCTTTCATGCGTTGTCATGTTTCCTTCAATGAAAGTCGCGTATTTACCGGAAAAATGGTGAATATTTTTCTTCGAACTTTTCTGACTATTTTATACGTAATTTAATCCAAAACATGTGAAAATTTCAAGGAAAAATATGCACAACTTTCCTAAAAAATGCATGTTTTACTCTGAAGAACTTTTGCAACTCTTCAGTATGTATTCATACGACGTTCTTCCCTAGCACGACCGTAAAGTTTGAAACGTAAAGACCATTAAGAATTCATCAAATCTGTGGCTTAGGTCTAAACTTATGCATGTCTTTACCATTAAGTATTAGTTGATGGTTGTTTGGTGAATACATTTATTTTAGACCCAGGCATTGAAAGATGTGTAGATTTAAAAGCAGCTGCGAGCCGAGGAAAAATGACTTGTGAGTTCTCAGGCGCAGTGGCGTGGCGTGCTTTGCGATATATCGATTGATTTGCCATTTAAACCTATGGGAAAGGATCGATACACAGGGTGTTCGCAGCGAACGCCTTAATAATCGATTCTTTACCATACCTACAAATGAGAAAATATCGACAATCGATCATTCACGCCACGCCACTGCTCAGGCGCACTGTAGATCGAGTCAATTAAAGAGGTCGGGCAATACATTTTCAACGAAAACTGCAAATTTTGAAGTTAAATTCGTCACATTTTAAATTTTAAGGTTGGTGCTCTTAAATGAAAATTTCACGAGGAAACCAATGTAACCACGTTTAAAACCTCAAAGTTTAGTATGAATGAAGTTATGAGCTTTTTAAGTTTCCAAATTTTGTCCGACCTCCCCCATCGACTTGATCCATTGTGGGGCGTTACCAAATGTTCTTTGACAAATCACGAATTTTCGGGGCACTCGTGGATCTTTTCCTTCTAATTTTCCAGATAATTTTGCCCGTACTTTAATCCAAAAAGTCTAAAATTTTCAAGGAATGATACCTTTGACTTCGTTCGGAAATCAATCTTTTCTGAGAGGAAACTTCGCAAAGTTCGAATGCTCATACTTCGTATTTCCTTGGAACGGCAGGGAGGGTGTAAAAGCACAGATACTTTTAAAGGGAAAAGCACGAAAGTTTAGAAAATGTAAAAATTATGTATGAGAAGGTACGGTTTTACCTACGAGATCTTCCCGCGGGGTACGCGATTTTTTAACTTAGAGTATTCTATTACGCGCCCAAAGTTCAATGCAGCTCCTTTATGCATCAGGAATTAGCAATTTAAGTAATGTTTCTCAATTAATTAGTCTTCGCGAGGCACACGATGTGGCTCTGGTTTCCTTGAAACGAACTCCGAAGCTCGAAAAAAGCAGGGGTGCATAACGTTTGCGGATCAACCGGTCGTGAACTGCGAAAGCTGTGTGAAAATTACGTAGGCTGCAACCTTGAAAAATGAATGAAATAAAATTCATTAATTTTTGATCAAAATGCGTTCCATACTCGTGTGCGCGCATTGCCATACTGTTAAAAATCAATGATTTACTCTTAGTGAACAGCCGGCGTGAAAAAAAAATCCAGCGCGAATTTCGCGCCGTACTCTGAGGGAATAGATCAGAGCGTAAATATCACCAACGACGGACGAATTAGTGGAGCGTAAATGCAAGGCCTTCCGGTACGAGCGCCGAATGGCAAAGTGGTAGCGAACTCGTCTATCATCGCCGCGACTCGAGTTTGAATCCCTGCTGCGGCAGTTCCGTTTTACGTTTGCCTGTCAGATTTTCACTCCCGCCAGCAGCCCGACCACAGACTTCTGACTTCCATCGATATTGATAGAACTCGGTTCCATTCCAATGAAATACCCTTCGAGGGCGACCACAGACCTAGATCTATAGAAACGGCCTTTGGAACTCTGTTCCATCGCTCATGGGTCGATAGAACTGCTCGATTCCATCGAAATTGAGGTTAGGGTTCTTCTTTTTTGTACGTGCTTCTCACTCGTCGGCCATTGAAGTTGATTTAGTTCAAGTTATTGGTTGAAACCGAAATTTTGAGGTTAGTGTATCTCCCGCCATTTATGTTTTCCAACCTGCTTCTTCTTCTTCGATGCATGCATCAAGGACGGTGATTGGTTGAGAACATTTTCCTCTTTTTCAGTTAATCGTTCAACATCGCACGCCTTCCATCGCCGTTCCATCGCGGTCCGTGGTCGCAAAAATTCTAGCGATAGAACTGCTATGGAACAAACTTGCACTTCTATCGCCGGGAGCCATAGAAGTCTGTGGTCGGGCTGCAGAGCGCGAAATTCGCGCCGGAACCATGCACTCAGAGTAAAAGGTGGTCAAAATAGTAACTGAGTGACCGTGAATTTCGCGCCGGGATTTTAACAGTGTACACATTATATGCGTAATACCGTACGCATTCGGGAACTTGGCGCGATTTGCGAGCCAAGAACGTAGCGCAGTCGTCTAATCAGACTGCATTGGCTTAGCTCCTCCTCCATGATTGAAGTACATTTTGCATTAAGCTAGGAACTACTATACAGGGTGTCCCAAAAGTCCGTACCCCCCCTCGTAACTTTTGAACGGTTGAAGATAGAAAAACGAAACTTTGGGAATGTTTCTATCTGAAAGGAGACCATCTTCCAGGGGGGTCAAAATTTTTGTCCCCCCCTCAGGGGGGGCTCGGGGGCCCCCAACTTTTTTTTTTCAAATGGTAACCCCTATCTTGTGATACCTCATTCGAAAGAGCATAAAAAACTAAGAATTTTGGCGCAAACCGCAAATCAATATCTTAATTTTTGACCGAGTTATGATAGGTCAAAGGTCGACTTTGACCTATTTTCAAAAAATCATATCTCCGGTTCAAATTATCGTAATGAAAAAAATAAAACGGGAAAATTTACCAAATTGTAAGCACTTTCAAGTAAAAATCACAGAAATTACTTCAAACTAATTTTAAGGGGGGTTTCGGACCCCCAAATACGTCATTTTAAAGGTCATACGATATTCTCACGAAATGAGCCAATTTTCCCTTACTTTTCCTTAACATTATCTTAGAAAGTTCAAAATCAGTTCAACATTGCGTTTTCAAGTCCCCAAACGAACAAAGTTTTTTTAAAAAATGAAATTTAAATGGTTGAATTAAATCACCTTAAATTTCGTTTTTTGAACTTCGCCAAAAATTTGGGGACTTGAAAACGCAATGTTGAACTGATTTTGAACTTTCTAAGATAATGTTAAGGAAAAGTAAGGGAAAATTGGCTCATTTCGTGAGAATATCGTATGACCTTTAAAATGACGTATTTGGGGGTCCGAAACCCCCCTTAAAATTAGTTTGAAGTAATTTCTGTGATTTTTACTTGAAAGTGCTTACAATTTGGTAAATTTTCCCGTTTTATTTTTTTCATTACGATAATTTGAACCGGAGATATGATTTTTTGAAAATAGGTCAAAGTTGACCTTTGACCTATCATAACTCGGTCAAAAATTAAGATATTGATTTGCGGTTTGCGCCAAAATTCTTAGTTTTTTATGTTCTTTCGAATGAGGTATCACAAGATAGGGGTTACCATTTGAAAAAAAAAAGTTGGGGGCCCCCGAGCCCCCCCTGAGGGGGGGACAAAAATTTTGACCCCCCTGGAAGATGGTCTCCTTTAAGATAGAAACATTCCCAAAGTTTCGTTTTTCTATCTTCAACCGTTCAAAAGTTACGAGGGGGGGTACGGACTTTTGGGACACCCTGTATCTAGCTCACTTTAGAAACGACGTATGTCTCATTAGTTTTCCTATTTAGAAAAGCGATCTATATGTAAATGAGTCAGAAATAGCAGTTCCTGATCGCAAAATGAAGTCCAATTAAGACATTTTTACTCCTACGTGCTGTCTTGTGCCGGTCTCTATAAGAATAACGTCAATCCAGATTTGCTGCCGATCACTCCTACAGAACGTTTTATTAAACCGCTGTAAAAAAACGACGAGTTCGGATGGAATCAAATGGCGCATTGACGTTTCATTCACTTGGAAACCAATCTTTTTGGAGACTTAAACGCAAGGCTAGAAAAGTAGAGGTTCACATTACACATTGAATGATTTCCACCAAGTCCTCGCTTTCAATGGACCACTAGACAAGGTACGAATTTAAGCGATCTGATACATGTTTCTTAACCAGAATTTCACGTGGAAAACGATTCACACAACGAAAATTACGGAAACCAACTCCTAACGAAGATATTAACGTTTTTATTTCACATTGGTTACGAGGAATTTGAACTGCCCGCTCACAAGAAACTCAAAACTCTACGTGAGTCAAATCGCCCACTACAACGGTTTCAGCAAGCTTCTCAAACGAGTAATGTTCATTTCCCACCATGTGTTGATCAAACCATAAGCAATTTGCTATAACTGAGCCAAAGCGTCAAGATTAAGGTTGCCAGATTTTTATATCGCAGAGACTGTCATAACGTTTAGCGCGCGATGTGAATCATGTAGAGCATTATGTTTTCATGAGCGGGTGGTTTGAATTCACGCATTAAGAATCATTAAATATCTTCGTAAGGAGTTAATTTCGGTAATTTTCGTTGTGTGCATCGTGTTTTACGTAAAATTTTGGTTGAGAAACATGTATCAGAATGCTGAAATTCGTACCTTATCTAGTGGTCCATTCTCTGTTCATGAAGGAGGTGCGTGCCTTAGTTCACGAGTGACTACACTGCAGAACATTTATTTATTTTCTCTAAGATTTTCTTTAAGAGTAACGTCAGTCCAGATTTGCTACCGATCACCCCCACTGAACGTTTTATAAAACCGCTAAACAAGAAAAACAACGAGTTCGGATGAAATCAAATGGCGCATTGACGTTCCAATTACTTGGGGACCGATGTTTTTAGAGACTTGAACGCTAGGCTAGAAAAGTAGAGGTTCACATTACACATTGAATGATTTCCACAAAGTCCTCGCTTTGAATTCTCCGTTTATGTAAGGGGTGCCCTATTTCGCGAGTGATGCCACTGCAGAACACACATTTCTTTTCTCGGATGCCGCAATCACACGTTAAATGTGGCTTGAATGTGGAAGTCATCGGCCTGACGCCTGAATTTTGCGCGTCACGCGCAAAATTCAGCAACGATTCTCAGCGACAGTCGGACAATGTTGGATTTGTCGGAACTATTAGAATAGATTTGGTACACATTTGGATGAAAATAACGCGAATATTCGAAGTTTCAGGTGTTGAGTGTTGACTGTTGACTTACATATTCAGCTGCCTAATTCAGCGTGTGATTCCGGCATAAGATTTTCTAAGAATAACGTCAATCCAACTTTGCTGCCAATCACTTCCACAGAAAGTTTCATAAAACCGCTAAAAAAACAAGTTCAGATGGACTGAAACGGCACTTTGACGTTTTAACTTCTTGGAGACCAATATTTTTGGAGACTTAAACGCAAGGCTAGAAAAGTAGAGGTACACATTACACGCATTAAATGGCACAATGATGTTTCATGTACTTAAAGACCAATATTTTTGGAGACTCAAACGCAAGGCTAGAAAAGTAGAGGTACACATTACACATTGAATGATTTCCACCAAGTCCTCGCTTTCTTTTTCTCTGTTTATGAAAGGGGTGCCCAAGTTCGCAAGTGACGCCACTGCAGAACACACATTTCCTTTACCTTATTCTCCCCACAGAATGAATACCGTGATAGTATAATCAAGATCCTTAAGTTGCAAAAGTTGGAATTGAGCATCGCTATCGCGGTCCATTCTGAATAACTGGTAATCAAGCTTTTGACTCTAATTAAAATTTTTGGGACTCCAACTTAATATTCCAATGCGAACTGTCTGAGCTGAACACTTTCCTCCCTCAGTTTCGTACTGGTACACATTAGAGTTTAAAAAATTCATTTTTGACTGTAATTATAATATTTTGAACTTCTTGGCTTTGTTTTCCCCGCGAAATGGTGTGGACCCAGCACCATTTCTCCACTTTGTTACATACAGTTCGGGCCACTTCCTAGTGTTTTTTTTTTCATCATAACGATAAATCTATGCACATGATTTCAAGTCAGTCTGTTGTTCGGTTTTCAGCGAATAACATAAATATGAGAGGTTGGCAATGGCTGATGGAGTTAGCCTCATTTAGGGTAAATCTGCTTTATTTAGTATGATCATTAACAGTGCTCATTATATTTTTTTTCTACAGCTGTTTTATCCGAGTTGCTTTCTGGGAAGAAGAAGATCAATCTGTGGCATTAGTGGCATTCTATCGGATACTTGCCCCTTGTTTGATCAAATACCCAACACGCGCATGCAGGACTGTGAGTTACATACTTTTTTCTTTTTTCTTCTAGTGAGATATCCTTTGCAACCTTCGCAAACGAAAAGCCACAAATCCGACGCCTTTGCTTCTGCTTCTTGTCTATTGCGTCCTATCATCAGAGAACATCATGACGGATAATGTGATGGAAAGATGAAATGACGTATTCCATTGCGGTACATCATGAAGAAAAAACTCAGTGTCCTCTGCTCTCTGGATACCGGATGTAGTGTGAAATTTTCGAACATGACTTTTGTCGAACTTTTATCCAAGAAAAGCAATTTTTTAGTCTTCTTCAAATGCGTTTTCCTGCAAGTGAATTTGCTTTTTTTTTAGCAACTCGTGAGGAAATTCCTCATAGAACTTCTGAGTGCACTCGAAGCAATCTTTTTCTATTTTCACCTGAAAGAAATGAAAATGGCTCCTAATTTGTTTCATCCACGGTATTAAAATTATTTTAAAATTTGTAAGAATTTCATGACCTGAAATCATCGTAGGATGCCGATTTGTACTATTTTTTTTTTTTTTTCTAATCGGATATCCGAACTTTAACTTTTACATGCTGTACCGTACTTTTTCTCATTCGCACGGAAATTCATATGTATATGAGGTTTTTCGTAAAAAACTTTGCAATTTTCATGTCCAGAAAGATCTGATCAAAGTTGATCATTCGCATTTAGTTCCTCGGCTCTAAGTGCTCTACCCAAGGAAAATTAAAACGAGAAACTTGTGTAACAGAAATGATAGTTTCTCTGGTTTAATTTTTTTCCGCAGTGTGAAATTTCATTTCAGATAGGTTTTCGTTTAAAATCGTCGAATTCCTAATTTTTTTAAGACTGCCGTTTACTTCGGGCGTTTTCTGATGGTCTGGACTATATTTGCGATTCTTCGCGTTTCTTTTAACATCATGTCTTCATGTTTAGACCATCTCTCCTTATTTTTATTATATTTTCCCCCCTAATTTGATTAATGCCGACAAATCACTCATGTCCACATACTTTGTGAAATTCAACTTATCATGTTAGTTCGCTCGAAGGAAGTCGATGTCTTTTTGATGTGCCATCAACTTCCGTTGCTTGGATGTTCAACTCGTTTAAGTTTTTAGCCTAAGTCATACCCATGCAATTATACGTACAACACTGCCATGCTAAAGAAAAATGCCGCATGAACTTTCGAGAGTTGCCAAATTTCCCTCGGTAAAATGTGTATTTTTTACAACATTCATGCGCACTTTCCCTTGAAGTTTTCAGATTTTTTGGATTGAATTGCGTACAAAACTGTACGAAAATTTGGAAAGAATGTTCACTAATTTCCCAGTAATCTCACTTTTCATTGAAGGAAATTTGGCAACGTCTGAAGGCTCATAGGGCGTTTTTCCTTAAGCACGGCGGAATAGACCTACTAATTATGAGGTCTTCAAGCAGAAACCATCCATCATTTTGATGCGAGCCTCAAGCTAAACAGCTTGAAGAGTGCTATTTACTTTTGGAGGGAAGGTTTCCGTGTAACGACGACGAATTATATGAGTTTTTGTACATTAAGTGATGAAGTAAGCTGTCTCTCGGAAAAGACTGTTACAACAATTACAACATCTGTGTTCTCTCGATGACGAACGAACAATACTGCCGACGTGCAAACTGACGATTTTGCAGAACGAAGAGAAAACTTAGCCATGTTTGTAATTTTAAGGATAGATTTGCAATTTTCTCTTACATTACAGCGTCAGTGTACTCTTTTGAGGGTTGGCGGATATTCCTGGATGCTCGCACCATGCGTTTCCACTAGCTTTCATACCGGCTATCCCGCGCCTGGACGAAATCGCCGCTTGTGCGGGCAGAGTCGAAACAGGTACGGGGGCGCCACCTGAACTAATCATTTATTTAGATTTACAGAACTAAATTCATCAGAGGCTAACTAAAATTCTAACAAAAATAGACGGGCACCCAGTGATATTACAGTAGATCTCCTTGAAGATTGTGGCGTCTGCGCGCAGATTTTGGAAGCCACCTTGGTTGACGCATAACCTAAATAAACAAACAAACGAAAAAAAACGAAAAAAAGACGCGTCAGTGAAGCGCTCCGCTACAGAATTGGAAAAAAACTGAAATTATAAACTTGCGTATTTTATACTGTAGAATGCGGCGGAGTCGCTAACTAATTTTTGCCAAAATTGTCAATCAGGCGGTTTTGTTCGTTGGCCCTCGATCCCTTTTACAAAAGCCATTATTTGTACCCGGAATTCATGATCATCCAACTGTTAAAAATACCCGATTTACTCTGAGTGAACAGCCAGCGTGAAAAAAAATCCAGCGCGAATTTCGCGCCGCACTCTGAGTGAATATATCAGAGCGTAAATATCACCAACGAAGGGACGAATTAGTCGAGGTACCTCAAGTAGCGTGAATTCAGGGCAACCTGATACGAGCGCCGAATGGCAAAAGGGCTGGACACACGTTCAAAGTGGAGCTTCAAAGTGGTAAACGTTCAGCCAAGAGTTGACAGGTGACGTGGCCCTTGATGTGTTCACTTTGTAGCGGTGTTTACACGACTTTGAAGACTTAACCATAAAATTTCATGTAAACAAACATTAAAAGTAAACAAAGATCGTGCTGAAGCAGTTTGATTTCATTGAAAAGGATATAGACCGTGATAATTTTGTTAAAAAAGCTGTAGTGGTTGACAAGTTTCAGAGCCGAAACAGCAGGACCTTTTGCGATGACCTGATTTACTTTGGAAGCAGCAGGATTTATACCTTGTACGATAACCTGTCCTGGTGATGGATTGGTTGTTGCAGGAGCAAGTGAGACTGGGTTTTTAACTAGGTTGACAATTTTCAGAGTCGAAACGGCAGGACTTTTTGCGATGACCTGATTAAATTCCATAATTTTTCACTACGCAGACGCACTTGAATTATTATTGTAATAGCCGCGCGCTTGGAGAGGTTAGATGGACGTTGAGATCCGCAGAGCATCGATGACCTTCAAAGGAGAGCGGGCCGCTCTCCTTCGAAGGTCATCAATCAA
This sequence comes from Bemisia tabaci, assembly GCF_918797505.1. Taxonomy (NCBI): domain Eukaryota; kingdom Metazoa; phylum Arthropoda; class Insecta; order Hemiptera; family Aleyrodidae; genus Bemisia; species Bemisia tabaci. Next base: position 20,731,037 of record NC_092802.1, on the reverse strand, counting down.
CACTTGACTAAACGTTTACCACTTTGAAGCTCCACTTTGAACGTGTGTCCAGCCCTAAAGTGGTAGCGCACTCTTCTATCACCGCCGCGACCCGAGTTTAAAACCATGCTGCGGCAGTTCCCTTTTACGTTTGCCTGTCAGATTTTCACTCCCGCCAGAGCGCGAAATTCGCGCCGAGCTTATTTCGCGCCGGATCCATGCACTCAGAGTAACGGGTGGTCAAAATAGCAACTGAGTAAGCGCGAATTTCGCGCCGGGATTTTTAACTCTGTAAGTGAGAGAAATTCAGCTACATCTCTATGAGCATCTCCCGAGTGCGAAGAGGAGTTGTGGTACCCCATCTGTTGATTCATCAAACCAATAAACATTAGCTCGCAGCCGAGCGTGTATCGATGGTGTTTTGAACTCATGTGTTGATACTCAAATCTTTATGTCTTCGATCACGGCCTTGTGCACGAAGAGGAACTTTTTTCACCCCTTTCAAGAGCGGGCGGATATTGCTGGATGCTTGGCTCATGCGTTTTCACCAATTTTTCACTAAAGCCCTGGATAGACGATCAAATGCCGAACCAATTCCGATCTAAGTAGACATGCTGATGACTGATGGTCACCATCCTACATCAAATTTTGACGGGCCGCACTATTTTGTTCCAAGTAAAATCAGAATACAGTGCCACCATTGTTGGAATTTAAGCAATGATGCAGTGGATTTAAATGTTGAACATTTTTTTTATTTGATTAAACAAAGTACCGGTGGACCGAGGCGTCACATTCTAGGATACGAAATCGACTGACTGAGTAAGACTCGTCAAAGTGGCACGTCTACAGAACTGCAATCTTGCACATTTTCGATCAACTGCGTCATTGCTCGACAGCTGAAATTAATATTCTAACAACCATTCCTCATTTCCTGCCTCAGGAAACATTTCTGCCAAGTTTTCACTTTAAAATCAAGCAAATTAATGAGTTTAAGACCGATGACTCCCGACACTTAGATGGTAATCGGTTCGGGAATTCGATCGTCCATCGAGACCTTAATTTCATGAGCTACCTCGCACCCGGACGAAATCGCCGCTTGTGCGGGCAGAGCCGAAACAGGTGCGAGGGTACTCTAATCCATCATTCACACTGTTCCAATTTTCTGTTCATCAATTTAAACTTCTTCCAAAAAGAGACGGGCTCCCAGTGGAATCAAAGCAGATCTCTCTCAGAAACGTGGTGTCTGCGCGCAGATTTTACATACCAGTTTGGTTGGCGACCCCCCCCCCCCCCCAAAAAAAAAGCACCCTCCCCCCTGAATGTCTCAACAGTTCACTGAACCATTGGAATTAGCCCCATGTGCGATGGGAAAACATGTTGCGCCTGGATGAGTAGGCAAAACTCATTAATATACTGCTACCAGCTACCACGCCTCCTCCCCTGTGATGTCGATGCCTAAATGGCATAACCACGTATCTTTGTCCAGTGGCGTGGCGTACTTTGCGATATATCGATTGTTTTGTCATTTAAACCTATGGAAAAGGATCGATAATTAGGGTGTTCGCAGCGAACACCTTGGTAATCGATTCTTTACCATAGGTTTAAATGGCAGAACAGCGATATATCGCAAAGCACGCCACGCCACTGTCTTTGTCAGCGACGATGCACGTACTGAAGGATCTTTATCTTCAATCCCCGTATTCCTTAATTTCACTACTTCCGTAATTTACGTTGTAATTGCAGCTTCCAGTGAATGACGCATGTACTAAGTCACATTTGTGTTCGCACGAAAAAAATAGTCTAATTGTAAACGCCAAGTGTGACGTTGAGCTTCTTCATTTCTCTCAAGTTAGATCTGCTGTCCGAGGATGTAAAATCTACTTCGAGCGATGAATACTAACCCAAATTTGTTTAGAACTACCCAACTTGTATAGATTACGCGAAGAAATTGTTTTCCGTAACTACCTTACTTCCTTCATTCGTAGGAGGTTTCAACACTATTCATTTTGTTTAAATGTTCAGAAATTTACAATCGCCCTCATGACTGTTTTGTTAAAACGATGTGTTTCGTCTTTTGATCCGAGACCGGAAAGTTTAAGTTTTATTTGGGTACACACACCTATAAAAACTGAAGGACTTTTTCATTGAGTTTAACTGCTTAACTAAAATGTATCTATCTACGGTCCTTAATTACAAGCATTTACACATGTAAATCAATCCAGAATTTATGTAATTCAAGTAAACTTCTCAATGATTAATTGCTGAAATCAGTAATTCTAAGTCAGCTGAATGCCACTGCTTGAATTGTCCGTGCGAATTAGTCGTAATCATCGGGTGTGTGCTATTTCGTCCCATACAAGTTTCATTCATCTGAATCTGATGCTTAATCGGGTGCTGAATCTGATGAATGTGGCAAATCTCTATTAATTGTTTTCATTACCGTAAATCTCTACAAATCTTCTTGTAATCTCTAGAATCCTCCTTGTTTTTTTGCTGGTTGGTCCAGTTTTCGAGCGAAGGTATGTGCTCTGATGAACCCATCACGACCTTCGGCACCACATACAGTCGCGGAAGCCAGTGGCGTGGCGTGAATGATCGATTATCGATATCTCGCCATTTGAAGTCATGGTAAAGAATCGATTACCAAGGTGTTCGCTGCGAACACCCTGATAATCGATCTTTTTTCATAGGTTTGAATGGCGTATCAATCGATATATCGCAAAGCACGCCACGCCCCTGGCGGAAGCTTCCGTAACTAACTTGACTCCACGCTCAACTGCTTGAGTATGACATGGGAAAAGCGTCAATTTCTGAACAGGATGTAGCACGAGAGCTTTCTAATCTTCCTCCGTTTGTGATAAAATCGGGGGTGGAGTGATCGTCACCTTGTTCCAGTCGATGATGTCTTAATAATCGGTTGCTTCGAAATTTAACGAAGGAACGGTAAACTTTCGAATGCTTCCAGGGCGATGCTCCTATCGGGCCGTCAAAATTCGGTTCACCGCCGTTTCTGTAACATTCGGATCATTGTCCACCAGCATGGTTAACAAAATGTTTTCCGGATGAGCAAAATATGATCCTCTTTGGATGACGGGGTCAACGATATCTTTTAGCCTTTTTTCCAAGCACCGGGAATACGAGATTGTTCGCCAAATATGTAATGCCCCATTTTGGCATAAATATTCGCCTTTGATGTGGAACCACATCAAAGAATGAATATTCGGTGAATATACTCTCATTATAAAAGTCACTAAAATTAGTAGTTCTGTCGATGGATTCTCGGTGCCGATGTAAAGTCTGAGGACTCAGGATGTTGCAGTCATCCATCCTTCTTTCGCGAGCTTTCCTGGATGTCGGTTTTCAAATCCAGGAGGAACAACCCCAGTTGACACTACTATATGATTTCGTACAGATATTTTTGATTGGAACTTAAAGGCACTTTTTTAAAATCAATGTCTGGCAGAAATGTAACTGGCGCTATTTCAAATTCAACAATAGGTAAAGTTTCACAGGTTAAAAGTTGTTGACCAATCGGTCGAGAATGCGTAATAGGGTGTAATAGGGCGATCAAATTGAGCAAGTTTGGTGCCTCTGTGTACAGCGTTTTGTGTAATTCCGGGGTTTTCACGAGGAGACTCTCAATTTGAGTCGGCCAAATTATTTTTGGTGAGAGATGCCGGTCGCGTAGTGCTCCCATAATTTCGTCATATTCTTGGAGCATTTGGCTCTCCAGATTATTATTCGGGTGTAGTTTTGAGCCGAGACGAAACTCTCTACAACATGATGTACCAAAAAGACTTTTTTTTTTTTTTTTTTTTTTTTATTTGTAAATACATAGAACATTTACAAGTATGTTAATAGACCTTACGGGTCTTTGAAAACTTTGTATGAACTTATATATAATATATATATATATATATATATATATATATATATACCACTTTTAGAGCCTATTATGAACTAAAAGCCACCATGTGAAGCAGCCTAACCAGAATTACATGACAAGCTAAAAGAGAAATGAGCAAATAGCAGAAGACATTTGTGGAAAACAGGCCAGATGGGCAACAGAATTTACAACAAAGAGAAAAGGAGACGAGAATGGGTAAAAAGTGGGAAAAATTAACGGATATAATAACTATAAAAACCCCCCAAACGAATGAGAGATCTTGAATGTAACTGTACATAACCCGGTCGGTCGACTTAGACCATGTCGGGGGCCAGAGGTACAAAAGCCAGTTAGCACTGTCGAAAGTGAGCCGTTGCCAGCTCATGGGTTTTCCTGCGTTTAAGGCGTCTAGGGTCCGACGCCCAATCCGGAAGCGACATCGCCTCTGAGTTGGGTTGTCGGCCCAGTCGCTCTTCGTAGTTGTTGTACAATTTCGAGATGTAAACGTCTATCTCCTCTATACCGAGCTCGCTCCTAATATCAGCGTTTCTCTCGTACCATCTGGCCCCCACCATCCAAAAAGACTAAAAAAAGGAAACGCGTGGGGTAGGCCATCGCGTGCACAAGGCCTACCCCAAGAGCTCACAAGAAAGAGAAGAAAACGAAGTTGGGATGGCTTCGTGGCCTGCCGGCCACCACAACTCACATGACGACGAAACAACAAAAAGTACCACTCCCAAAAGGGGTGGCTTTAATCAAAAATACTCACATTTGGGTTAGCAAAAGCGGAACACGACGCGAAGAGAGATACCGGTGCGAACGGGAACTCGAATGAAAAATCGTTGTAGTTACGACTCCCTCCGCCAGGGTATTGGCTGAGGTAGTCGGAACTGCCAACCTGATCTTTGAATATAGGGCGGGAGTTGCCGCAGGCAAAACGTTACAGTTTTCTACCATACACATGTTCTCTGTCACTAGCATGCATATTCGCTGCATTTTTGTAAAATTATTTCAAGCAATTTTTTTGAACTTTTACGTACTATAAAGCGATTACGCGCTTCGCTTTACAGTCATCATAAAACATAGAACTATTGAATGTATGAGTGATCAGCAAATCGAGGGATTCACGTAATAACCCTCCGGCATCTGCTGCGAACTCGCTACAGAGTTCTACTTCAAAGTTACTCCAAACACCGAAGCCTTCCGATTTGACGTACCTACGCAAACTTTCACAGGGTCTGTATGTTGAAGCGAACCCCGTTCCTACAGTCACCTCAAAATGGTCGACGAACGAATTTTCCGTGTTTTTACGAGCTTGCATAGCTTCGAAAGGACTAAAAAGTCAATTGTTTCCTTGCGAGCCGTGCGTCGCGAATAGAGTCAGCGCCGTAGAATCATCACTCTTGATATGATTTTGAACATTTACATGAATAGGATGCGTTTTATTAACGGTGAGTTCATTGTAAAGGATTCTTTACACACCGAAAAATTCCAGGCTCCAGGTACATGCTTAATGATCAGCTGGCGATTTTCACAAAATCTGAACAATCGCTGGACCTAAAAAATTTACAAATGAAATTTTCACAGTCTCGCAGGGTTATACTTACACATACACACAATTAGTTTTAAAAAGTGTTTGAATTTTGAAAGATAATGGAGTATTTCAAGTTAAACAGAGACATTTTTCGGATGCAAGCACTTAATTTAGCATAGTTGACAATCAGTGGCGTGGCGTGAATTGCGATATATCGATTGTTATGCCATTTAAACCTATAGTAAAGAATCGATTATTAAGGTGTTCGCTGCGAACACCCTGTTTATCGATCCCTTTCCATAGGTTTAAATGGCATAACAATCGATGTATCGCAATTCACGCCACGCCACTGTTGACTATCATAGATAATGTCGGATGTCACGTTCATTTTTTTTTAATATCCGTTTTATGTCATTTCACTTTTTTAACATGCACTGAAGTTCTCGCAAGTGCAATTCTATATCGTGATTTCGCGATTTCGGTTTCCGACATTTTCAGCACCTGTTTATTTCCTTGAATTTTTTACTTTGTATTTTGTGAGTCAAATTTGGGCTCAAAAACAAATCAAAACGAAGAGTGAAAAACATATGAATGATGGCCACCTTAAATTATTCCTTTGTTCCCTTATCGATTCCTCCTTCATTCATGTGATCGCAGATGGAAAAGGCTCCAGGCCCTAGGTACTTAGGGTTTGGGGTTTTTTTTTTGTACACAAGATACAATTGTACAATAGACCACTAGACAAGGTACGAATTTAAGCACTCTGATACATGTTTCCTTGTCAGAATTTCACGTAGAACACAATTCGCACAACGAAAATTACTTAAACCAACTCCTAAAGAAGATATTAACGTTTTTATTTCACATTGGTTACGAGGAATTTGAACTGCCCGCTCACAATAAACTCAAAGCTCTACGTGAGTCAAATCGCGCACTACAGCAAGCTCCTCAATCAAGCAATGTTTATTTCCCACCATGTGTTGTTCAAACTCTTAGCAATTTGCTATAGCTGAGCCAAAGCGTCAAGATCGAGGTTGTCAGATTTTTATATTGCAGAGACTGTCATGATAACGTTCAGCGCGCGATGTGAGTCACGTAGAGTATTGAGTTTTTCATGAGCGGGTGGTTTGAATTCACGCATCAAGAATCATTAAATATCTTCGTAAGGAGTTAATTTCGGTAATTTTCGTCGTGTGCATCGTGTTTTACGTGAAATTTTGGTTAGGAAGTAAGTATCGGAATGCTGAAATTCGTACCTTATCTAGTGGTCCATTATTACACTTATAGATGACGCTTTCTTTGTATCTTCAGTTGCTTTCATAGTAACCTCAAGGAGAGCGGCAATTTCGGGAGCTTTTGTTTCGTTATAATTATATTCGAACGGAGCGATGTGGTAAACATGAAGAGGAGTGACAAACTCAAAATTCATCATTTTTTCATCGTCCGTAACGAATAGTTTTTTTAGAGCACATCCGAGGTCATTTACTACCTCGCATGAGTAAATTTTCTTGGCGAAGTCGGAGCGCGACATGACGACATTATTATCCGGAAATACGAAATGTGATCCTTGGCCCGACACTAGATAAACGCGTGTGAATGGTACTTTCGTCGCTGGAACTGTATGATAGGCGATCTTGGGGACCATGGTGCCTACAATTTGTGCTTGTTCTTCTGGTGATTTTCTAGTGATAAATTTCGTCAAGGTGATCGCTGCCGAGACCGAGGAATTTGGGATTTTATCTAAATTTGGGAAATTTTTCCCTGATTGAGGGGGGATTTTTTAGCTTTCAGCTGATTTTTTCTTGCTAACTGAAATTCTTTTGCGAATGGGCGCCCCCTATAACTAGCGGGGAGGTACTTAGGGTGCATACTTATTGTTAGTCCCAAAATGGTTCCTCCTCCATCTCTTCACACATTCCACAAGGACACAGATTTTATTCAAATTCCACAGTAGATTTCCACAGGTATTCATCTAATAATCACTGACGAACTAATTTAGAGGAAAAAATTCTAGTGCACAACTGCTGACAGCAGTCGAAGCATGAATCACACATCTGAATCACACAGAAATCGGATTAAACAAAGACACGTTTTTTGCGGTGAATCGAAATCCGTAATGCCATGTACACATTTCCTTCAGGATGTTTTCTCTGCTACTCGCTCTTCCTACGGCTACTTTCCCAACGAAGCCCCCAAAATATTCTATCAATTCGTCTCTGGTAAAACCCACGATTTCAGAATATTCAGGATCCATCGTGTGATCAACTGCCGCGTTCGCCCCTGAAAAAAAGTCCGAGAGAGAAATCCGCGTTATACCTGCTGTTAAACGGAAGCGTATTTTCTCACTTAAGCCTTTCAGGGTGCTGAAGAAGGTCTGTAGGGTTTCTAAAATCTCGGCGGCTAATTCCTTGTTCTTAGTGAAACTCTTTGAGTATGGTGAATGAATAATACCAATAATAAAAAAACTCACTTTATAGAAGGGATAAAGGTTCTTTTGTTTTTCTTTTAGAAAATAACGGTTTACAAGAAAGGGTCAAAAAACAGGGATTATGACAGAACGAAACTTTTTTCTCTGCAACTTTTACTGTAAGAGCTAAGACCAAATCTATTCATACAGTTCCATGTTAACCCCTTCCACCGTGGCCCAGACCGTCCCAGCTGATAAGTCTTAATGGCGGGAACAGTGAATCATATTCGTCCATTAATATTATAACCGTTTGACTATACTTCATATGCAGAGACGAGATCGATTGTCTTGATGAGGGGGAAAAAAAAGTCGAAAAATTGAATTTCGCGCCGCTACGGACACAATCTGGCCCACAGTGAGCCGCAGATTCGATGCCACCGAGCGAGTGGTGAGACTCCGTCCGTTTTGATGCTATAAAAGGCAACGAGTATACACGAATGCCTTCGGGATCTCATGCTCTCTCGTGTTGTGGAAACAAATTTTTGATTTTTGCATTATGAAAAATGTTATCAGGATAAATCTTAAAACATTTAAATTTGGCAACGTTTCTTCAACTTTGCGGGGAGCGCATCACTGCTACGAGGCAGCGAGGTTCAGAATCGGATCCTGCGACACAAATATAGGGGGATAAGCGACCGTCGTGTAGTCGGTAGCGTTTTTCCTTCAAGAGTACCCTAGTGGCTGCACCATGGTGAGTATGTTAAGGCAATGGTTCCGACACTTTTAAATGGACGGAGTTAAACAGAAAGGAACCAAGCCACATCGGGATCGTACCGAGAGAAAGAGGCTTAAAGTTAAGCTCCTGCATAAGACTCAATGTAAAAGTTAAACTTCAAGTTGAATTTCTGCTAAATTTCCTCCGACAAAAACTTTGAATTTTTGGCGCTAGAGAGTAAAGCAGTGGTTGGGTTCAAAACCACTCATAACTCAATTTTTTCCGAAATGTGGTTCGGTTCCTTTCTGCTTGACTCGGTCCGAATGAACGCTTTAAAAGAGTGACGCTCAGGGGAGAGTGGGGTTGGTTGGCTCACTTTTTTAAAAACGTCTCCTATTATCTATTAATGCAATTTTTCCCGAGTTTTTTTTACATAGGTTTAAAGCTTATACTTTCTCCTATCCGTTCCATACGAAATCTTGTTTCTAAACTGATATTTTCTTTAAAAATTACCTGCTGTATAAAAATTGGATTTTGAGCCATTCAACCCAGGCCTGGGGTTGAATGGCTCACCCCCAGGGTTGAAAGGCTCACACGAAATAAGGCATGATGTCTTTTTTCATGATGCAATCAGACTTTTTTTCTAACTTATTTGAAAAAAAGGTTTGGAGAGGAATTTGGACTTAATTAAGTTAAATTAATCGTTTTTTCATCGTATTTAATCAACTTCGTGTGAGCCATTCAACCCCGGGGGTGATAATAACACGGACCATGACTGCTTCATTTGTTCAACTTCACTGGCAAACGTAAAGTGCAAGCTTTAGTGATACTTTCATTATATCAAATATCAAACAGGCGGTAGAGTGGGAAAAAAACAATATGAAGATGCATTAACCACCAGGAATCGAGCGAGCCACTCAAGCCCAGTGATAATGTGCCATTCGACCCCGAGAGAGGTTGATTTCTCCGAAGGCCGGGAATACATTGTAATCCTAAGAAAACCAAATTATGAATACACTGAAGTGTTTGTCAATGAGTCTAGAAGTCAAATAAATTAACATGAAAGATAAATGAGTAAAATAACTAGCGTTTTTAAAGAAAAGTTTAATTACAAAAGCTCGCTGTTCTACTGCAAAATTCGAGGTTAAAACTTTGTTTTCTTCAGAAAATAAACAAAGCACAGTTTTTGTTATTGATTGTGACGGATAAACATGCATGGCACTGCTGCCAACCCACAGAGACTGCAAAAGGGAAATTTCCCTACACATAACCTGAAAATTCCCCACGGTGAGCCAACCAACCCCTGAGTCAACCATTCTACATGACAGGATCTTAACAATTGATCATTGTGAAACTTAACACCATCGTGGAGTCGAAACTGAAGATGAATGCAGATATATAAAAGATACGTCAAAACTCCGGACTCTGTGGACGTCGTGTCTTCGTTCGTTCATGCAAACCGATAGTCGATTCGAAGCACCCTTCGTCGCCGAGGCCCCCCCCCCCCCTATTTTTGGCCTGTCCTGAAGTTGACACGATGAGTATCTCCGGTTGAATCGATTACTCCGGATCTTTTTACTTCACGGATCGTAGGTCGTCAACGATTGTCGTCCGATGTCATAGGATTGTGAATGAAGGGAATGCTTACCGGGGTTACTCTGATTCCGGCATCCCGCAGGACCTGAGGGGCGGGGAAACATCTTTTATGCATCAAATATCCTGTAATGCAGTTACCGAATTCCTCCGCATAATTGACTGATATGAATGTAAGAAATTTCTTGACGTCATGGTGGTGGACAGCGTACCTGAAAAGATGAAGGAACGAAGGCACGTGGTTAGTAGAATAACAACTCCACGCTAGTCGACAGCATCTTCGGAAGGGGAGGAGAAGCGTACGGGCAGAGGGAATCGAGACGTCGATCACAAGTCGCGCCAGAGTAAGCGGAATGGGCTGCGGGTCCGACTCTCGCGGTGGAGAATCGCTTTTTGGCGTCTCTCGATGAAACAGGGAAAGCGTTACGTTGAATCCAGGCTTGGAACTTCGCGACTTGACCGCCACGTTGCGCTGCTCAAACCGATAGTTGACTCGAAGCACCCTTCGTCGCCGAGGGCCCCCCCCCCCCCCCCCTATTTTTGGCCTGTTCTGAAGTTGACACGATGAGTATCTCCGGTTGAATCGATTACTCCGGATCTTTTTACTTCACGGATCGTGGGTCGTCAACGATCGTCGTCCGATGTCATAGGATTGTGAATGAAGGGAATGCTTACCGGGGTTACTCTGATTCCGGCATCCCGCAGGACCTGAGGGGCGGGGAAACATCTTTTATGCATCAAATATCCTGTAATGCAGTTACCGAATTCCTCCGCATAATTGACTGATATGAATGTAAGAAATTTCTTGACGTCATGGTGGTGGACAGCGTACCTGAAAAGATGAAGGAACGAAGGCACGTGGTTAGTAGAATAACAACTCCACGCTAGTCGACAGCATCTTCGGAAGGGGAGGAGAAGCGTACGGGCAGAGGGAATCGAGACGTCGATCACAAGTCGCGCCAGAGTAAGCGGAATGGGCTGCGGGTCCGACTCTCGCGGTGGAGAATCGCTTTTTGGCGTCTCTCGATGAAACAGGGAAAGCGTTACGTTGAATCCAGGCTTGGAACTTCGCGACTTGACCGCCACGTTGCGCTGCTCAAACCGATAGTTGACTCGAAGCACCCTTCGTCGCCGAGGCCCCCCCCCCCCCTTTTTTGCCTGGCCTGAAGTTGACACGATGAGTATCTCCGGTTGAATCGATTACTCCGGATCTTTTTACTTCACGGATCGTGGGTCGTCAACGATCGTCGTCCGATGTCATAGGATTGTGAATGAAGGGAATGCTTACCGGGGTTACTCTGATTCCGGCATCCCGCAGGACCTGAGGGGCGGGGAAACATCTTTTATGCATCAAATATCCTGTAATGCAGTTACCGAATTCCTCCGCATAATTGACTGATATGAATGTAAGAAATTTCTTGACGTCATGGTGGTGGACAGCGTACCTGAAAAGATGAAGGAACGAAGGCACGTGGTTAGTAGAATAACAACTCCACGCTAGTCGACAGCATCTTCGGAAGGGGAGGAGAAGCGTACGGGCAGAGGGAATCGAGACGTCGATCACAAGTCGCGCCAGAGTAAGCGGAATGGGCTGCGGGTCCGACTCTCGCGGTGGAGAATCGCTTTTTGGCGTCTCTCGATGAAACAGGGAAAGCGTTACGTTGAATCCAGGCTTGGAACTTCGCGACTTGACCGCCACGTTGCGCTGCTCAAACCGATAGTTGACTCGAAGCACCCTTCGTCGCCGAGGGCCCCTCCCCCCCCCCCTATTTTTGGCCTGTTCTGAAGTTGACACGATAAGTATCTCCGGTTGAATCGATTACTCCGGATCTTTTTACTTCACGGATCGTGGGTCGTCAACGATCGTCGTCCGATGTCATAGGATTGTGAATGAAGGGAATGCTTACCGGGGTTACTCTGATTCCGGCATCCCGCAGGACCTGAGGGGCGGGGAAACATCTTTTATGCATCAAATATCCTGTAATGCAGTTACCGAATTCCTCCGCATAATTGACTGATATGAATGTAAGAAATTTCTTGACGTCATGGTGGTGGACAGCGTACCTGAAAAGATGAAGGAACGAAGGCACGTGGTTAGTAGAATAACAACTCCACGCTAGTCGACAGCATCTTCGGAAGGGGAGGAGAAGCGTACGGGCAGAGGGAATCGAGACGTCGATCACAAGTCGCGCCAGAGTAAGCGGAATGGGCTGCGGGTCCGACTCTCGCGGTGGAGAATCGCTTTTTGGCGTCTCTCGATGAAACAGGGAAAGCGTTACGTTGAATCCAGGCTTGGAACTTCGCGACTTGACCGCCACGTTGCGCTGCTCAAACCGATAGTCGACTCGAAGCACCCTTCGTCGCCGAGGCCCCCCCCCCCCCTTTTTTTGCCTGGCCTGAAGTTGACACGATGAGTATCTCCGGTTGAATCGATTACTCCGGATCTTTTTACTTCACGGATCGTGGGTCGTCAACGATCGTCGTCCGATGTCATAGGATTGTGAATGAAGGGAATGCTTACCGGGGTCACTCTGATTCCGGCATCCCGCAGGACCTGAGGGGCGGGGAAACATCTTTTATGCATCAAATATCCTGTAATGCAGTTACCGAATTCCTCCGCATAATTGACTGATATGAATGTAAGAAATTTCTTGACGTCATGGTGGTGGACAGCGTACCTGAAAAGATGAAGGAACGAAGGCACGTGGTTAGTAGAATAACAACTCCACGCTAGTCGACAGCATCTTCGGAAGGGGAGGAGAAGCGTACGGGCAGAGGGAATCGAGACGTCGATCACAAGTCGCGCCAGAGTAAGCGGAATGGGCTGCGGGTCCGACTCTCGCGGTGGAGAATTGCTTTTTGGCGTCTCTCGATGAAACAGGGAAAGCGTTACGTTGAATCCAGGCTTGGAACTTCGCGACTTGGCCGCCACGTTGCGCTGCTCAAACCGATAGTCGACTCGAAGCACCCTTCGTCGCCAAGGCCCCCCCACCCCTTTTTTTGCCTGGCCTGATGTTGACACGATGAGTATCTCCGGTTGAATCGATTACTCCGGATCTTTTTACTTCACGGATCGTGGATCGTCAACGATTGTCGTCCGATGTCATAGGATTGTGAATGAAGGGAATGCTTACCGGGGTTACTCTAATTCCGGCATCCCGCAGGACCTGAGGGGCGGGGAAACATCTTTTATGCATCAAATATCCTGTAATGCAGTTACCGAATTCCTCCGCATAATTGACTGATATGAATGTAAGAAATTTCTTGACGTCATGGTGGTGGACAGCGTACCTGAAAAGATGAAGGAACGAAGGCACGTGGTTAGTAGAATAACAACTCTCCGCTAATCGACAGCATCTTCGAATAGAGAGGAGAAGGATTGTGAATGTAGGAACTCCTTACCGGTGCGTTACGGATGTTGGCTTCCTGGAGGGCCCAAGGGGTTGGAAAGCATCGCTTGTGCATCAGGAACCCTGCCGTGCAAAGTCGCCACTCCCCGTAATCCTTCCTTGCCACAAAATTCAGGAATCTGTCAATGTCCTCAGAGTGGACGGCGTACCTGAAAAGATGAACGAACGGAGGCACGTGGTTAGTACATAATGCCTGGAGAATCGTGGATTTGGAGACGCGGCTGGTATACGGGGTCTCTCCTTGGGCATGTCTTCTTCTTCTTTAACGCCGGACCTTGGGCTTCTTTCTCACAACTCTGCGCTAATCGACAGCATCTTCGAAAAGAGAGGAGAAAGATTGTGAATGTAGGAACTCCTTACCGGTGCGACACGGATGTCGGCGTCGCGGAGGGCTTCCGGGTTCCCTTTATTCGGTTGTGGAAGCCTAATATGTGTGCCTGGAATACTCCTGCAATCTGATAGTTTGTGAATTCCTCATAGAGGTCCATCAGCTCTTCGGACATATCCTGATTCGCCATTTTTTTTGTCGCTCTCCGTGAAATCCGTCGTTTCCAGAAGAGCACCGAGCTTCTAATCCGCAAGGTGCCCTTCCAGCGTCTCGTCCGTGAAATCGCTCAGGACTTCAAGACCGACGTTCGTTTTCAGAGCTCAGCCGTCCTCGCCCTTCAGGAAGCTAGGGAAGCTTACCTTCTAGGTCTCTTCGAAGACACCAACTTGTGTGCCGTCCACGCCAAGTGTGTCACTAGCATGCCCAAGAACATTTATCTGGCCTTGTCCGTGGAGAACGTGCTTAAGCGCTTTCAGTGTCCGTGCATCATTTTAATCATTTATTCTTTTAAAAAGTGGTATTTTTGCAAACACGCCATAGCTATGTTTACAAATTCGTCATCCGTATCGTTTGGCGGCGCATACTTATTTCTTAAAGTTTTAATGGAACTTTCATGTGCTATATCCATATACCCGTCGTAGTATTTTAACACATTTTTTACACACATTATCTACATTCACACATTAATTTATTCTTTTAAAAAGTGGTATTTTTGCAAACACGCCATAGCTATGTTTACAAATTCGTCATCCGTATCGTTTGGCGGCGCATACCTATTTCTTAAAGTTTTAATGGAACTTTCATGTGCTATATCCATATACCCGTCGTAGTATTTTAACACATTTTTTACACACATTATCTACATTCACACATTAATTTATTCTTTTAAAAAGTGGTATTTTTGCAAACACGCTCTAGCTTTATTTACAATTTCGTCGTCCGTATGGTTTGGCGGCGTATACCTATTTCTTTAAGTTCTAATAAAGCTTTCATGTGCGATATCTATATACCTGTCGTAGTATTTTAAACTAAACGCCAATCTTTTTCTAATTTCGATTTCCCCCATGTATTGATGGGTATAAAGTTCTAATGCATTTTTCGTATCATCCCAAGATATCGCAGGATCAATTTTTATCATACGTTTCAATATTTGATTGTTCATATGTCTCCGCGCTCGAGAGTAGCTTTTACACGGATGGTAGTCATTTTTTTCATACGTTTCAATATTTGATTGTTCATATGTCTCCGCGCTCGAGAGTAGCTTTTACACAGATGGTAGTCATTTTTTTCATACGTTTCAATATTTGATTGTTCATATGTCTCCGCGCTCGAGAGTAGCGTTTACACAGATGGTAGTCATTTTTTTCATACGTTTCAATATTTGATTGTTCATATGTCTCCGCGCTCGAGAGTAGCTTTTACACAAATGGTAGTCATTTTTTTCATACGTTTCAATATTTGATTGTTCATATGTCTCCGCGCTCGAGAGTAGCTTTTACACAGATGGTAGTCAGCGTGTTCCGATCGTAATTTACGAAAGTGTCGTTCACACAGGTTTACCTCGCGGTAACTTTTCCCTAACTCTGGGCACAACTTACACATAACAGCGGGGCGATTATTGAAATTTCTTGTTTGTCGGAGCGACATAGATGACATAGGTTAAAAGGCGGAGAGTGATTGGTCGGCTATGTCTTAATGCTGCTTTGTCGTGCCTTTGTCAGGTGGAATGATCGACATACTGTCGGAAACTTAAGAGATGCCGTTAGCTTGTCGATCATTCCACCTGACAAAGGCACGACAAAGCAGCGATAAGACATAGCCGACCAATCACGCTCCGCCTTTTAACCTATGTCATCTATGTCGATCCGACAAACAAAACATTTCAATAATCAGGCTGCTGGCATTTTTCACAGGTTTTGTCACACGGTCGACACTCAACTGATCAAACACAATTGTTTTGCGGCGCATCAACATTTTCCGTTTCACAGAGACTCGCAACAACGCAATTGTGGCGGGGGACTTTACCAATTGTTTACCAATTCGACAATCTGACAATCTCACTTTCTAATTTATGGAGTTTATTTTTCCAGGCTCGTTTCTTTTTTCCAATAATTTTTTTAAAATCAAAAACTGCCTTCGGCTGATGGAGGAACATCGTTATGAGCTCGATCGGAGCATCGTCGAGAGGGCGTCGATGGATTCCAATTTGTCAACGGCATTGTCAAGCGGGAGGGGCTGTCGCTGGGTTTGTCCACCCCGGCTCCGCACCCCGCGTCGGGTGTCAGAGGCTCTTCGGGTCTCCTCCTCGGGTTAATGCCCTGTAATTCGGCGTGTTGTTCCACGGCCGTCTAGGGTCTCTTGAACTACCAGTAGTTCTTGCAGCGGCATTCCGGCTTCGTCGAAGTTTTTCTCGAAACGTGCGTGTTTCACTTGTCTGCGATATAAGCGTATTAGGCCACTGCGTCCTGCAGGGCCACCCCACGGTAGATCCTGTTTTGCAGGGTCTTTATCTCCTGCGCCACACTATGGCCGGCATTAAGGCAGCAACCTTTAATTTGGTTCTGCAAGGCTAATATGTGTGCCTGGAATACTCCTGCAACCGGATAGTTCGTGAATTCCTCATAGAGGTCCATCAGCTCTTGGGACATATCCTGATAACGTTAACGTAGTTCATCACGAATGAAGATAAGGTCCGGTATTACCCATACAATTTAATCTAACATTATCGAAATGTTTGGAACACCAAACGGAAATTTTAAAATAAAGAATTTCAAAACTAAAGAAACCACCGACGAAACAAAACAACACGCGATCGCAACTCTGGCGACCGAGGTAGAAGTGCGGCCGCCAAATCAAGTTGTTGATGGCGGGCAACATGTTCCTCCGCCTCCTGCGCATTGTTCGCGCAGGAGAGGATCATGTTCCCGCCATCAGACGAGGATTGTGCTAGCGCATCACCTCGCTTGCAATATGATAAGGCGAGATAAATTCCCTGCATGTATGCTTGGCTGCATGAGAGAGAATCATTGTTGAGTGTTAAATCAGCTGCGTGAGACAAGGCAACGAAATTTGGCGCGAGTTGCCAATATTCTTCCTTGAAATGGAACAGGATTTCAAATTCCTGAGACATTTGCTGGGCCATCATGCAAATGATTCCTATGATGTTGTTGTTAGATAGAATTTTATTGACGCATACAGCCGATAATAAACAGCTCTGGCACACGTCAAATTTACAGTTTATACAACAATTATAACAATTTAAGCAAAATGAAATTGAACAGGTTCCTCAAAAAATTCTTTTAGATTATAATAAGCTTTAATTTTTATTTTTTTTAATTGGTTAAGGAATGTTTTGACGGAACTTTCCCTGTACACTACTTTTAACTCGTTGGTCCAGGTGTTGAAAAATCGTTTGGATTTTAGAACGTATAGACCTTCATTGATAGTCTCATAAATGTACAGGGAAGGAGTTGTTGGCAGGCAACATTTTCCTCCGCCACCTGTGAATTGTTCGCGCAGGAGAGGATCATGTTCCTGCCGTCAGATAGGGAATTTGCTAAAGCACTGCCACACTTAAAGAAGGAATATGCGAATTGCTCGCGCAGGAGAGGATCATGTTCCCGCCGTCAGATAAGGAATTTGCTAACGCACTGCCACACTTACAGAAGGAGTATGCAGTGTGAATTTCTTGCAGGCATGACTGGCTGCTTGTGATCGAATCTTGGTGGATTGTTTCATCCACAATTCGATAATGGACGACGAAATTATTCGCGCCTTGCGTATATTCTTCCACGATATGGTACAGGGTTTGATGATGTGTGCATTATACATACACATGTCTAGCACATGAACGGAAACTTTCCGATACCATTTCCTGGTTTTTCTAAGCGTACTACTCAGCAGCTTGTCATGCGGATCGCGTATGACACAATTTTGCAAATTGTTTGGTGTATGTGGTCTCGTTCGATTAGGTTCGAAAGACAAATGTTTCTTCACAAAACAACTAAGAACCCTGGGTATTTTTTGGGAAAGAAAGACATATGTTTCTTCACAAAACAACTAAGAACCCTGGGTATATTTTGGGAAATTGAAAAAGCCCTGTTGCTAAAAATACTGATACTACATATAAATAAATCATCATAAAAAAATATCCTAATAAGGTTAGAATGACTAGACGCATCATTGTTTATGGCATTTTGATAGGGTTAGGCAGATTTAAAATGCCCAGGACATTGACTCCTATGAATAGCAAATCATTATAGCAGCCAATGGCGTGGGCAATTTTTTCTACGATAACCGCTTGCTTGACCTGCATTGTTTGGAGGTCATACAGCATTTCCCTAAGGCACCTGTGGAGGGTCAGACCTGCATCCGTCATTATTCGACGAATATTCGTCATTATTCGTCGAAATCGACGACAGCGACCACTCCTCCGGCGAGGGCGGGACGGGCCCCGGGTCGTCGGCCGCACAAACCCCGGACGAGGAAGAGGGGAAATCCCAGGAGAACGGCGGGGGACCGGGAGGGCACTGCGACGGGCAAACGGTGGGAGGGCGGTTGATCGACGGGAGATGGGCGGAGGGAGGGTTCGCGGGGGGCTGAAGACTACGGGAGCGGGAGGAGCGAGGAGGACGATAACGAAGGGGCGCGGCGGGGGTGGAAGACTGAGATACGACGGGGGGGGGGGCGACGGAGAACTGAGAGACGGAGGAGGGGCACACGGAGGGCAGGGATCCAACGAGGGGGGGGGGGGCGACGGAGAACTGAAAGACGGAGAGGGGATACTCGGAGAGCTGGGCAACGGAGGGCTGAGATCTAACGGGGGGGGGGGGGGGGGCGGCGACGGCAAACGGAGAAACGGACGTGGGGATCACGGAGGGCTGGGCGACGGTTGAAGCTAAGGGGGCAATGGAAGGGACGGCAGCCGACACAATGCTGCTGACACAATGGCCGACGCTTCGTTCCCCTGATAGCCGGCCTTTTTTGCTTAAATGCACTTTCGCGCATACTAATAATGATGTTGTCTTCCTGATTTTGTTACAGTTTTGACGCAATGTGTGTTAGACGGATTCAAATTTACTCTCTAAGTTGCTAACCTGAGAAATTGCTAATAACTGCGAGCTCGAATTTAAAAGTTCCGCATTTCTTGAAACGCAACTGTTTTCAATAATTTCATGATCGAGAATGGGGAGATATTGTTCATAGTCACTGGACTGTGGCATTGGTGTGTGGTCAATGGTAAAGTCGTGTTTGCGTTGCGCTTCACCCTCATCTGCAGTGGATTCTTTCATGTATTTGGTATCTTCTACCTGCAGTTTCCAGTTTGAATTTTTATTGGAGGGAATCGGCCCTCTTATTGAAAGCCACAGTAAGATTGAAGTTATTGAAGCTGTAAAGAAAAAAGGTCTTTCGCCCAAAGATGACACTAAATCTTTAATTTGCTATACTTGAATTTGAAGAACCTCCTTCGGAACCTCACAACGTCGTTACTTTCTTTCCTACTCAGTTTTCCGAGCAGTATCATTTTAAAGATGAAATTCTCAAAAGTTCATCATCTGCGGAGAACTTTTTTACTGCATCCGCACGATTTGCCTAGGATTTCATTTTCCTAACTGATGCTCCAACTACCCGTTTTCAGGTGATGCAATATGCCACCGAGGCACTTAGAAAAAGAGGCAGCCTTAATAATAATAATTTGTAAGATTTATAATGCTTTATCAGATGAAACTTTGCGACATCCTCAGAATCTACTGGTGGTTCTTCATTCGGGAATAATCTACTGAAACAGTCTATTAATGAAATGAAAAATAGGTCGTTTGGCGGCGCATACCTATTTCTTAAAGTTTCAATGAAACTTTCATGTGCTATATCCATATACCCGTCGTAGTATTTTAACACATTTTTTACACACATTATCTAAATTTACACATTAATTTATTCTTTTAAAAAGTGGTATTCTTGCAAACACGCTATAGCTATTATTTACAATTTCGTCGTCCGTATCGTTTGGCGGCGTATACCTATTTCTTGAAGTTCTAATAAAGCTTTCATGTGCGATATCTATATACCTGTCGTAGTATTTTAAACTAAACGCCAATCCTTTTCTAATTTCGATTTCCCCCATGTATTGATGGGTATAAAGTTCTAATGCAATTTTCGTATCATCCCAAGATATCGCAGGATCAATTTTTTTCATACGTTTCAATATTTGATTGTTCATATGTCTCCGCGCTCGAGAGTAGCTTTTACACAGATGGTAGTCAGCGTGTTCCGATCGTAATTTACGAAAGTGTCGTTCACACAGTTTTACCTCGCGGTAAGCTTTCCCTAACTCTGGGCACAACTTACACATAACAGGCATTTTTCACAGGTTGTGTCACACGGTCGACACTCAACGGATCAAACACAATTGTTTTGCGGCGCATCAACATTTCGACAAACCAAGCGCCCACCATCCCGGCGCATCCTGTGTTCACAAAGTAAGTTTTCTGCAAGGAAATTACGTGAAACGAAATCTTTTCGTCTCTCGAAATTACGCAGGAGTTAGGGAGTGCATTATGCGATTCCAAATACTCCATTTCTTTCTCCCCATGGACAAGCCGGACGCACGATTTCTCAATAAATGTGTTCCACGCATGTACCAACCGCAACACCATTGCAAAGGCAGCCGCCACCTTGAATGTTATTTCAGGGGCAAGCCACTCTATGTCAAAGTAGAGTTTGACCGGCTTAACATCTGACGATATACACTCGTAATAGGAGTAGGATTTGTTTTCCATGACTCCGTTGATAATTTCTGAAAAAAACTGCACCTTCTGCTCGACAACAAGGTAAACTCGCTTCCTTTCGCTAATTTCTTTAGCGTATAGCAAACACGCCCGCCGCCGGGCCGGGGGGGTCAACCTTATCACCTCGGCTTCTGCTATAGTTAATTTCTCGTAGGCGTGGTTAAATGCGGAACGCGCTAATGTGGGGGAGCGGCGGACGTCTGCAATGCGCGTGGGCGTTCTCAAAGTAGATGGTGGCACGGCGCATTTCGTCAGGGATTACCAATTCGACAATCTGACAATCTCACTTTCTAATTTATGGAGTTTATTTTTCCAGACTCGTTTCTTTTTTCCAATAATTTTTTTAAAATCAAAAACTGCCTTCGGCTGATGGAGGAACATCATTATGAGCTCGATCGGAGCATCGTCGAGAGGGCGTCAATGGATTCCAATTTGTCAACGGCATTGTCAAGCGGGAGGGGCTGTTGCTGGGTTTGTCCACCCCGGCTCCGCACCCCGCGTCGGGTGTCAGAGGCTCTTCGGGTCTCCTTCTCGGGTCAATGCCCTGTAATTCGGCGTGTTGTTCCACGGCCGTCTAGGGTCTCTTGAACTACCAGTAGTTCTTGCAGCGGCATTCCGGCTTCGTCGAAGTTTTTCTCGAAACGTGCGTGTTTCGCTTGTCTGCGATATAAGCGTATTAGGCCACTGCGTCCTGCAGGGCCACCCCACGGTAGATCCTGTTTTGCAGGGTCTTTATCTCCTGCGCCACACTATGGCCGGCATTAAGGCAGCAACCTTTAATTTGGTTTTGCAAGGCTAATATGTGTGCCTGGAATACTCCTGCAACCGGATGGTTCGTGAATTCCTCATAGAGGTCCATCAGCTCTTGGGACATATCCTGATAACGTTAACGTAGTTCATCACGAATGAAGATAAGGTCCGGTATTACCCATACAATTTAATCTAACATTATCGAAATGTTTGGAACACCAAACGGAAATTTTAAAATAAAGAATTTCAAAACTAAAGAAACCACCGACGAAACAAAACAACACGCGATCGCAACTCTGGCGACCGAGGTAGAAGTGCGGCCGCCAAATCAAGTTGTTGATGGCGGGCAACATGTTCCTCCGCCTCCTGCGCATTGTTCGCGCAGGAGAGGATCATGTTCCCGCCATCAGACGAGGATTGTGCTAGCGCATCACCTCGCTTGCAATATGATAAGGCGAGATAAATTCCCTGCATGTATGCTTGGCTGCATGAGAGAGAATCATTGTTGAGTGTTAAATCAGCTGCGTAAGACGAGGCAACGAAATTTGGCGCGAGTTGCCAATATTCTTCCACGAAATGGAACAGGATTTCAAATTCCTGAGACATTCGCTGGGCCATCATGCAAATGATTCCTATGATGTTGTTGTTAGATAGAATTTTATTGACGCATACAGCCCATAATAAACAGCTCTGGCACACGTCAAATTTACAGTTTATACAACAATTATAACAATTTAAGCAAAATGAAATTAAACAGGTTCCTCAAAAAATTCTTTTAGATTATAATAAGCTTTAATTTTTATTTTTTTTAATTGGTTAAGGAATGTTTTGACGGGACTTTCCCTGTACACTACTTTTAACTCGTTGGTCCAGGTGTTGAAAAATCGTTTGAATTTTAGAACGTATAGACCTTCATTGATAGTCTCATAAATGTACAGGGAAGGAGTTGTTGGCAGGCAACATTTTCCTCCGCCACCTGTGAATTGTCCGCGCAGGAGAGGATCATGTTCCTGCCGTCAGATAGGGAATTTGCTAAAGCACTGCCACACTTACAGAAGGAGTATGCAGTGTGAATTTCTTGCAGGCATGACTGGCTGCTTGTGATCGAATCTTGGTGGATTGTTTCATCCGCTATTCGATAATGGACGACGAAATTATTCGCGCCTTGCGTATATTCTTCCACGATATGGTACAGGGTTTGATGATGTGTGCATTATACATACACATGTCTAGCACATGAACGGAAACTTTCCGATACCATTTCCTGGTTTTTCTAAGCGTACTACTCAGCAGCTTGTCATGCGGATCGCGTATGACACAATTTTGCAAATTGTTTGGTGTATGTGGTCTCGTTCGATTTTGATACCGGTTGACGAACTGTAGCAAATGTTGACGCTCGTGCAGCTCTCGAAGCACATCGTCGTGAATAATGGTGATGACCTCCTCTACAACGACAGATGAGGGTGGCTCATTGGGTCTTGCAGCCGCCCTTTCTTTAATTTTGTTAGCGGTTCTTCTTACTTGGACTTTGACGCTATAGGGCTCTTAGATCAAGTAAATGAGCTAGTAGGTATCGAACTTGAAACAATTATAAGCAATTTAGAATACTCACTTGGACTTCCGGCACTCAAAAATCACCACTTAAAAATGACCACTCATAAGACGCAAACACCTTACACCTATCACTATACCACGATACTTTACTCCAGCACTAAAATAACAGTGAATAACAAATGAATAAATATAGTTGAAACGAAAAACTCCGTTTATCTATTTGAAGAAGTTCACCAAGCCCAAAAAAAACAGCTCAGTCGGAGATATACTAAGCCCTCCTAAAGAGTACGAGGTAGAATATATTGAGTCCCACAAAATTCTCGAGAATAACGAGTGCATGTTTTTTGTCAAGTGGATCGGATGGGACGCAAAAAATGACCACTCATAAGACGCAAACACCTTACACCTATCACTATACCACGATACTTTACTCCAGCACTAAAATAACAGAGAATAACAAATGAATAAATGTAATTACGATTCGAACACGGTTTTTTAGATCAGCCTGCTGCCGGCTTCGAAATAGGCTCACCTAGGCTCACTGGTGAGTCCAAAAACGAGTTGATATTTCTTAGTGTTGATGGCCTTCTCATCAATAGGAATGTCTGCTACTGTTGGAGCCGAAGCTCCAAAGGAGAAGAAGTGGTTAGAATTGGATGAAAGCTTAGCATGTGAATGACAGAAAGACAAGAATCGCATAAGAGTATGTAGGAGAATACAGCAAGGGAGAGCAGGTTTTTTAGACCTGCCTACTGCCGGCTTCGAAATAAGCTATTCAGCAAGGCGGAAATGATTGGTAATATATCAGACTACCATACACCAATCTGGGCATTGACCTGATCTGGAAGACCTCGGGCAGTTGGCCCCTAAGACCTAGGTAGGGGGCCTGGGTTACTACCGGCTCTATTCTCCTGTAAGAGGCAATGCTAGTAACAAGGTCCCAGCATCGTGAAGTTTTCTTGTGGAGTTTTGTTTTGAGAAGTTAGTAGAGGGTTTTTAGGGGCCCGTAAGTCCCAGCATCGTGAAGTTTTCTCGTGAAGTTTTGTTTTGAGAAGTTAGTAAAGGGTTTCTAGGGGCCCGGAGAATTCCCAGTATTGTGTTTTAAAAGTTCCCGGCCGGGACACAAAAGAATTCGCGTGATGCTCGCCTAAAACACAACCTTACGGAAGGCCCGTCATCGAGAAATTCTAAGTGCACCAAGGGAAGGACTCGTTGGTGGGAAAGCTCAGGAGAGCGTCGCCCGAAATATGGTTTAAAAGTTCAGGCAAGTTTTAAAGGAAAACTAACAATAAGAAGATTTCAGTGGAGACTTTAACACAAGGTTAAAGATTTCAACGGAGACTTTAACGCAAGGTTAAAAATTTTTATTGGAGACTTTAACGCAAGGTTAAAGATTTTAACGGAGACTTGAACGGAAGGTGAATGATTTTAGCGGAGAGTTCAACGATTAATGAGTTCAGCAGAGAATTCAACGCGAGGTTACAGAGTTAAGCGAAAAATTGAACGAATAAATCATTTTTTTCTCCGAAGCCTGTACGTGCACAAAACTATTTATTCAATTACCTTCGCTGTGTCGACCCCGTGGCATTGCTTGCTGATGCGTTGCGCTTTACGGCTTTCGACCGTTCCATTTCTGCCTCTAACAGGAGGCGTATCCTCGGTTTTAAGGAATCGCCCAAGGAGACGTCGCCGCACTTATATGCTTCTAGTTGAATGCAAAGTGAACGCAAGGTTAAAGCTTTTAACGGAGACTTTAACGCAAGGTTAAAGATTTCGGCGGAGACTTTAACGCAAGGTTAAACAATTTTAATGGAGACTTTAACGCAAGGTGAATGATTTTAGCGGAGAGTTTAACGATTAATGAGTTCAGCAGAGAATTAACGCGAGGTTATAGAGTTTCGCGAAAAATTGAACGAATAAATCCTTTTTTTTTTCTCGCGGAGATTTAAAAAGTCAGAGCACAATGATCGTACAGGGGTGACGGGGCGGAAGCCACCATCACAAGGGAACAACGGCGACCTTGCGGACCTCTGCTAAAAACCCATTCGAAGAGAAGCCACGCGCAGTTGCCGAATGCGAAAATAGGATCCCTCGCGGTCCAACACCAATGCACAGATAGAAATAAGAAAATTATCGTTAAGCGTAGAAAAATAGCATGATTTATACTTACTAGAAATAATGTACATAACAGTAGAACGGCAAGAAATCCAAGGCGAGTACGCGGAATGGCACAAATGAAAATTGTCACAAAAAGCAATGCTTCTTCGGAAAACGGCTAAACACCCAAGAAATCGCAAATCTCGGCCGAAGCCGCGAAATATTGGATAAGTAAAATAATGACAAGACTGCACTTAAGTAGAATTGTTGATAATTTTCTTCCCCTCCTCAATATTTTTTTTTGAAGTAAGTAATTCAATTAGAGAATCATATGTATTATATACCTTGAATTATAAAGTAAAATATATACTCTGCATTAGAATATACTTTGGAGTTCGGATAGAGGTCTAGATTTCTTTCTTTCTTGTAATGAAGCTGACTATAGCTCGGCAGAAGTAAAAAGGAATCAATTATTAAGATAAGTGTTAGAATAGTTTTTTTGCTGTGGTGTTAGTTGAGTCGGACTTTATACTATTCGAGATAAACTCTTTAGGAACTAAGATACTAAAAATAATTTTTTTTTTTGTAAATAAAGTTGTCTCTTGTAAGTAAAGTTCTCTCTTAAGTATGAAACAAAGTGAAAAATTTGAAATTTCCTTTAGGGTAGAATAGGGAGTTAAACATTGAAAAATTTAGAATTCACAGTTTTTTTTCTTTCTTATTTATTTTCGAAGAAAAAAAAAAATCTTGAAAGTAAATAACAACACTAAACTCTAAAAATTCAACCGGGACGCAAAAACCTCATTCTTTCAGAAAACCACTCGTCCGGGAGCTTGGAAAAGTCCACTGTAACACAGAAAAAAAAAAAAAAAAACCCCTTAGTTTCAAAAAAAAAAAGGAAGAGAGACAGAGAGTCAAAAAAAAAAAAAATAAGTTTTTTTTTATGAAAAAAAAAGGGAAGATACGAAAATTAAACGAAACAATCAATTTCAACAAATGGACGACGCAAGAACTCGTACAAAGAGAAGCACGTTTCGGGCCAAGGCCCCTCGTGAAGATGATAGCAAAAGCCATTAAGTTTAATACAGGCCGGAAAAACATCAACCGTAGAACACAAATCTACCTCTAGAAACACAAGGACCCCGGACGGGAGATCGGAGTCCGGGTCCCGGTTAGGCGCGTAATATGAGCAGAGAACCACATCCCTGATCCCGATTAGATGTTGGCGAAAATGGCCAACGACGGCTTGGGGGGCCACGTCGCCCAAAACACAAAATTGGGTGAGGAACTTTTTAATGTACATCACATCCCACTTCTGACACCAAATTTGTGATGGCAAAGGGGGAGAATCGGGGGATGATGATAAAAAAAATATAAGTCCGGAAATATGGCAGATAAGAATATAATACGTGAAAAAATATGGCAACAAAAAAAAAACTCAGGAAATACAAAAAAAAACAGTGACGAAATCGGGAACTCGGGAAAATATCAGATCAGAAAGAAAAAAATGGGGCTGAACCAAATCGGTAATCTGGGCAAGTCTCTCGAAAAAGGAAATGTGTCCTCTTAGAGAGTCGCGGCGAGAGTGCCGTGGTCTCCCCTTTCGGGAAGGCCCCGGACTCCTCTCGTCCTCCCTTTTGCCATTTTCGCCGGACTACCCCCAAAGTTGGCCATTGGCTCCAAAAGGTCACATGCACTTCCGGAACGTCACGCATCCTTGGACGGACGTAGCACCCCGTTGTGCTTTTTCTAGTTTGTACATCTCCTGCGTAATCTGAGTCACAGTACGCAACTAATTCTGGAGAACAGGCATTACCCTCATAACTAATACCAAATCCTGTTTCCGTTTTTTTAAGATAGCGAAAAATCTTCTGAACTCTCGCAACGTCCAAAACAGTAGGGCTCTCAGTATTCCTGCTCACAAAACTGACAGCAAAACTGATATCGGGACGAGTTCTATTTGCCAAATACAATAGGCTTCCCACCGCTTCGCGATATGGGTAAGTTGCGTCAGTGTTGGCTAAATCGTCATGACTCACGTCATTAATGGGAACCGAGACCGATTTAGCATCATCCATACCAAATTTCTGTAAAACTTTTAGAGTAAAGTCTTTTTGACAAATCTTTATCCCGAGTTCAGTTTTACTTATCGGAAGGCCTAGGAATAATTCAGGGTCCTCTACCCTTTTCATTTCGAATTTTGTTTGCAGAAAAGTAAATAAGTCTAAAATTTCAGCATCGTTCCTGTACAAAATATATCCATCATCTACATGCAACGCAATTATGATTGAACCAGATTCATTTTTAAAACCTTTAACTTCCATGCACGTCGCAAGATGGTCATCCCATCTGTTCGAGGCCTGTTTCAGGCCGTATAGGGATTTTTTTAATTTGCACACAACCCCCTTTTTACGGTAACCCTCTGGCAAGAACATATATATTTCTTCATTAATGGAACCATGAAGAAAATGTGTCTTCACATCAAATTTAGAAACAGCATAAGTACAGCAATGCTAGTGTAACTGAACTTTTTCATCAGAGAAAAGTAGTCGCTGTCACCCGACGATATAATGATCGAGTCCCCGATCATCGGAGTAACCCTGCAACATCTTCCTAACTTCTTGAACGAACTCTACGAGAGAAGTGGCAGCAGAGCACCCAATATGCACTACGGCTGTTAATAAGTTATTATTAATACCTAAACTCAGGGCCGATGTAGCTACCATAATGGGGCGGTTGCCCGCGTTCCAGAGTGATACTCTATTTTTTTTTGCGACGTTCCCTACTTTCGAGTGATAAAAATCGCAATTGATTCCCTTATCCTGAAGCTTCGCGCAGAACACCTCAACACCTATCCTATTATTCAAGAATACGATTAGAACCCTGTCCCTTAAATATTTTTCTAGAAATTCGCGAATAAAAAAATCGACGAAAGTATCCGGTATATGGGATATCACGTTAAAGTCAGTAGCCTCCAGAGTTTCGGGCAACGATTTGGTCGACGAAAACGAAACTACTGGCTTTAACGTAATAAAATCGAAAACACGAATACTATGGATCCCTAAAATCTGCTTCAACGCACTGTGGAAATAATACGGGAGAGTGGCGGAACAGAGATGTTCTTTAAAGAACTCAACCTTTTTACGAACCTAATCCCCTGAATCCTAATCCCCACGTGGGAATTACGTGAACCTCGTCTATTATTATTTTTAAATTTCGGACATTACCAAAAAAATCGATAACAAAATTTACAACAAATGTGTCGTAAAAAACCTTTTCGGGAGTGGTTACTAGGACGAATGGCCTCTTCATCGACAAAGCATTTTCCACCCCCTTAAGAAAAATTTCGTCATTCAGGGGGTCCTCTCTTAAATTGACGACAAAAAAATTGGAACTGCGAAAAGTTCTAATTTGCTCCTCCAACAAAGATCCTTGAAAAGAAATACGACATGAACCATGACCGCAGTGCCGAAGTAGCTTATTTCAATGATATATATTTAAATAAAAATGCTACTGACTGCAGAAAAATTATAATTTTATTAACTTCATTAGGTCAAACAACACAAATGCGACAAGGCTAATTAATAGACTGTATAAGAGGAGATATAAGCAAAACAGATGACAAGGAAATTAGAGGAGGTATTAAAAAGCAGAGAGTCCTCCCCCATCCCGTGGGAGCGAGGAGAAGGAAGTTGTCTCCAGGAGAGTCAACCATACTCGTAACCACTTCGCGTTGGACATCCCGAAGCTTGATACCCAGCATGTATTCGACACTTTCAATATTCCTGCAGGAGAAAACAAGAATCCATCGTATATAAATTACAGTAGAACTGACAACGAGGAGGTGTGTAGAGGAATAGTGAACGCCCGCTTTCGCACAGCGCGGGGTTCGGACACTGGGGGTTCAGGAGACGTGGGCGAGATCAAATATCTCAAAAAACAATCAATAAAGGTGTAGGTCTCCAGTCGGGAACCCAATACATCTATACCGCGTGTCGCAGTCAGATTCTAATTCGTAAAAGAAGTGGCGCAGGAACAGCCATGGAAGGCAGCAGTGTAGGGGATAACCCGTGTCTAAGATTTTAAAAATCTTGAAACGCGCACATCAATGATTTTTTAATGCAGAACTGCAATTGTAGGTGATATCTCCGAAAAATATGTATTATTTGCAGCCAGGAAGAGAGCCGATGATTATTGATGAGTTTCTAAATAACTAGACAGGAAGCCTTTTAAGCTTTACATTTTTATTAGTGGTGATCTGAGATTGCACTACATAGAACAAGAAATAGATGATAGATGATCGTAGTACTTGAAGGGGCTGACGGCATAGGAAGAGCTAGACGCTTGATCAGTGACTCTTAATGTCCCCCGCCCCCCTCTAATCAAAACAAATTCAACAATTCACCCTTCCTCTGCAGCAGTCGATGATTCGACCGCAGTTCATAGTAGAAATAGCAAATTATCATAGTTCAAAGACGAAAATGAAAGATAATAAAAATAATTAAACAAAAACTACCTAATACGGCAGAGCAGGATGAAAAACCTAAACCTAACCTAAAACTAATCTAAATCACTACAATAACTTTGAAAAAAACCGAGGCACTAAACTCCCAGAAATTACCACTCGGTGGTTGGTGGGAGGTGATACACTTCAATTACCCAAACTAATATCAGCTCCTGGTCGCCAGGTGCAAACTCGACAACAAACCTCAGATACCCACACCCGGCATGCTCCCGTTCGTGGGGGCCGGCGACCCGGTACCTCACCTCACTAACAACATTGTCTTCATGATCGCGACACAAACGTTCTAAGTGCCGACCAAAGTCAAGATGGGCCTCATCCCGTACGAAAAACACAGCCAGTCCTTCGCCATAAGGTTTTATCACGCAATTCAAGGAAAATTGGAGCGCCGCGCGGAGGAGAAGAAGAACTTCCCATCACCCACGACCCATTCCGCGAAATTCTAAGGGAAACATATTTTTTTTCCTTTCTTTCTCCGAGTACTTCAAACTGTTCAAAACGAAATTTGGAGCGCCGGAAAAAAACGGATAATTGGAGCGCCGCGCGGAGGAGAAGAAGAACTTCCCACCACCCACGACCCGTTCCGCGAAATTCTAAGGGAAACATATTTTTTTTTCCTTTCTTTCTCCGAGTACTCCAAACTGTTCCAAACGAAATTTGGAGCGCCGGAAAAAAACGGAAAATTGGAGCGCCGCGCGGAGGAGAAGAAGAACTTCCCACCACCCACGACCCGTTCCGCGAAATTCTAAGGGAAACATATTTTTTTTCCTTTCTTTCTCCGAGTACTTCAAACTGTTCAAAACGAAATTTGGAGCGCCGGAAAAAAACGGAAAATTGGAACGCCGCACGGAGGAGAAGAAGAACTTCCCACCACCCACGACCTGTTCCGCGAAATTCTAAGGGAAACATATTTTTTTTCCTTTCTTTCTCCGAGTACTTCAAACTGTTCAAAACGAAATTTGGAGCGCCGGAAAAAAACGGAAAATTGGAGCGCCGCGCGGAGGAGAAGAAGCGCGACATGACGACATTACTATCCGGAAATACGAAGTGTGATCCTTGGCCCGACATAAGATAAATGCGTGTGAATGGTACTTTCGTTGCTGGAACTGTATGATAGGCGATCTTGGAGACCATGGTGCCTTCAATTTGTGCTTGTTCTTCTGGTGATTTTCTAGTGATAAATTTCGTTAAGGTGATCGCTGCCGAGACCGAGGAATTTGGGATTTTATTTAAATTTGGGAAATTTTTCCCTGATTGAGGGGGGATTTTCTAGCTTTCAGCTGATTCTTTCTTGCCAACTGAAATTCTTTTGCGAATGGGCGCCCCCTATAACTAGCGGGGAGGTACTTAGGGTGCATACTTATTGTTAGTCCCAAAATGGTTCCTCCTCCATCTCTTCACACATTCCAGAAGGACACAGATTTTATTCAAATTCCACAGTAGATTTCCACAGGTATTCATCTAATAATCACTGACGAACTAATTTAGAGGAAAAAATTCTAGTGCACAACTACTGACAGCAGTCGAAGCATGAATCACACATCTGAATCACACAGAAATCGGATTAAACAAAGACACGTTTTTTGCGGTAAATCGAAATCCGTAATGCCATGTACACATTTCCTTCAGGATGTTTTCTCTGCTACTCGCTCTTCCTACGGCAACTTTCCCAACGAAGCCCCCAAAATATTCTATCAATTCGTCTTTGGTAAAACCCACGATTTCAGAATATTCAGGATCCATCGTGAGATCAACTGCCGCGTTCGCCCCTGAAAAAAAGTCCGAGAGAGAAATCCGCGTTATACCTGTTGTTAAACGGAAGCGTATTTTCTCACTTAAGCCCTTCAGGGTGCTGAAGAAGGTCTGTAGGGTTTCTAAAATCTCGGCGGCTAATTCCTTGTTCTTTGTGAAACTCTTTGAGTATGGTGAATCATATTCGTCAATTAATATTACAACCGTTTGACTATACTTCATATGCAGAGACGAGATCGATTGTCTTGATGAGGGAAAAAAAAAGTCGAAAAATTGAATTTCGCGCCGCTACGGACACAATCTGGCCCACAGTGAGCCGCAGATTCGATGCCACCGAGCGAGTGGTGAGACTCCGTCCGTTTTGATGCTATAAAAGGCAACGAGTATACACGAATGCCTTCGGGATCTCATGCTCTCTCGTGTTGTGGAAACAAATTTTTGATTTTTGCATTATGAAAAATGTTATCAGGATAAATCTTAAAACATTTAAATTTGGCAACGTTTCTTCAACTTTGCGGGGAGCGCATCACTGCTACGAGGCAGCGAGGTTCAGAATCGGATCCTGCGACACAAATATAGGGGGATAAGCGACCGTCGTGTAGTCGGTAGCGTTTTTCCTTCAAGAGTACCCTAGTGGCTGCACCATGGTGAGTATGTTAAGGCAATGGTTCCGACACTTTTAAATGGACGGAGTTAAACAGAAAGGAACCAAGCCACATCGGGATCGTACCGAGAAAAAGAGGCTTAAAGTTTAGCTCCTGCATAAGACTCAATGTAAAAGTTAAACTTCAAGTTGAATTTCTGCAAAATTTGCTCCGACAAAAACTTTGAATTTTTGGCGCTAGAGAGTAAAGCAGTGGTTGGGTTCAAAACCACTCATAACTCAATTTTTCCCGAAATGTGATTCGGTTCCTTTCTGCTTAACTCGGTCCGAGTGAACGCTTTAAAAGAGTGACGCTCAGGGGAGAGTGGGGTTGGTTGGCTCACTTTTTTAAAAACGTCTCCTATTATCTATTAATGCAATTTTTCCCGAGTTTTTTTTTACATAGATTTAAAGCTTATACTCTCTCCTATCAGTTCCCTACGAAATCTGGTTTCTAAACTGATATTTTCTTTAAAAATTACCTGCTGTATAAAAATTGGATTTTGAGCCATTCAACCCAGGCCTGGGGTTGAATGGCTCACCCCCAGGGTTGAAAGGCTCACACGAAGTAAGGCATGATGTCTTTTTTCATGATGCAATCAGACTTTTTTTCTAACTTATTTGAAAAAAAGGTTTGGAGAGGAATTTGGACTTAATTAAGTTAAATTAATCGTTTTTTCATCGTATTTAATCAACTTCGTGTGAGCCATTCAACCCCGGGGGTGATAATAACACGGACCATGACTGCTTCATTTGTTCAACTTCACTGGCAAACGTAAAGCGCAAGCACTAGTGATACTTTCATGATACAGGGTTATTCAAAAGTTACGCACCACTGGCCATAACTTTAGTTCTAATTATGATATCGATTTGCGGTTTGTGGCGTCCTTCCTCATATCGAGGGGGAAACTTTTTGAGGTACTTTTCAGTTCTTCACCCCCCCCAGGGGGAGGGGGGGCGGGGGGCAACTCAAAAATTTCAAATGGCAACCCCCATCATGTGATACATCGTTAGAAAGAGCATGAAAAAAGAAAATTTTTGGCGCAAACCGGAAGTCGATCTGACCCCCCTGTCAAAAGTTAGGGGGGTCCAAAGGTTATTTAGGGGGTCCGTACCTTCATTTTTTAGAGTAGCTTCGGCGGCTCTTGGACATACCGTTTCTCTTTTCAAACAGTCCTCGAATACTCCAAGTCTGATACCGAAGTCTTCATATTGCCCCCGGGCCACCACAGCCCCCCCGTAGGGGGGGATGGGCCTGTTACAATGAAACATTGCATTAAAATGCGAATAGTCACAGAAGAGCTTCAAACTTAGCATCAAATCCGAGTGGAACTTCTTGCCGATGTTAACGCAAACGCAGCCTGCGACATGAAAGTGAGTTTTCAAAACTCTTAGCCCCCTGCCCCCCTCATTTTTGGTTGCAGAGCGAGTAAAAACCGGGAAATTCACTACAAATAATGCCCGAAACTAATGTCCAACTTGAGGAGGACCCTTGAAACGTTGCGATCAGTCGGAGCATTGGAATACAAGGACTGCCACCCCCTTAAAGTACGGAAACATCCAAAACACCCCCGCTGCCCCCCTCATTTTTCGTTGCGGAGCGGGTGAAAACCGGGAAAATCGCCAGAAATGATGCCCGAAACCACTGTCCAACAAGACGAGGACCCTTGAAACGTCGCGACCAGGCGGAGCATTGAAATATAGGGACTGCCGCCCACTTTAAGGACGGAAACATCCATAAAACCCCCGCTGCCCCCCTCATTTTTGGTTGCAGAGCGGGTAAAAACCGGGAAATTCACTACAAATAATGCCCGAAACTAATGTCCAACTTGAGGAGGACCCTTGAAACGTTGCGATCAGTCGGAGCATTGGAATACAAGGACTGCCACCCCCTTAAAGTACGGAAACATCCAAAACACCCCCGCTGCCCCCCTCATTTTTCGTTGCGGAGCGGGTAAAAACCGGGAAAATCGCCAGAAATGATGCCCGAAACCACTGTCCAACAAGACGAGGACCCTTGAAACGTCGCGACCAGGCGGAGCATTGAAATATAGGGACTGCCGCCCACTTTAAGGACGGAAACATCCATAAAACCCCCGCTGCCCCCCTCATTTTTCGTTGCAGAGCGGGTAAAAACCGGGAAAATCGCCAGAAATGATGAACCGGTTCTTACCAGCTCTGCAACGAAAAAAGAGGGGGGCAGCGGGGGTTTTATGGATGTTTCCGTCCTTAAAGTGGGCGGCAGTTCCTGTGTTGCAGTTCTCCGACTGAGCGCAACGTTTCAAGGGTTCTCGTCAAGTTCTACAGTGGTTTCGGGCATCATTTCTGGCGATTTTCCCGGTTTTTACCCGCTCCGCAACGAAAAATGAGGGGGGCAGCGGGGGTGTTTTGGATGTTTCCGTACTTTAAGGGGGTGGCAGTCCTTGTATTCCAATTCTCCGACTGATCGCAACGTTTCAAGGGTCCTCCTCAAGTTGGACATTAGTTTTGGGCATTATTTGTAGTGAATTTCCCGGTTTTTACCCGCTCTGCAACCAAAAATGAGGGGGGCAGGGGCAGGCCCGCCACATCCCATCTCGGGCCCTGGTACCAATTTTCTGGCCCGGGCCCCTAGCACAGGGGGGGGGGGGGGTCCGGGGGGCCTCCCCCGGGAAATTTTTGAAATTATAAATCTATTTAGACGCATTATGAAGCTCTAATGATGGAGATTTTCCATCAATTTCTGCAGAATAATTACGCCTTTTCGTTTACTTTCAGCACCAAAAACTTTCGAATTGTTGCATTCAAAACATCTATAAATTTTTTTTTGAGGGGGCAGATGATAATTTTCAATTCTATGGGGAGCCGGGCCCCCCTAGACTCCCCTTTCGTACGTCTATGGCAAGGGAGTTAAGCCATTGAAGTTGAGGATGCCCAGAAAGGAGCCTCTTAGCATCCGACAACGGAAGAAAATGAAACACAGTTACTAAAAATATCATTCTACATATACTCAAAATCTTGAAAATCTCTAAAAAAGTAAGAAAAATTTTATAGTGCCCTAGCGTGTTTTTGAAACTTTATTCACCTTTTGCGGAATTTTTAGGGTAATTTTTTCACTTTTCCCTACGAGACAAGGGTTACACATGAATTCGTAGTGGTTTGTCACCTGCGTCACGGGCCCCTCCAGGGCCCGGGCCCCGGTACCAAGGACCCAGTATCCCCCCCCCTTGTGGCGGGCCTGGGCAGGGGGCTAAGAATTTTGAAAACTCACTTTCATGTCGCAGGCTGCGTTTGCGTTAACATCGGCAAGAAGTTCCACTCGGATTTGATGCTAAGTTTGAAGCTCTTCTGTGACTTTTCGCATTTTAATGCAATGTTTCATTGTAACAGGCCCATCCCCCCCTACGGGGGGGCTTTGGTGGCCCGGGGGCAATATGAAGACTTCGGTATCAGACTTGGAGTATTCGAGGACTGTTTGAAAAGAGAAACGGTATGTCCAAGAGCCGCCGAAGCTACTCTAAAAAATGAAGGTACGGACCCCCTAAATAACCTTTGGACCCCCCTAACTTTTGACAGGGGGGTCAGATCGACTTCCGGTTTGCGCCAAAAATTTTCTTTTTTCATGCTCTTTCTAACGATGTATCACATGATGGGGGTTGCCATTTGAAATTTTTGAGTTGCCCCCCGCCCCCCCTCCCCCTGGGGGGGTGAAGAACTGAAAAGTACCTCAAAAAGTTTCCCCCTCGATATGAGGAAGGACGCCACAAACCGCAAATCGATATCATAATTAGAACTAAAGTTATGGCCAGTGGTGCGTAACTTTTGAATAACCCTGTATAAAATATCAAACAGGTGGTAGAGTGGAAAAAAAAATAATATGAAGATGCATTAACCACCAGGAATCGTGCGAGCCACTCGAGCCCAGTGATAATGTGCCATTCAACCCCGTGAGAGGTTGATTCCTCCGAAGGCCCGGAATAAATTTTAATCGTAAGAAAACCAAATTATGAATACACCGAAGTGTTTGTCAGTGAGTCTAGAAGTCAGATAAATTAACATGAAAGATAAGTGAGTAAAATAACTAGCGTTTTCAAAGAAAAGTTTAATTACAAAAGCACGCTGTTCTGCTGCAGAATTCGAGGTTAAAACTTTGTTTGTTCAGAAAATAAACAAAGCACAGTTGTTGTTATTGATAGTGACGGATAAACATGCATGGCACTGCTGCCAACCCACAGAGACTGCAAGAGGGAAAGAGCTTGATGCAAAAACGGCTTTTTTCGCCCCCCTCTGGAAGTTCTTCAGACTTTGTCTATTGATTACTCATACTTGAGCGCTTCTTTTCCCAAATTTTCAGACCCCCAAAAAATTTTGGGGGGGTGGAAGTCAAAACCTGTGAACCTCGATATCTCTTGAACAAAGAAAGATATTGAGGTCCGGTTTGGACGAAAAATCGTCTAAAATTGCATACTTTAAGATTCTAAAGGTCGAAATCCCGATATCACATTTTTAAGTTAACATATGTGCTTTTTTCCAGTTTTTAGGTCAAGAAAATTTCTTTTAAACGAAAAATTTACAAAGATCTCAATTTTTTATTTGAACCAAAACCAGTTTTTTAAATTGTTCGTCTTTTTCCGCATCCAACGAGTGGTCGTATAAGCTGGGGAACCGAACGGTTCCGGAGTTATGATCGATTGAAGTTTCCGTTCAACGCGCGCCGACCGATTTTCGCGCGCCAAAAAGTCAGATTTGACTGTTATTAGATCAGATTGAATGTTCAAACTGAGCAAAATGCTTTATTAGGGACTCTTGAGGGTCGCTGAGTTCAGAAATTACCGATACTTCCAAAAAATTCACGTTTTTAAAATTACAGCTCCGCAGCGCTATTTTAGAGGCCCACTGAGCGCCGACCGGCCGCTCAGTAGTCCTGTCCGAAGCTGCAATTTTAAAAATGTGAATTTTTTGGAAGTATCGGTAATTTCTGAACTCAGCGACCCTCAAGAGTCCCTAATAAAGCATTTTGCTCAGTTTGAACATTCAATCTGATCTAATAACAGTCAAATCTGACTTTTTGGCGCGCGAAAATCGGTCGGCGCGCGTTGAACGGAAACTTCAATCGATCATAACTCCGGAACCGTTCGGTTCCCCAGCTTATACGACCACTCGTTGGATGCGGAAAAAGACGAACAATTTAAAAAACTGGTTTTGGTTCAAATAAAAAATTGAGATCTTTGTAAATTTTTCGTTTAAAAGAAATTTTCTTGACCTAAAAACTGGAAAAAAGCACATATGTTAACTTAAAAATGTGATATCGGGATTTCGACCTTTAGAATCTTAAAGTATGCAATTTTAGACGATTTTTCGTCCAAACCGGACCTCAATATCTTTCTTTGTTCAAGAGATATCGAGGTTCACAGGTTTTGACTTCCACCCCCCCAAAATTTTTTGGGGGTCTGAAAATTTGGGAAAAGAAGCGCTCAAGTATGAGTAATCAATAGACAAAGTCTGAAGAACTTCCAGAGGGGGGCGAAAAAAGCCGTTTTTGCATCAAGCTCTTTCCCTACACATAACCTGAAAATTCCCCACGGTGAGCCAACCAACCCCTGAGTCAACCATTCTTCATGACAGGATCTTAACAATTGATCATTCTGAAACTTAACACCTTCGTGGAGTCGAAACTCAAGATGAATGCAGATATATAAAAGACACGCCAACACTCCGGACTCTGTGGACCTCGTGTCTACCTTCGTTCAAACCGATAGTCGACTCGAAGCACCCTTCGTCGCCAAGGGCCCCCCACCCCTTTTTTTGCCTGGCCTGAAGTTAACACGATGAGTATCTCCGGTTGAATCGATTACTCAGCATCTTATTACTTCACAGATCGTGAATCGTCAACGATTGTCGTCCGGTGTCATAGGATTGTGAATGTAGGAAATCCTTACCGGTGAGACACGGATGTCGGCTTTCTGGAGGGCCCGAGGGGTCGGGAAGCAACGCTTATGCATGAGGAACCCTGTCGTGCAATGTCGCCACTCCCCATGGTACTTTTTTGCTATGAAATGGAGGAATCTGTCAACATCCGCAGGGTGGACGGCGTACGAGGGGTCGGAAAGCAACGCTTATGCATGAGGAACCCTGTCGTGCAATGTCACCACTCCCCATGGTAATTTTTTGCCATGAAATGGAGGAACCTGTCAACATCCGCAGGGTATTATCGTCTCATATTATTTGAATCATTGTCTCCAACTGCAACACTAATAAAATTTGTTGCCCTTCTACATATATTAAAAAATAAAACAGTCTTAATTATTTCTTCAAGAATACCTTATCAAACTTCTCTATTTAACGCCATTCATCCGCTTTCTTGAATTGGCAATCAGACTTTGTGATTTGTTCATATACAACGATAAACTGAAGCATGTCGCCCTCTTATTATATGTTTATCGATGATACCGTGTTTAATATTTTTGTTATTATTTAGAAGTAGACAATGCGTGTATTATTTCTTTTGACTCAAGAAATTTAAGTTACTTGTTTATAAGTGACTAATTGCTGCAGGCATCCTTTTGCCTCAATCAATACTAGTGTCTAATATACTTGTTGTAATTTTAGTAGTAAAAAAATGAATTTTTTTTTTTTCTGACTCAGGGAATTCGTTTCTTGTTTATAATTGGCCAATTGCGCCAGATATCCTTTTGTCCTTGAAAAAATACCACCGTGATCAATACATTTATTGTAATTCTAATATTATGATCCGACTTTCTATTAACGTCTCATAATATTTGAATCATTGTTTCCAACTGCAACACTTATAAAATTTGTTGCCCCTCTACATATTGAAAAATAAAACGGTCTTAATTATTTCTTGAAGAAACCCTTATCAAACTTCTCTATTTAACGCCATTCATCCACTTCCTTTAATTGGCAACTCTACTTTGTGAATGGTTTATATACAACGATTAACTGAATCATGTGGCCCTTTTATTTTATGTTTATCTTGCAAGCTTTTGGGAACGGAA
Organism: Bemisia tabaci; assembly: GCF_918797505.1. NCBI lineage: Eukaryota > Metazoa > Arthropoda > Insecta > Hemiptera > Aleyrodidae > Bemisia > Bemisia tabaci. The sequence goes on along the minus strand of NC_092802.1, from coordinate 20,692,084 downwards.
TAATAAACTAAATTTGAAAATAAGTAGAAAAATATAATTAATTCTAGAAAATCAAAGTTAATAAAAAAGGAAAGTAGAAACAGTGTGTAATTTAACAAAATTACCAATAATACATATACTACGTAATAATACATTACTACAAAATCAAATTTAAAAAAAATGAAAGTAGAAACAATAAGTAATTCAAGTGGATTCTAGTAATCATCTGAATTTCAGAGATATTTATGCTCAGTCGTCGCACAAGTCACTACAGTACGTATGCGGTTTTCTCGACGTGTTTCGACGTCAATCTAAAAAATACAGAAGAAATGCGTTTTGCATAATTGCCGGACAACTTGTTGCTCTATAAAAAATATATATGATACAATAGGAATGGGTTTGGTTAGGCATCACGGAAACAATTACTACAAAATGAAATTTAAAAAAAATGAAAGTAGAAAATGGGTTTTGCTCAATCGTCGCACAAGTTGCTGCAGTATGCGGTTTTCTCGACGTGTTTCGACGTCAATCTAAAAAATACAGAAGAAATGCGTTACGCATAATTGCCGGACAACTTGTTGCTGTATCAAAAATATATATGATACAATAGGAATGGGTTTGGTTAGGCATCACGGAAACAATTAGGTACTACAAAATGAAATTTAAAAAAAATGAAAGTAGAAAATGGGTTTTGCTCAATCGTCGCACAAGTCGCTGCAGTATGCGGTTTTCTCGACGTGTTTCGACGTCAATCTAAAAAATACAGAAGAAATGCGTTTCGCATAATTGCCGGACAACTTGTTGCTCTATAAAAAATATATATGATACAATAGGAATGGGTTTGGTTAGGCATCACGGAAACAATTACTACAAAATGAAATTTAAAAGAAATGAAAGTAGAAAAATGGGTTTTGCTCAATCGTCGCACAAGTCGCTGCAGTATGCGGTTTTCTCGACGTGTTTCGACGTCAATCTAAAAAATACAGAAGAAATGCGTTTTGCATAATTGCCGGACAACTTGTTGCTCTATAAAAAATATATATGATACAATAGGAATGGGTTTGGTTAGGCATCACGGAAACAATTACTACAAAATGAAATTTAAAAAAAATGAAAGTAGAAAATGGGTTTTGCTCAATCGTCGCACAAGTTGCTGCAGTATCCGGTTTTCTCGACCTGTTTCGACGTCAATTTAAAAAATACAGAAGAAATGCGTTTTGCATAATTGCCGGAAGACTTGTTGCTGTATCAAAAATATACATGATACAATAGAGTGGGTTTTGCTAGGCATCGCCGAAACACTAATTACGTCTTCTTCCGCGACCTGCAACAGAAGAAACGAATTACTTTTAATGGTCGATGTTTGTTAAACTCTATACAATAATGAATTTTACCACTCGGGAAGTTTCCAGCGTTCGATCCTTCGAACGCAGTATTTTGTTCAAAAACACGAAGTACTGCAGCATATATATTATGCAATAGAAATGGGCTTAAGGATTATCCTTAAGGACCGTCTGAACAAGTAAGAACCTTCCAAGTTTCTACTGCAGAGTACATAATCCTACACCCGGTATAGGTTATTAGTGGGATTAAAGGACACAATCCTTACGATACCAGTTAATCGTTGCGTGCAATATGATGCCTACCACTCTTGTCGCGTATCAAATCCTGCTCAGGAAGCCCTGAAGCAATTCGTCTAATGAATACGAGTTCCTTCAGTATTACCCTGCATGCAAAGGGAATCCTAGTCTACTATGCCCAGCAATGCTTTATTTGGTTGCTGGCAAATTGTCATGGTGCTGAGGTAAGGATCGTTGTCGTATCTTACCCCGTCGATATTATCAACAAGCGGAACGAGCACTATTGCAGGCGTGCTGATAGGGCTCACCGAAAATATCATATTCTACTGGTACATTCTTGTATCAAACATCATCTCCAAACATGCAACAACGAAATTTGTAAAATATCCGGCCCATTTTTTTGTGCAGACCTGTCTGGGATGTAATACTCAGAAAAAAAAGTACTTACTTCGGCTGTGCCGCCGCATAGCCGGCCAAGGGGTTAAGCCGCAGAGTTTTGGACCCCGCTCGAGCTACCAAGTTTATCTGGGTATTGGTCCGCATCCGGGCCGCTGGGCTGGACCAGTCCCCATTGTTTTCGGCAACTGTAAACGAAACATGAAATTTATTAAAGAAGTCAAGAATTTAATGTACCTGTTTATATCTAACGAATTGCTGCAGGCATCCTTTGCCTTCTACCTAAAACTTCCGAGTCTAATAATCTTGTTTTAATTTTAAAAGTAGACAAAACATCAAATTGTTTTTGGATTCCAAGAATTCAAGTTACTTGATTACGATTGACGATTTCGTCTTCAACTGCAACACCTATAAAATCTGTTTACCCTTCTATGTGAATTAAAAATGTTATAGACTTTTTTTTTTTTTCAAGTATATCTTACCGAACTTTTCGATTCGGAATCGAATTTCATCCGCATCCTTAGGGGTAATGAATTTTTCTTTGTCCTCCTCTTCGGCAGGTCTATCTATAAAGTGCGGCGTCGTCGTGGACGTGGGATCAATTAACGCTCCGACCATGTCGGGATGGAACTTTGACGCCACCGGCGTCTCGCAAATTGGGGCTTCTTGGTTCGAATCAGATACACTAGGGGCCTGTTGACTTTCTATCTCTCTGTCAGCGTTTTCTCCTGTAGATTTCTCTTGTTCTTCGTCTGAAGATTCGCTTTTGGAGCTACCACTTTCTGAATCATCTGATGAAGTATCACCTGATGTTGAGGATGATGATGATTCCGACAAGCGTAGATCGTCATGAATGATCTTACTTATTTTTTCGTTTGAACATCTTGTATCTGAAACAACAATTTACGTCATAATTTATGTTTGGAGTATTCAGTGTCTATTTATATATAACCTACAACTCCGGGATGAATTATCCTTTCGTTCCTTCGTTCCTCTCTCAAAGTATCGAAAATCCCATAAGCTTCCTAGGAAATTTAACGCCCTTCATCCACTTTCCTGAATTCGCAAATGTCATTAGTGAATTGTTTTAATTTAACGATCACCTGAAGCATGTTGCCCCGTATAATGCGTTTCACTATTCTCAGTTAACCGGCACTTTGACATTAACCAACCTCTTGAGGGAGTTGGAACGTAGCTCCGGAGCCGGAAACAGCACCCCCACCAAACCAGCCACGTTCCGTTAAGATCCGGATGGTCATGAATGTGTTTTATAAGACCCTTGGCCTTGGCAGTTTCAAGTGCGGCTTGAACACCCAACTGGATAACCGCTTCATAATAAGCTTGGGCATTCGGCCATCCCAAAGCATCGCCTCTATCGCTTGGGATGGCCACCCAGAAGGAAATATGTTCCCAATTATTAGCGGTTATCCAGCTGGGTACCGCCGATAAGGTGAAGTGATCCATACCATCGATAGGACGTTTCTCTGCTGGCGAAACACGTGGAGAAAATATGGATACGTCTCCTTCCTTTGGTGACCGTTTTCTTTTTCTCTGCATGGATTCATCTGCAACAAATTAATTTTATTACATAACGCTTCGGTTCACTCTAGCCACATGAAATCATCTATCACTGTAATATTAAACGATTTTTTTAAATGTCATGAGGAAGAACATAACCTATATACGATAAGTACATTATATACATATTTCACATACCTGTGGAAATAATCTCGGGCCCTTGAGTATTTGCTGGCTCTGATGTCGATGCCTCCTTGAATAGACTCCTTCTAACTTCGGGTGAATGTTGAGAAGCAGCGTGTGATACGTTGACTGGAACAATATTAAATAACAATATTAATTTTAGAAACATGATGAAACGCAACAGTATTCGTGCTCATCGTTGCTACCATTTACTGCAGCAAATCGTTTTTCAGAGACGAAAACTTTTATCAGTTGGTCAATAGGGGAGCGTGTACTTTAAAAGTATATTGAGGACCCCCCTATGTACCAATTATAAAAAGAACGAATGAGATAACCCGGGAGACCTTCGTTGGAACAAGTTAATTAGAAAATGAATCATTGAAACATAATGGAACTCAACGATATTCATATACATCGTGCCTACTATTCACGGCAGCATATTTCTCTACGGGTACGAAATGCTGTAACGTTCAGTCATTTCCAGACGAATATCTTAAAGGATAATCGAGAACCATTATTTTTACAAATGAGAACAAGAACCACAAGGAAAACGTGGGAGATGTTCGCTGGAACGAATTACTAACCAATTTATTATTACGAATAAATATTCAATGAAGCTAAGCGATATTCTTCTTGACCATGCCTACAAAGGTATGCCAATGCCCCCGACGTAGCATCTCGTTTAGTGAATACGAAGTGCTCCTGCAGTCAACCAGCTGCAAAAAAGCCCCACCCACAAGGTACTGATGTAGATTAAGCCTCCAAAAGGAAAGTTCATTTGTCAATCTGAAAATCTCCAAGTGTTCCTTGCAGCTACGAAAAGACGAAATTCTTATTTATATAAGAGTACTGCCTATCTTTACGGCAGAACCACGACGAATGGATTATTCAATAATTATTCTAATGATCAATACTCACGAGGGTGAATCGGTGATTTCGCGTTCGTTGGTGCCTGACGATAAGCTTTTGGTGTTAGTATTAGTAATCCTGATATTTTAGGGTCTACGGGACTGACAGCGGCATCCACTTTTTCTGTCCCTGGTGTCCTTTTCTTTCCCGATTTCCTTGAGGGGTTGCCTGAAAAATGGAAAAATATTTTATTTTATATTAATACACCCTTAACTGTACAATCTACAACTTAATGATTTAAAAGTACGGTCAAAGCGATTTAAAACAATGGAAGGACTGTAGTATTATTACTTACTCGTATCCTTTATTACGATGCCCCATTTTGGTTCATTGAAAACTGCGTTGAAGGTGAGCATTCCTTGTTCCATTGCCGATCGCGTCTTTTTTTCCAAATTTGGCGGAAGCTGATAAGAGAATCCACTTTTCTCCTTTTTCATTTTAATTAGTCTGTAACATGTTAGGTGTACTGGCGAGTTAGTGAACGTCAGGGTGAACTTATCTGGCCGGAATTCCGCTCTGTTTCCCCTTGTCACATAGTAAAGGTCATAATTGTGCCCTTTTGTGACTAAGTAATTGACCAGTTTTCTGAAGGTCTGTAACAAAGAAAGAAATTAGTTGATAACCATGTCCGTACCATGGAGGCTCCATTTTAAATCCCTAAGGGGATTTACCCCAAACAAGAATGGACAAACGTCATCGAATTGCAACTTTCATTTAATTATGTTCCCATGTATAAAAAACTGTAGCACTTCGTCTAATTTTTATTTTTGCACTCACCTCTTCCCTATGGAAATAGGGAAACGCCGACGTGAATTCCAAAAACTAACAATAATGCGTGTCATATTATTTGCTTTAAATGTATTTTCGAATCTATTTCAAGAACTGTAAGCATTTCGTAATATTTCTTCATTTCGACGATGTTTCTTAATTTCTACCATAAAATAATATAAGACCGGTTTGTGGGTCCAAATCTAAGTAAACCGTTAATACGATAACTTGTTAGAGTTTTTTATCCACTAATGATTATATAGAACGGACTACTTACGTTTTCGATGAGGCTGAAGGAAATGTTTTTAGCGTCTTTTTTTTCAGATATTATCGAGTAAAAATTCACCCCATCACTCAGAACTGTCCCGACTGATGATTTTTGAAGGAATTTCACAAGGGTATCATAATGTGATCGGGGCATAAAAACCTCGAGGGGTAACGCACTGCTCATTGACTTGTTGTTCGATTTATTTACGAAGTGGACTCCTCTTGAATTTTCGACGGTGTGTATATGATAATTCCGCTCATTAACTGCCGGCTGGTCGACGATCGTGATGGGTGCTTGTCTAGTATCCCCTAGGGATGTAACCTTGGTTCTGAAACAAACATTAAAAACCATTCCTAGTATTAATTCAAAAAGTCCTCCTATTCTCTTTTCAATCCCTAATGAATAAGAACAGTATGACTAAAGTTTGCAGTAATTTGTAAAATACACGTCAATATACTGAAATTTCCAGTCAATATACTTAAGTATACGGAAATGGTGAATCCATAAAAGGTTAAACGAAACAAATATAATGCCCACATTGCTTTACATAAATCCACCTCTTCAAAATTCATTCGCAGAATATCGTCACCCTAACGGGTATCATCTTAAATGTTTCGAAATTCCCATTGAAATTTACATATTCTTGTCTGTTTTAAAAAAACCCTCGGTTCCCTGGAGTTCCGGCATCGTTGGTATAATTTGCAATAATTTTTACCTTATCTCTGTGAATCGCAATGACGTCGATGGACCTTCATCCTCTGAATCCGAAGCTGGAGGTGACGGAGAACTGGAACTACTTTTCTCAGACATTTCGAAAACGGATGACAGACTAATTTCGATAAACTGCAAATTTAGGACAAAATTAATTATTTACTAACACTGAAATTTTGAACTTAGCGCGGGAAAATGAAAAAATAAAATATTTACAAAAACTGAAATTTTGAATTTACCGCGGGAAAATGAAAAAATAAAATAATAATTTGTAGGTTGCGTCGGCCAGGTTGGCCTAGTGGTTAGCGCGTCTGACTCTAGGTCAATAGGTCCCGGGTTCGAATCCCGGTGGTGGCGACAAATTTTCATGGCACTGACGAGTGGATCTGTAAGCAGAATTCGCTCGGCCTTAATCCGTGAAAATTTGTAAGCCCGAGCATGGATGTCTACCAAACTCCCTGATGTCTTCGGACAATAAATAGTGCCTATAGATGGCTGTAGATTCCTAAAGGAATAGAAGCCACTAAACTCTCAATAAAAAAAAAAAAAAAAAAAAAAATTGTAGGTTAAGTAACAGCTGTGAAAATATCAGGATCATCATTTCATCAAATCCGTTGCTATAGCCACGAAAGACGGTGCCGGACACGGGAGCTGTCAGCATTAGATTTCGGGTGCACTGCAGATTGCGAAACGACGGGTGGCGCGACTGCGGATTGCACAGGAGTTAGGGCGCTCGTATGATGTAAACAAACTTTGGCCGCGGAATTGAAGAATTGAAAATCTCTAAATTGAATCGGACATCTGAGGAACTAACGAACAGCTTGTGAGCTGTAAAAATTGACGACCTGTAATACAGATGGACAAGATTCTAAAAACTCTTTGACTTTTAAAAAGAGGTGGCGGGGGATTCAAAACAAGTTGATGCTGTACATGCTAAAGAGGGTTTTATATATGAAGCGGAAAAGAGCCGTATGCAAAAACGACATTTTTCGCCCCCCAACCAAAACTTATTCAAACTTCGTCTATCAGTTACTAATACTGGAGCGCTTCTTTCCCCAAATTTTCAGACCCCCAAAAAATTTTGGGGGGGCGCTAGGGGGGGTGGAAGTCAAAACCTGTGAACCTCGATATCTTTCGAACGAAACAAGATATTGAGGCCCGGTTTGGACGAAAAATCGTCTAAAATTGCATACTTTAAGATTCTAAAGGTCAAAATCCCAAAATTAAATTTTTAACTTAACTTATGTGCTTTTTTCAGTTTTTGAGGAAAAACAATTTCTTTTAAACAGATTAAACTGAAATTTCACATTTTTTGATTTGAACCAAAACCAGTTTTTTAAATTGTTCGTCTTTTTCCGCATCCAACGAGTGGTCGTATAAGCTGGGGAACTGAACGGTTCCGGAGTTATGATCGATTGAAGTTTCCGCTCAACGCGCGCCGACCGATTTTCGCGCGCAAAAAAGTCGGATTTGACTGTTATAAAATCAGCTTTAATGTTGAAACTGAGCAAAATGCATTATTAGGGACCCTGGAGGATCGCTGAGTCCAGAAATTACAGATACATCCAAAAAATTCACGTTTTTAAAATTACAGCTCCGTAGCGCTATTTTAGAGGCCCACTGAGCGCCGACCGGCCGCTCAGTGGTCCTGTACGGACCTGTAATTTTAAAAACGTGAATTTTTTGGAAGTACCTGTAATTTCTGGACTCAGCGATCCTCCAGGGTCCCTAATAATGCATTTTGCTCAGTTTCAACATTAAAGCTGATTTTATAACAGTCAAATCCGACTTTTTTGCGCGCGAAAATCGGTCGGCGCGCGTTGAGCGGAAACTTCAATCGATCATAACTCCGGAACCGTTCAGTTCCCCAGCTTATACGACCACTCGTTGGATGCGGAAAAAGACGAACAATTTAAAAAACTGGTTTTGGTTCAAATCAAAAAATGTGAAATTTCAGTTTAATCTGTTTAAAAGAAATTGTTTTTCCTCAAAAACTGAAAAAAAGCACATAAGTTAAGTTAAAAATTTAATTTTGGGATTTTGACCTTTAGAATCTTAAAGTATGCAATTTTCGACGATTTTTCGTCCAAACCGGGCCTCAATATCTTGTTTCGTTCGAAAGATATCGAGGGTCACAGGTTTTGACTTCCACCCCCCTAGCGCCCCCCCAAAATTTTTTGGGGGTCTGAAAATTTGGGGAAAGAAGCGCTCCAGTATTAGTAACTGATAGACGAAGTTTAAATAAGTTTTAGTGGGGGGGCGAAAAATGTCGTTTTTGCATACGGCTCTTTATTAAAAATGAGAAATTTAGAAAATATTGACTCATCAAAAACTAATTAGCAATAAATGCGCGCAAAAAATGCGCAATAAAATTCCGGAAAGTTTTGTTTTGAGCGCTTGAGTGTATATACGCAGTATAGCAGCATTCTCATGCCGTCAAGTGGTGGCTCTGCGGCAGCGCGCTCGCCCTGTGATCCGGCGGGCCCGGGTTCGATACCCGGGCGCCACGCCAAATTTTTACGACCGAATATATTCTCACACATTTTCACATCGATTCCCATTTGATACATTAGATCTTAAAACATCAATTAATTTACAACCATCAACGATCAATAACTTCTTCAATTTGAAGTATAATTTTTTTTTTTGGGAGGGGGGAGGGATCACGCGCGCGATATTCTCGCCAATCACTGTACTTTCACATTAGCAGACGACCCGCTCCGCCCCCTCACATCGACGTATTTCTCCCGAATGAGTCATGAGTCATGTCGCCCGGTCGTATGAGTCATGATTTTTTCCATCATTATCCAAAAAAAAAAAAAATCATTATGAAAAATTGTAGCATTTTTAATTTGAATGTTCGTAGTAATTTTTCATTATAATTTTCTGGATAATGATGGGAAAAATCATGACGCATACGGGTGATCGGGAGAAATATGTTGATGTGAGGGGGCGGAGCGGGTCGTCTGCTAATGTGAAAGTACAGTGATTGGCGAGAATATCGCGCGCGTGACCCTTCCCCCCCTCCCAAAAAAAAAATCTATACTTCAAATTGAAGAAGTTATTGATCGTTGATGGTTGTAAATTAATTGATGTTTTAAGATCTAATGTATCAAATGGGAATCGATGTGAAAATGTGTGAGAATATAAAATTCGGTCGTAAAAATTTGGCGCGGCGCCCGGGAATCGAACCCGGGCCCGCCGGATCACTGAGCGAGCGCGCTGCCGCAGAGCCACCACCTGACGGTAAGATTACGCTGCTATACTGCGTATATAGACTCAAGGGCTCAAAGCAAAACTTTCCGGAATTTTTTTGGGGTGTTTCTGGGGGGCATTGGAAAAAACAAAAAAATACGGGTCAAATAAATTCATCCAAAGAATTCGTACGAATTTTTTCAGCCCGATCGGAGGCGGCAGCTTGGGCAGTTCCCCTTGTTAGGGTGATTAAAATACAAGAGGAGAAAGGTAAGGCCTTGTCGCTCCACGGGACGTTTTCATAGGATTTTTCCCAAGTTCGAATCGCAGGAATAAGAAAGAAAAAAGTAAAAACATTTAGAGCGAAAAGAATCACTCTCAAAAATGGGCAACCACTGTTTGACCAGTTATTCCGATTAATCAGTTCACTGCCCCTTCTTTTATATCGACACAATTCCCCTTTACCTGCACTTCTCTGTAATAGACCGTTAAAAAAAGGCAGCGTTCGGCCCGCAGTCCGGACAAGAAAACTTCTAAAAGTCAAAGTTCTAAAATGAGCCACACGCTTCATATAGGTATTGTTCATATATTCTCGCGGAGCGCCCTAACTCCTGTGCAATCCGCAGTCGCGCCACCACCGTCGTTTTGCAATCTGCACCCGAAATCTATTGCTGACAGCTCCCGTGTCCGGCACCGCACGAAAGACCAAAATCTTCCAATTTATAGGTTATTACGGGAATGAACAGTCAAATCTTTCCAAAAGCAAAGAGTTAATCGTTGCGTGGAAACGATCTTGTAAAGTGAATCGTTAACTCGCGACGAAATGCTGCGATTCACTGTAGTCGATAACGCAGCAGTTATTCGACAGCATATATCATCAGATTTATTTCGATCAAGACCCTTGATACTGTTACAACATAATTGCGTACTACCATACCGGACGAGGAGAGTCACGCCTTTTTGAAGCAATACGCGTCGGCTATACCTCAACTATGCGTATCTATCATGACGGATTATCCCTGCAGCAATTTGTTCGAGAAGCACGAAATACTGCAGCATATATATTATGCAATAGAAATGGGCCTAAGGATTATCCTATTCGACCCTCTAACTGCAGCATTTTGTTCAAAAAGCACGAAATACTGCAGCATATACAGGGTTATCCAGAAGTCCGGGACCCCCCTTATAACTTTTGAACAAAAAATGCTAGAGATTTGAAATTTGGGGAATGTTCCTAGGTCAAAGGGAACTACTTTTTGGCGTACCCAAAATTTTGGGGGGCGCCCCACCTGAGGGGGGGGCGGACCCTAACTTTTTTTTTTCAAATGGGAACCCCTATCTTGTGATACATCATTCAAAAGGGCTTTTAAAAAAGAAAACTTTTGGCGCAAACCGATTGTCGATACCTCAATTTTTAACAAAATGGCGGCCAAAAAATGGCGGCTCATTCAAAAGTCTGGGCCTCCGCTCATAACTCATGAACAAAAAATGCTAGGGATTCGAAATTTGGGGAATATTCCTAGGTGAAAGGGAACTACTTTTTGGCGTACCCAAAATTTCGGGGGGCGACCCCCCTGAGGGGGGGCGGACCCTAACCCTTTTTTTTCAAATAGGAACCCCTATCTTGTGATACATCATTCGAAAGGGCTTGAAAAAAGAAAACTTTTGGCGCAAACCGATTGTCGATACCTCAATTTTTAACAAAATGGCGGCCAAAAAATGGCGGAAATGCGTTTTTTGGTTATTTACCGTCGGATTCGCTTGAAACTTGGTTTCCACAGGTTTTCGAGCACGAAAAAAACAACCAAACCACGGGGTGAGTCCTGGGTAGTTGAAATGACAAGTCAGGAAACACGATTTTCAACTGGCTGAGAGCACCGCACAGGAAATCTGACACATTCCGATTTAAACTTATTTTCCCGCCATTTTTCGGCCGCCATCTTGGAAAAGCTCGGGTATTTTGCAAATCCAATATCGTATTGGTTTTTTTCGTGCTCGAAAACCTGTGGAAACCAAGTTTCAAGCGAATCCGACGGTAAATAACCAAAAAACGCATTTCCGCCATTTTTTGGCCGCCATTTTGTTAAAAATTGAGGTATCGACAATCGGTTTGCGCCAAAAGTTTTCTTTTTTAAAAGCCCTTTTGAATGATGTATCACAAGATAGGGGTTCCTATTTGAAAAAAAAGGGTTAGGGTCCGCCCCCCCTCAGGGGGGTCGCCCCCCGAAATTTTGGGTACGCCAAAAAGTAGTTCCCTTTCACCTAGGAATATTCCTCAAATTTCGAATCCCTAGCATTTTTTGTTCATGAGTTATGAGCGGAGGCCCAGACTTTTGAATAAGCCGCCATTTTTTGGCCGCCATTTTGTTAAAAATTGAGGTATCGACAATCGGTTTGCGCCAAAAGTTTTCTTTTTTAAAAGCCCTTTCGAATGATGTATCACAAGATAGGGGTTCCATTTGAAAAAAAAAGCTAGGGTCCGCCCCCCCTCAGGGGGGGCCCCCTTCAAAATTTTGGGTACGCCAAAAAGTAGTCCCCTTTGACCTAGGATCATTCCCCAAATTTCAAATCTCTAGCATTTTTTGTTCAAAAGTTATAAGGGGGGTCCCAGACTTCTGGATAACCCTGTATATTATGCAATAGAAATGGGCCTAAGGATTATCCTGTTCGACCCTCTGAACAAGTAAGAACTTTCCAAGTTTCTATTACAGAGTACACAATCCTGCACTCGGTATAGGTTATTAGTGGAATTAGTACACACAATCCTTACGGTACCAGTTAATCGTTGCGTGCAAAATGCTGCCTACCACTGTTGTCGCGTATCAAATCCTGCTCAATCATCCCTGCAGCATTTCGTTTCATAAATACGAGCTACTGCAGTATTACTCTGCATGCAAAGGGAATCCCTTAAAGGATGGTCGCTATCGACTCTCTGAACCGTTACCAAGTCGCAACTACCAAGTAAATTATTCTCTTACTGAACTATATTATCCAATTCATATGTAATATGGAACACTTATTCCACAGATTGAAAAAACCTGTTTCTTGCGAAGCGGTACTAAAGCATGGTCACGGCTATACACCTAAGTGTACTATACTCATATCAATCATCCACACAATCATCGGAAACATGTCGTTTCTACTCCTTTAACTACTGCCGCTCTCAGTCAGTGTTATACGGACGAAATGCTGGAGAGAAAATTCTCTTCTCGTAAATAGTACTAAGTACTTTAGCGCTTCGTTCCTATTCTACGATTTCCTATTAAATAAAGAAGAACTACAGGACCTACCTCGGGAAGGAGCACTTTCACTATGCCCCGCTCGCCCATCCCCACTCCCAAATTTTCGCGGGAAGCCTCCCGATTGGTCCGAAACTAGACGTTCCCAAATCTTGCAAATAATAATTCACAGATCACTTCAGTATACTGTTAATCACGTCCATCCATTTCATAGGGGTTCAAAATGGATATCTTCATCCCGTCTAAGGATTCAGAAGTCTCTCTGCGATCACTATAAAGGCGCTGAAGGTTAAAAAATGTTATTTTTAATAACTATGTTCAAGATTTTTGAACCCGATACCGATAGACATCAAATTTTTGTTCATGAAGAACGAATTGTTGCAGGGTCTGATACAGGCATCAAATGTTCGTTCTAAATAGTACTAAGTACTTTAGCGCTTCGTCCCTATTCAACGATTTCCTTTTAAATAAAGAACCGGGACACAAAAGAATTCGCGTGAAGTTCGCCTTAAACATAACCTTACGGAAGGCCCGTCATCGAGAAATTCTAAGTGCACCAAGGGAAGGACTCGTTGGTGGGAAAGCTCAGGAGAGCGTCGCCAGAAATATGGTTAAAAGTTTACGCAAGTTTTAAAGGAAAACCAAGAAGATTTCAGTGGAGACTTTAACGCAAGGTTAAAGCTTTTAACGGAGACTTTAACGCAAGGTTAAAGATTTCAGCGGAGACTTTAACGCAAGGTTAAAAATTTTTAATAGAGACTTTAACGCAAGGTTAAAGATTTTAACGGAGACTTGAACGCAAGGTGAATGATTTTTGCGGAGAGATGACGATTAATGAGTTCAGCAGAGAATTTAACGCGAGGTTACAGAGTTAAGCGAAAAATTGAACGAATAAATCCTTTTATTCTCCGAAGCCTATACGTGCACAAAACTATCTATTCGACTTACCTTTGCTGTGTCGACCCCGTGGCATTGCTGGCTGATGCGTTGCGCTTTACGGCTTTCGACCGTTCCATTTCTGCCTCTAACAGGAGGCGTATCCTCGGTTTTAAGGAATCGCCCAAGGAGACGTCGCCGCACTTATACAGGGTGTCCCAAAAGTCCGTACCCCCCCTCGTAACTTTTGAACGGTTAGAGATAGAAAAACGAAACTTTGGGAATGCTTCTATCTTAAAGGGGTCCATCTTCTAGGGGGGTCAAAATTTTTGTCCCCCCCTCAGGGGGGGCGCGGGGGCCCCCAACTTTTTTTTTTCAAATGGTAACCCCTATCTTGTGATACATCATTAGAAAGAGCATAAAAAACTAAGAATTTTGGCGCAAACCGCAAATCAATATCTTAATTTTTGACCGAGTTATGATAGGTCAAAGGTCAAATTTTACCTATTTTCAAAAAATCATATCTCCGGTTCAAATCATCGTAAAGAAAAAAATAAAACGGGAAAATTTACCAAATTGTAAGCACTTTCAAGTAAAAATCACAGAAATTAATTCAAACTAATTTTAAGGGGGGTTTCGGACCCCCAAATACGTCATTTTAAAGGTCATACGATATTCTCGCGAAATGAGCCAATTTCCCCTTACTTTTCCTCAACATTATCTTAGTATGTTCAAAATTAGTTCAACATTGCGTTTTCAAGTCCCCAAATTTCGAGCAAAGTTCAAAAAACGAAATTTAAGGTGATTCAATTCAACCATTTAAATTTCATTTTTTTTAAAAACTTTGTTCGAAATTTGGGGAATTGAAAACGCACTTTTGAACTAATTTTGAACTTACTAAGATAATGTTGAGGAAAAGTAAGGGGAAATTGGCTCATTTCGCGAGAATATCGTATGACCTTTAAAATGACGTATTTGGGGGTCCGAAACCCCCCTTAAAATTAGTTTGAATTAATTTCTGTGATTTTTACTTGAAAGTGCTTACAATTTGGTAAATTTTCCCGTTTTATTTTTTTCTTTACGATGATTTGAACCGGAGATATGATTTTTTGAAAATAGGTAAAATTTGACCTTTGACCTATCATAACTCGGTCAAAAATTAAGATATTGATTTGCGGTTTGCGCCAAAATTCTTAGTTTTTTATGTTCTTTCTAATGATGTATCACAAGATAGGGGTTACCATTTGAAAAAAAAAAGTTGGGGGCCCCCGCGCCCCCCCTGAGGGGGGGACAAAAATTTTGACCCCCCTAGAAGATGGACCCCTTTAAGATAGAAGCATTCCCAAAGTTTCGTTTTTCTATCTCTAACCGTTCAAAAGTTACGAGGGGGGGTACGGACTTTTGGGACACCCTGTATGCTTCTAGTTGAATGCAAAGTGAACGCAAGGTTAAAGCTTTTAACGGAGACTTTAACGCAAGGTTAAAGATTTCGGCGGAGACTTTAACGCAAGGTTAAACAATTTTAATGGAGACTTTAACGCAAGGTGAATGATTTTAGCGGAGAGTTAAACGATTAATGAGTTCAGCAGAGAATTAACGCGAGGTTACAGAGTTTCGCGAAAAATTGAACGAATAAATCCTTTTTTTTCTCTCGCGGAGATTTAAAAAGTCAGAGCACAATGATCGTACAGGGGTGACGGGGCGGAAGTCACCATCACAAGGGAACAACGGCGACCTTGCGGACCTCAGCTAAAAACCCATTCGAAGAGAAGCCACGCGCTGTTGCCGAATGCGAAAATAGGATCCCTCGCGGTCCAACACCAATGCACAGATTGAAATAAGAAAATTATCATTAAGCGTAGAAAAATAGCATGATTTATACTTACTAGAAATAATGTACATAACAGTAGGACGGTTAGAAATCCAAGGCGAGTACGCGGAATGGCACAAATGAAAAATGTCACAAAAAGCAATGCTTCCTTGGAAAACGGCTAAACACCCAAGAAATCGCAAATCTCGGCCGAAGCCGCGAAATATTGGATAAGTAAAATAATGACAAGACTGCACTTGTCGGTAAAGTAGAATTGTTGATAATTTTCTTCCCCTCTTCAATATTTTTTTTTGAAGTAAGTAATTCAATTAGAGACTAATATGTATTATATACCTTGAATATATAGAATAAATTAGCGACCCGTACGTGCTTCGCACGTATGAAACATACAATCAGAGAAAACAGAATTCATCTCACAATCCCACCTATAATAGTTACCCGACCTATGTCAGCAATTCTTTCGTTCACGATAACTATCGTTAGATTTACGTTAGCTTCTTCAAATTTTGCAATTTTGTCCATTTTGGTCTTATGAAGAACTGTATAAATTTTCCACCCGTCGTTTTGACCACCCGTCCACTATCTTTTTCCCGAAAACGGCGGAGAATTATTGAGCTTCGGAACCAAAACTTTCGTAGGGTAAATCGACCCCAAAGAATCGAATGAAAATATTTTCAGCCTCCCAAAATGGTCCCTTGGGGGAGGTTTTGGGGGGGGGGGAGCCCCCCCGTTTCTCGCAATTTTCCAATGGGAAGGGTATGTTTTGACTTTAGGTTCGGAATTTACGGTAAAAAATAAGAACATTTTGTTCTTTGCACTTTTTCCCTAAACCCCCATTTTTTGGAGTTATGGGGCATTTTTGGGGCAATTTTCAATTCGACGCTGTAAGCGGCCTAATCATCCAAATTTCAAAATCTAAAAATCTCCTGAGAGGAGAGGTCAATACCTTTTTATTGATGTACCTTATGACCCCTGTTGCTCCAAAATTTTGGGGGGCACGACCCCCCAAAAATTTTGGGGCTTTGGAGGGCCATGAGTCGAAAATGTCGAAAGGCAAGGGTTTGTTTTGACTTCAGATTTGGATTCTACGCGAAAAGTTACGTAGAGTTGATATGGCGCATGGCCTGTTTGCTCCAATTTTTTTTTACCCCTTATTTTGGCCAAAAATACACGGCTTCTTATGGGGAAATGGGGGTTCTTCAGTAATTTGGAGCAAACAGGTCATGCGCTATATCAATTCTACGTAACTTTTCGCGTAGAATCCAAATCTGAAGTCAAAACATACCCTTGCCTTTCGACATTTTCGACTCATGGCCCTCCAAAGCCCCAAAATTTTTGGGGGGTCGTGCCCCCCAAAATTTTGGAGCAACATGGGTCATAAGGCACATCAATAAAAAGGTATTGACCTCTCCTCTCAGGAGATTTTTAGATTTTGAAATTTGGATGATTTGGCCGCTTACAGCGTCGAATTGAAAATTGCCCCAAAAATGCCCCATAACTCCAAAAAATGGGGGTTTAGGGAAAAAAGGCAAAGATCGAATTGTTCTTATTTTTTACCGTAAATTCCGAATCCAAAGTCAAAACATACCCTTCCCATTGGAAAATTGCGAGAAACGGGGGGGCTCCCCCCAAAACCCGCCCAAGGGGCCATTTTGGGAGGCTGAAAATATTTTCATTCGATTCTTTGGGGTCGATTTACCCTACGAAAGTTTTGGTCCCGAAGCTCAATAATTCTCTGCCGTTTTCGAGAAAAAGATAGTGGACGGGTGGTCTGGATCACCCTGTATGTGAGCAGTTGCGGGATTTCCCGTTTCCACACGATGCACACAAACAGAACTCTCCGACCGCTGAGAAAGATCCGGCAACACCGCAACACTCGAACAATCGGGAAGGTAGCCGTAGAAACGCTCGTTCCGTATACAACAAAAGGGCGACCGAGCTCCGGTCGTCGTTTCAGAGTAGACCATCAGAGTAGCCGCGACGCCTACGCGGAGGGACTCGCGGAGCGCCCCCCCCCCCCCCCCCCCGGCCAATGCCGGCAGAAGGCCAGCTCCGCCGAACGCGCAACGAATGAAGGGACCGCACGGCAAAAACGCGGCCCCGATCGACCGACGAGGAGGGCGCAGAAACGAATTTCCCAGAAACGTTTGAAGGGCACCAGCGCCTCCCCGGATCGCAGAATCACGATACCCGCCCTTATCGGACGTCGGCACCGTAGGACCCGTCCGCCGACGGAACCACGAGCCCGGGGGACGAACGGGGAGGTACGAAGTGACCGTTACAAGGAATCGACCGACGAAACGGTTCGAGGGGCACCGCGCCCACCCCGGGAGTTCGGGGTCGAAAATTCAGCGGGGACGGGACGCCGGCCGGCCGGGGGCCCCCGCTGACCGAAACCCCAGGCCGCGGGCCGAACGTGACGGGAGCGGAGGCGGTTTTTCCGAAAACGGTCGCGGGGCCCCAGCGCCCCTCCCGGGTCGCCGGATCCGAAATCCGACCTTATCGGACGTCGGCACAGTAGGACCCGTCCGCAGCCGGAGCCCCGAGCCCGGGGGACGAACGGGGAGGTACGAAGTGACCGTTACAAGAAATCGGCCGACGGAACGGTCCGAGGGGCACCGCGCCCCCCGGAAGCGCAAAAAAACGAAACGGCCGGAGGGACAAGGAGCCGATAGCCGGGACGCGACCGCACGTGGAAGCGCGACCGGAAAGACGCGCGACAGGCCGAGGGACGGGCGAAAAACGGAACCACCCCCGGGGCCCGTAGCAACCCCCCTGGGGGTGGGAACGGGAAAACCCGCGGGGGGAACGGGGACCCGGCCGCGAGGGGTCCGCCGAACGAACATCAAGGGCGCGGGACGCGCTGGGACGGCGTGGCGGGGACCAATGTTCAGAGGGTCGCGGGGTAAATAGTATAACTTTATATAAGAAGAATATATACTTTGAATTAGAGAATAAATATATACTTTGGAGTTCGGATAGAGGTCTAGATTTCTATCTATCTTCTAATAAAGCTGACTATAGCTCGGCAGAAGTAAAAAGGAATCAATTATTAAGATAAGTGTTAAAATAGTTTCTTCTGTGGTGTTAGTTGAGTCTGACTTTACACGATTCGAGATAAACTCTTTAGGAACAAAAATACTAAATATAATATTTTTTTGTAAATAAAATTGTCTTTTAAGTATGAAACAAAGTTGAAAAATTCGGAATTTCCTTTAGGGTAGAATAGGGAGTTAAACATTGAAAAAATTTAGAATTCTCAGTTTCTTTTCTTTTCTTATTTATTTTTGAAAAAAAAAAAAAAAAAATCTTAAAAATAGGTAACAACACTAAACTCTAAAAATTCAACTCGGTCGCAGGAAGCGCATCGTTTCCGAAAACCACTCATTGGGGAGCTGAGAAATATCCACTGTAACACAGAGAAAAAAGAAACCCTTAGTTTCGAAAAAAAAAAAAAAAAAGAAAACAGAAAGAGAGTCAAGGAGAAAATAATTTTTTTTTCTCATGAGAAAAAAAAAAAAGAGGAAAATACGAAAACGAAACGAACTTCTTTCTGTGTCAACGAATGAACGCAAGTAATCATGAAGGGAGTAACAACCATCGGGCTAGGATCCCGCGCCCAGAAAGTAACAAAAGCCGTTTAAAGTTATCCTGCCGTGAAAAACCTCGACGGTAGCACACAGATCAATTTCCAAAAAACGCCAGAGCACCGGACGGGATATCGACGCCCGGGTCGAGGCTGGGCTCGTAATACGAGCAAAGAACGACGTCCCGGAACCCCAGGAGGCGTCGACCAAAATCTCCAACGACGGATTCAGGGGCGAAGTCGCCCAAAACACAGAACTGAGTGATAAATTGTTTTATGAAGTTAACGTCCCATTTCCGCACTAAGAAGAGATGAACAGGGCCTAGATCTATGTGGACCGCCCGGGAAAATAAGGTAAAATCTCCAAACAAACGGTGTTGTCCCGAAAAGTAACGCGGAGAAGACATGTTGATGCGAAAGTCAGGAGAGAACTGAGGATGTTACAAAAAACTAACCATGGGATGGAATATTGTACACCTGACACCAAATTTGTGATGGCAATGGGGAGAAATCGGGGGGAGTGATGAAAGAAAATATAAGTCCGGAGATGTGGTAGATAAGAATGTAATACGTGAAAAAAAAAAATATGAACGACGGCAACAAAAAAATCAGAAAAACTCGGGAAATACAGAAAAAAACAGTGACAAAATCAGGAACTCAGGAAAAATATCAAGATCAAAAAAAAAAAAAAATGGGGCAGAATGAAATCGATAGTCGGGGCAAGTCTCCAGAAAAGAAAATCTGTCCTCTGCGAGAGTCGCAATCAGAGTCCCGTGGCCTCCTCCCTCGGGAAGGCCCCGGACTCCTCTCGTCCTCCCTTTTGCCATTTTCGCCGGACAACCCCCAAGTTGGCCATTGGTTGTCCTAGGTCGGGAGAGAGGGATGCTGCGACACGGCGTTGCAACTTCGGGATCGCTGGGGTCGTGGACCAGGCAGGTTGGACCCTGGTCGAGTGGCTGATTTGGGGCCCCCGCAAAGGCGCGGTTTTTGACTGGTCAGTCTGGGCTGACCAGTGTGGACCCCGTAGCTCTAAAGAGCCTAAAACCTCTCTGCCCCCCCCCCCCCCCCCCCGTGGTTTCGGGAGCGAGGATGCGCGGTCCAGCGGGACAGTGATAACGGCCCAGAAAAAAAAAACTCAGGTGGCCGCAGGAGGGATTTTGAATGGTTTGGCCCGGTACGGCGAGTGACCATTTGTCTCTCTCTCTCCTGTCCGGTCGTGCTGTGGGCATCCTCGTCGCTCTGGTATGCATTGTTTTGGCCACGGTGGTGACCGGTCCCCGATCCCTTGCTTTCCCGTGTCGCTAAGGCCGTATCATCACACCTAATTCACAAATCAGGTATCCAGGTACTTGCCCAGAGTGGTGAAGAGCATCTTATTACTGCCATCTACAATAATTATTATCTACTGCCGAAGATAAGAAACGTAGACAGTTTGTCACTCTTTTGAGAAATCCGGATTTCCAAGATGCATGGTTTGGTAATTTTGCCATTGCTTAGTATGAATCTAGTTACAGAGACACCATTAATTACTTAAGAGGATTACCTCAACATGTTCTCTGGTGAGACGAAAATGTCCTTTGAGTCCATCCACCATGAGGTGCGGAATGATGTTTTCAACATATCCCTGGATTTTAATTCGCTTCTTCCGTTGTAAACATTCAAGGATCTCGAAGGCTAGAGCGTCATCATCATCCGAACTACTAGATACGCTGCTTTTAATGTCCATTTCCGGAGCAAGAAAATAGTCCATGATAAAATCATTATCCATTTTGGAAGGGTAACATGTAACTGAATACTACTCAATTCAGGGTGCGGCAAAAGTCCCGGGACGGCTGCTTATTTTTTAAACGGCTACACGTAGAAAAACGAATTTTGGGGGATGTTCTTGGGTCAAAGTAAGCTACTTTTTGGCACTCCCCAAAATTTTTTTTGGGGCCCCCCTAGGGGAGGGCGGGGGGCAACTTTTTTTTTTTCAAATGGCAACCCCCCCTTTGTGATACCTCATTCGAAAGATAATAAAAAAAGAAAATTTTTGGCGCAAACCGCAGGTCAAAATGTTCATTTTTGACAAAATGGCGGCCGGTCAAAGTTCAAAATGGCGGAAATTTGGCATCTCCGTTCTTTATTGACGGATTGGTGTGAAACTCGGAATCCTAGGGTTTTTCGAGATGAGAAAAACGATTCTGGCATTGGTTTTCCAGAAAAGTCAGTCCTTTTCAAAATGGCGGCGGTCAAAATGGCGGCCTCGAGCGGGAAGTTGATATTTAGGTTGCATATCGTTGGATTTGCATGAAACTTGGTATCTGGGGGTATTTCGGCACGAGAAGAACGAATCTTTCATTGGATATCTGAAATTTTGACAAATTCCAAAATGGCGGCGGAAAAATTGCGGGAAATCAGTTTTACGGCTCTTTACCGATGGATTTGCATGAAACTATTTGATACTTCAAGAATCTAATGAAAGATTCCTTTATAACGAGCCAAAAACCGCCAGGATATTGAATTTCATGCAAATCCATCGGTAAAGAGCCGTAAAACTGATTTCCCGCAATTTTTCCGCCGCCCTATTTGGAATTTGTCAAAATTTCAGATATCCAATGAAAGATTCGTTCTTCTCGTGCCAAAATACCTCCAGATACCAAGTTTCATGCAAATCCAACGATATGCAACCTAAATATCCACTTCTCGCTCGAGGCCGCCATTTTGACCGCCGCCATTTTGAAAAGGACTGACTTTTCTGGAAAACCAATGCCAGAATCGTTTTTCTCATCTCGAAAAACCCTAGGATTCCGAGTTTCACACCAATCCGTCAATAAACAACGGAGATGCCAAATTTCCGCCATTTTGAACTTTGACCGGCCGCCATTTTGTCAAAAATGAACATTTTGACCTGCGGTTTGCGCCAAAAATTTTCTTTTTTTATTATCTTTCGAATGAGGTATCACAAAGGGGGGGTTGCCATTTGAAAAAAAAAAGTTGCCCCCCGCCCTCCCCTAGGGGGGCCCCAAAAAAAATTTTGGGGAGTGCCAAAAAGTAGCTTACTTTGACCCAAGAACATCCCCCAAAATTCGTTTTTCTACGTGTAGCCGTTTAACAAATAAACAGCCGTCCCGGGACTTTTGCCGCACCCTGTATAGGTATATGTTATCACAATTCACAACACAAAGTGCACAGGTTATGTTTGATTGAATTCACCTGAAAAAGTGTGTTCTTTTATTTCCTACTGATCGGTGCAAACTATGCGGTCGATGGATTTCCACCGGTGGATTGAGGCAGATCTACCGATCAAAAAAAGATAACGCCTGTACTAATCTCTTGCCTGAAGTTCGGCTATCTACCTTCTCGCGATGGCTTCGTCGAGTGTCACATTTGGCTAGCACACAGTGCCTCATCCTACAGTAATATTTTGTATCCTAAAACACAAGGCATGAAGGAAATAATTCAAGGGGATACCCTCATTGACTATTGCCGTCCAGTTTCATCAGTAAAACCAACTAAAAGTGAATACAGGGACAGTGATATTCTCCTCATGGTTCTCTAACAGGCTGTTCAGCAACAGGCTCTGTTAGCTGTTTGATCGACATTTAAACCCAAGACTGTTCTTGCTGTACCTAAATCTTCAATGTCAAATTCATTTTGCATCTCCTTTTTGAGATTGCTTACAGTGGTTCCATCATTTGAAGAAATTAGGGAGTCGTCAAGATGTACAGCTACAATGGTATACTGATCTTTTGAAATTTTCCCTAAGGCCATTCTGTTGCGGCAATCTAGGCACTAATTTATGCTGCAAAGTACCATTCTGCAAAAAAACACATTGGACTTAGTGTCCAGACTCTTGAAAACATTGACAAGAAAAAATACTCTTGCTTCAATTAGATTTTTGCTTATATCAAAATGAAATCCGCTCAAATTAATAGGCTTGGTTCTTGATTTAAGCAAAAATCCGATTGAATCCGATTGAAATTTTTTCTTGTCGATGTTTTTAAGAGTCTGGACTCCAGATCCAATGTGTTGTTTTTCCAGTGTGCTGCATAAACTTGACCATAGCGTCGCTGACATATTCCCCACCGTTGTCGAATCTAAGAATTTTCATTTTCCTATCCGTCTGGTTTTCTGCAAACACCTTGAAGTTCAAAAAATGGTCATAAACTCATCCTTGGTTCGCAAAAAATAAATACAAACTTTTCTTGAGAGATCATCGGGGAAGGTGAGAATGTATATCTTACCGCTGAATGATTGGACGCTTATTGGCCTACAAAGATCAGTGTGTACAGTGCCCAGTAAGTCTTTGGCACGATCACAGCCTATTTTCTTGAATGGTTTACGGGCATGTTTGCTCTTTCCGCAAGGAATACACTGATCAGAGTTCTGCAGATCTTGCTTGTTAAAGCTTATACCAGTAGCCATGCCTTTGTTTAGAAGATCCATGCCATACCGGGGTAAATGGCCGAGACGTCGGTGCCGTATGTCAGGTGAAACTCTCGAAGTAAGGGCACACTGGAAAAAAAAAAAAAAACACATTGGATCTAGAGTCCAGACTCTTGAATAATTTGATTACAAAAAATACTCTTGATTCAATCGGATTTTTGCTTGAATCAAAATGAAATCCGCTTACATTAAGAGGCTTGGTTCTTGATTTAAGCTTACATCTGATTGGATCAAGAGTACTTTTTCTTGTCTATGTTTTTAAGAGTCTGGACTCTAGATCCAAAGTGTTTTTTTTTCCAGTGCATCGAGAGCTTCAGGCTCAACAACTTTCGTCACCGACTGCATTGCTACACTGTCACGCACTAGATTTAAACGATGAAGGCCATTGATGCACTCAGCAGATGCAACTGGTATCCCTTTAAAGCAGAGAGCATCTTTTCGATAAATTTCACAACCACGAGCGCGAAAAGTAACTTCAACGCACCGTAAGAAAGGTAGTTCTCGGTATGAATTTGTATCGAAGTGATCAATGCAGCTGATTGTCTTCGGCCTCCGTATGTGCGGACACACCTGTGTGTGATTGTCACAGGCCTCCGTATGTGCGGACACACCTGTGTGTGATTGTCATAGGCCTCCGTATATGCGGACACACCTGTGTGGCTACCAAGGCACCGAAACAACCCACCCAAACCCATAACTGCCCATCCCTCATTTGTTACTGCTCCCACTGTCTGCGTATTTAAAGTGTGATCAGATCTCTTTCCGAAATAGGTATTCCGGAGTCGATGAAGGTTCCAACTCTTACGTTTCGTGTGTGTGTGTGTGTGTGTGTGTGTGTGTGGGGGGGGGGGGGTGGTAGCAGCTGATCAGACGTCTTTCCGAAAAATGTATTCCTGACACGATGAAGGGTACAACGTTTCGACGGAGTACGATTGATTGGAGACAGTGCCAGAGTGCAAGCTGCTACGAACCCGAAGAACACCATTTTAACGGTGGTATTGTGGCCAACATTATGGATTTTGGGAGGAACATTTTCAGCTGTTACCTCAGTTTCAGTGCGGTTGGAAACAAGATCTTTCGGGGAGCGTTGGACATCAACAGTATTTTGCTTTGATGACCTGACGTGAAACGTGAAATTTTTGACGGTGCTGCTTTACTTGCCGCGTCTCGTAGCGGAAGCATTGACATGAAAATTAAAGATATGGTGTTGCGTGTTGGTATATCCCTTTTCCTTAGGGTTGAAACAGAGAAAGGTTTATTTAGTGCCGTAATCATCAAAAACAGTACAATTCCTTGTAAGAAAACACGCAAAACTCACCGGGAGAGAGAGTTTCTCTAATAGGAAATTCACAAGGAAAATGTCGCTGATTTATAAAGACTTTTGGGATGCTGTATCCGGCCATCCAGGAGATGACAAGACATCTGAAAGCAAACGGGCCAAAGACGATGCGAAAGCTCTTTCCAAGAATTGTCTCGCGGTAAAACCTTGTGTATTCTCCTACGTCAGAAAATGTGAAACGGCTAAGGAAGCATGGGATGCTTTAATCTAAGCATATGAAGACACAGGTCTGTCTCGAAGATTGTCCTTACTTGGGAAGTTGTTTTCCATCGAAATCTATATCCATAAACCGCTCCGTCTCAATGGTTTTCGATGGGTCCTCCAGAAGTTCGTTCTCAGTGATTACCTCGCCCAAAAGATCTTTCCAAAAGTTGTCAGAACGATTAAAGGAATTGTGAAATACATACACAATTTTTCCTTTATTATTCGGCATTTGTTATGCCCCTCAGGGACCTCTTAGTTTTGAAGTTTGTCTGTACTCATCATACACATAATTGCGATACAGGTTTAAACAGCTCACTTAATTCACTATTTTCAAGTGAATGGTAACTCATTAGTCTCGGAATTTCTCCCTTTAGTCGGAGGAGTAGTAACCGGGGGAGTAGAAACTGGTGGGGGGGGGGAGGTACAGACCGGGGGAGTTGAAACTGAGGGAGTAGAAACTGGAGAGGTACAGACCAGGGAAGTAGAAACCGATGGGGAAGAAATCGGGGTGGAAGAATCACGGGACTGAAATTCAACCTGATTGAATGTTTCATATGAGCTGTTTTCCTGTAAATCTTGCACGTCTTAAGTTAAGAACAGCATTTGCCTCTTGTGAGCAGCAAATGCTACTAATCTGCGGGGTATGAGAATTAGGGGGACGAAATCCAACATGCCTGAATACGCAAAACTCACTTACTGTATTTTCTCAGCACTTCAATCGGATTTTCTGTCCGTGTTTTCGTTTCGACCTGAGTAGATCTTTTAACAAGGGAATTTTTGGTTTTGACTGAAGTGACATTTGGATACCAGGATGCCGTATCCCTAGACATTTGTTGAGTGCCCCCTCTCTGGATATTTCTGTCGAGACATGGGGCAAAAACGAAAAAGGAAGAAAATCACCCATGTGAATTTCTAAGCCGTGTATTCTTGCAAAACAACTGAAAAAGGGGCTACGCCACTACGAGCTCATTTCTCCGACTGACGAGCCACGTTGGAATCGCCGCACCCGCCACTCACCGACTTCCGCAGACTCAGCAAGTTTCAGTAGGAGCAGAAGATGCACTGAAACTTGCCAAGTCGCCCAGAAATCAGTGAGGGCAAAGTCCGAGAGACTCCATTGCAGTTCTTCTTTGCACTATTTTCCCATCACAGTGACATGCAAACCTTTTTACGAACAGAGGATACGCGTCCCTGAATCCTAATCCCCACGTGGGAATTACGTGAACCTCGTCTATTATTATTTTTAAATTTCGGACATTACCAAAAAAATCGATAACAAAATTTACAACAAGTGTGTCGTAAAAAATCTTTTCGGGAGTGGTTACTAGGACGAATGGCCTCTTCATCGACAAAGCATTTTCCACCCCCTTAAGAAAAATTTCGTCATTCAGGGGTCCTCTCTTAAATTGACGCCAAAAAGATGGAACTACGAAAAGTTCTAATTTGCTCCTCCAACAAAGATATAAGAGGAGATATAAGCAAAACAGATGACAAGGAAATTAGAGGAGGTATTAAAAAGCAGAGAGTCTTCCCCCATCCCGTGGGAGCGAGGAGAAGGAAGTTGTCTCCAGGAGAGTCAACCATACTCGTAACCACTTCGCGTTGGACATCCCGAAGCTTGATACCCAGCATGTATTCGACACTTTCAATATTCCTGCAGGAGAAAACAAGAATCCATCGTACATAAATTACAGTAGAACTGACAACGAGGAGGTGTGTAGAGGGATAGTGAACGCCCGCTTTCGCACAGCGCGGGGTTCGGACACTGGGGGTTCAGGAGACGTGGGCGAGATCAACTATCTCTAAAAACAATCTATAAAGGTGTAGGTCTCCAGTCAGGAACCCAATACATCTATACCGCGTGTCGCAGTCAGATTCTAATTCGTAAAAGAAGTGGCGCAGGAACAGCCACGGAAGGCAGCAGTGTAGGGGATAACCCGTGTCTAAGATTTTAAAAATCTTGAAACGCACATCAATGATTTTTTAATGCAGAACTGCAATTGTAGGTGATATCTCCGAAAAATATGTATTATTTGCAGCCAGGAAGAGAGCCGATGATTGTTGATGAGTTTCTACATAACTAGACAGGAAGCCTTTTAAGCTTTACATTTTTACTAGCGGTGATCTGAGATTGCACTACATAGAACAAGAAATAGATGATACGTGAGAGACACACTCACACAGTCAGAGAGTACAGAGCGACTTCCCGATGAAGGCTATTGATGCACTCTGCAGATGCAACTGGTTTCCCTTTAAAGCAGAGAGCATCTTTCCGATGAATTTCACAACCACGAGCGCCAAAAGTAACTTCAACGCACCGTAAGAAAGGTAGTTCTTGGTATGCATTTTTGTCGGAGTGATCAATGCAGCTGATTGTCATTTTTCCGGCTTTTTCCGAAAGTTGTTAAAACGATTGAAGGAATTGTGAAATACATACAATTTTTCAAATTTTTCATACCGAAAAATACAATTTTTCCTTTATTATTCTTCAAAATTTGTTGTTTCACCCAGGGACCTCTTAGTTTCGACTTTTGTCTGTACTCATCATATAATTGCGATACAGGTTTAAACGGCTCATTTAACTCACTATTTTCAAGTAAATGGTGACTCGCATTCGTCTCGGAATTTCTCCCTTCACTCGGAGGAGTAGTAACCGGGGGAGTAGAAACCGAGGGGGAGGAAATCGGGGTGGAAATTGAACCTGATTGATACTTTATTTGAGTTGTTTTCCTGTGATTTACGACTCAAGTTAAGAGCAGAATTTGCCTCTTGAGATCAGCAAATGTTACTGATCTGCGGGGTATGAGAATCAGGGGGACGAAATTCAACATCACTGATGTCATTCGAATCATTTAAGATAACCTCAGGATCAGTGCTGTTTTGAGTGTCCATTAACCAAGAAAGTTATTCGAATATTCGTAAATAAATCGGCTGTGTTCTCGTCAGAATCAATTGGTATAATATCAATTACTCCCTTTCTATAGTTCTTTTTAATGAAATGATAATGAATCTCGATATGTTTGGAGTTTTTGGTTAAATTTCCACGCAGAGCCATGTCTACGGCTCCTGAATCATCTTCAAACACTTTAATTGGCCTTTTAATTTCAATATCCAAAAATTTAATGAATTCTTTAACAAATAATTATTCTGAGATGGCTTCCGACAAAGCAACATACTCAGCACATGCACTACTTTTAGTAACGACATTCTGTTTTTTCGTCTTCCAAAACACTTAGTTTTCAAAAAAATTTATGACGAACCCAGAGGTTGACTTCCTATCTACAAAATCTCCGGCCCAATCAGAGTCCCAAATATTCCTTTAATTTTTAGTAGTTTCCAGTTTTTTTATCCGGTTTTTTACATTCTTTAGCCCAACTTTTCAGTTTGTTGACAGGTGTGTTTCCTGGGGGTTAATATGTTAAGTTCGGCTGTGACTTCTTAAGCCACACGTTTGGAATGGCATTCCAGATAGAAAAAAAACGTTGCTGTAACCTTTCGGCCACGTTTTCGCGGATATATTGAAACGTTTCTGAAACATTTGCTAACTCATCAGCCGATATATTCCTAACCTAGTATTATTAAATAAACTCATAGTTGAATGTGGAATGGATTCGGTGTCCCGAGGAGTTGAATGCGATGGGGAGAAAAAAGAAAAAAAAACCCAGAGTTTATTTAAGAAGTGATGTTTACGAAAGGGACTTCTTATTTCTATAAAGTGATAAAGTAATGATAGTTCAATGTTTTACCTGCCGGAACATCTTTGACTATGTCTTCTAAAATTTGTGCAGTTTCCGTAGCTGACTTTGCTTCGGCTGGTGTGATAAGAAAACAAAATTTGTCATTCTAAAAGGTGTTAACTCTATATTCCTAACCTAGTATTATTAAACAAACTCATAGTTGATTGTCCTTTTCTTTGATTGAGTGTTCCACACATTACCATAGAAAGTTGTATGTAGGCTTTAGTCGGCAATATTTTCGAACATAGTTTCCACTTCTACCTCGGACACGTTACGGAAACGTTACATCATTTCCTGTAACCTTGCTAACATGGCTGTGGCAACTGTGAAATTGCCCATTTGTCCGTAATTTATCATTAGGTGTATAATTGAATCAAAAGAGAAAATTCTCCCAGCATTTAGAGCCCCCAGAATAAATTAAGTATTGCATTTTGGTAACTGCCTGGACATGACGTTGAATGAAATTTTGAAAGACTTTAACTAGTTGATTTTGTAGTTTTTTACCTTTTTATTTTTGTAGAAAAGTATAGATGTAAAAAGACAAAGGAAGATTTTTAAAGATTGAGCTTTTTTATAACGGAGATAATTTTTAGTACAGGAAAAGGGTAGACAGAGATGATAGACGTTTCAAATGGAGCCTCCTTGCGCCATGCTGTAACTGCGGGAACCATACGGGGACACCACCGATGATAGTGTGTGTCAGAGTTAAGCGTGGGAGGTTGAAGAAAGGCAACAATCTACTATTGGGATTGGTGAGAAGTAGCTTGAATGTAGATGGATCAACCTGAGCCCACAAGTCCAAAGCAGCGTTTTCTCCTGGTGAATAGGTGGCTTGAACAAAATCCAGTTGTGGTGTAGCATGCCCTTGTAAAGGATGATACCAGTCCAACCCTGCGCTAATCCTACTCTTAATGGCGCTGAACACTGGTTGGTATAAAGTACAATCGCCCTGGATAAGGTACATGCAATAGCAAATAGCAATGCCGCGACGATTTGACACACTAAGTGTATTCCACATCTGGCTATCTTCAGGGGGAGGCAACCTCTTGATGTGGGGATCCGCCAACGACCACAGCTCCAAATAGTTAACACCGTAAGTACGGACTTCTTTCGTACGACTATCAATCGCTAATTTGAATGTACCAACCAGACGATCAGCAGCGTGAGATGGGGTAGTGATGTACATGGGCAACAACATGTTAACAAAATCCGCAAAAGTGTTTGCTCCAGCATAAGATGGCTGGTGGTCCAAGAAGTCTTCAAGATGACGTAATAAAGTAGCTACACCATGCATTTTGAGACGCCTGTAAATTGATTTGAAGCAATTGCTGGAACCATGGAATGGTTGCAACAGAAGCAGGGGGGGGGGGCGCCCCCCCAAATTTTGGATGTGCCAAAAAGTAGCTCTTATTGATCTAGGAGCATCCCCAAAATTTCGTTTCGATACAAGCATGCGTTCAAAAGTTAGAGGGGGGTCGGGGACTTTCCGCTCACCCTGTATAGCACGAGAAATGAATCAACAGTCAACGTACCATGTGGAGCTTTCGCTTATTTAAGCGCCTCTCGCGCCCTCCAGCCACCACGCTTATTACTAGCGGCATGTCGCGCGCAACTATTGTTTCTCCAAGTTTTGGCGATTCCTCTTCCAGGAACTCGAGCTCGGCGTTGCTGAGGATATTTTCAATGGTTCTTCCTGTTCCGAATGCCAAGTATTCGTCATTGTTGAGGGAGAGGAGGACCCAGCGGTGCCCTTCCCATATGGTCAGGATTGTCGTATCTGTGTGTGCTTTAGGCACTAGCCCGATGCTTAGGGTGTCCCCGAATTCTGATCGTTCCAATGTCGGTAGAGCCGGTCTGGAAAGAAAATAATAAAATTTAATCAGAAGTGGACAACACTGGGGACACATATAAAGACACATATCGATGGTGAAAGTGCAGAAGTGCGATGGGGAACTGTTTGCGACTAAAATTTTGAAAAGAATGCGGAGGTGGCCTGTGCCCGTCGTCCACCTTATTCAGTTTGGAGGCGGTAGACCCTGAAGTTGGCCTTTTGCGTTGTCCACGGGAGGATCCGCTTGTACTTGTGAAGGAGGAGGGCTTACCTCACCGGGCTTAGTGGTGACATGCGTCTGAGGTACCACTTGGACTGTGCACCCACCAGGCGGCGTGAAATGTAAAGTGGGGCTGTTACAGGGCACTTTTTGTGCTAAGACGGATTTAGCCGGAGAG
This sequence comes from Bemisia tabaci, assembly GCF_918797505.1. Taxonomy (NCBI): domain Eukaryota; kingdom Metazoa; phylum Arthropoda; class Insecta; order Hemiptera; family Aleyrodidae; genus Bemisia; species Bemisia tabaci. Next base: position 20,661,108 of record NC_092802.1, on the reverse strand, counting down.
TCTTCGACCCAATGCGAGCGACAAGACTTATCTGGGTCGCCGTTCTCATTCTCGCCGCCGGTGATTCCCAGTCGCCATCGTGTTCGGCCACTGTAAACAAAACATTAAATTTATTAAAGAAGTCAAGAATTTAATGTACCTGCTTATAACTGACCAATTGCTGCTGGCATCCTTCTGCCTTCTACTCAACACTCCAGTGACCAATATTCTTGTTTTAATTTTAAAAGTAGACAAAACATCAGATTTTTTATTGGATTCTAAGAGTTTAAGTTATTTGATTACGATTGACGAATTCGCCTTAACTGCAACACTTATAAAATCTGCTGTTCCTTCAATGTGAATTAAAAATGTTATAGACTTTATTATTTTTTCAAGAACAACTTACCAAATTTTTCTATTCTATAGCGTATTTCGTCAGCGTTCTTCGGCGTAACGAAAATTTCCGCATCATCCTTTTCTGCAGGTTTGTCAATAAAATGCGGAGTAGTTGTACTCGTTGTCGTGATAAGAGTTCCCACCAGATCCGGATGGAGTTTCGACGTAACGGGGGTTTCACATATGGGTTGGACTTCTTGGCTGTTTGAATCTTCTTGTGTTGGCGGCGGTAGATTTTCCTCCAATCTCTCTTGGGATGCGGCATCCTTTGCCCCTGAGTCTGCTTCCTTGTCTTTATCCGTCATAGTACTATCGGATTCCGAACCGTCCGAACCTTCCTCTGATGTGCTCTCCGAGAATGAGTTAGACACCTTTTTTGTCTATCATTGATGATAAATTTTGATAAAGGTGATATCTTTATCGGTAACTAAAATTTCCCCTAAATGGATTAATTGGAAGTATGAAGGTCATGCTGACTACGATCCGAATTTCTGCTCTATTCCTTTATCGGTAACTAAAATTTCCCCTAAATGGATTAATTGGAAGTATGAAGGTCATGCTGACTACGATCCGAATTTCTGCTCTATTCCTCATCGGATTCCTCTTCATCCCCAGGCCTGAACTTTTTGGCACAAACCTGGACATGATTCACCGTGAATCCGGGACTTACTGGTAAGAGATCAGCAGCGACGGCCTGCTTCTTCTCATCATTAATTTCAAGGCCTTGAGCTTTTGCAACTGTGGCCTTCATGTATTGCCGAATCAAAAACTTTACGTATGCGAAATTATGTATTGTTTTGGCCATTCCTTCATACCGACGTAAGCCTCTCTCATTGTCTGCCATGATTAGCAGGAGAATACATGCACCAGCTAGGTCCTTGTAGTTGGTGGACGCAGCAACTCCAAGATCCTTCTTGAATCCAAAATACTTATCTTCACCGATCGTGTCAAATGCAACCCTGAATTTCCCTAATTGGGCATAGTACGTGTGAGGACCGAACAGATTCGCCCAGTAGAAATTTTTGTGCAAACTGAGTGCAGACCTGATACTTGCAAAGCAAGTTAGGTTATGTCACTCAGCCTGGTTAACCGATAACTTTATTCTCGGGCATTGATTCGGAATCTGGGTGCGCCAGTAGGCGATCATGAAAGCTACGTCACCACTATTAAGACGGTCGCCAAAGGTCTTGTAAATTATTTTTATTAATTCCTTATCTGGCTGAATTCTATAACCAAACTGGATGCAGCCTTCGGTGATCTTGTTTAAAAATTCGATTGTGCATTCTCCGGTTTTCACTATGGCTAGTACAGTCTGAAGGAGAAGTTCGGATCCGAAATTCGGGAATTTTCGCTTATGTTGGTCCACGCCCGCTACAAGAAAGAGCATTGCGTTTTCTGAACTCCCTCCTCTGATAGAGGCTTTTAGTGCGCCATCATCAGCGGGGTCAGGGTAAAGCTCTACAGCTTTTCTTCTTATAGCATTGGCCACATCCTTATCTGGGAAATCAAGCGTCTGAGACATGCTTAATCGGAGAAGTTCTCTTGCCTCGGCTTCTGGTAGTCGCTGATTTCGGAGATTGGGGAATATGGCCTCGCTGAAGACTGAGATACGACGGGGGGGGGGGGACGGAGAACTGAGAGACGGAGGAGGGGCACACGGAGGGCAGGGATCCAACGGGGGGGGGGGGGTGCGACGGAGAACTGAAAGACGGAGGGGGGATACACGGAGGGCTGGGCAACGGAGGGCTGAGATCTAACGGGGGGGGGGGGGGGGCGACGGCAAACGGAGAAACGGACGTGGGTATCACGGAGGGCTGGGCGACGGTTGAAGCTAAGGGGGCAATGGAAGGGACGGCAGCCGACACAATGCTGCTGACACAATGGCCGACGCCGCTTCGTTCCCCTGATAGCCGGCCTTTTGCAAATCCAACATTCTCTCTGGTTTTCTTGACGACTAGTTGATGTCACGGGCTCAGGTGCCGGGTGTGGGGCTGGCTCGGAAGTTGGGTTGGTTTTCAAACGTGCTGAGCTTTTTCCCCCGGCGCACGCCAATAATCTTTCATGCACCCGTTCTTCCCAATCAAAACCAGCTTCGCAAGAGTCGAGGCAGCGCATTTCCGAGCGTTCGTGCTGGCCCCAAGACTCATCGACAAAATTTACCGCTTCCGCCCAGTTGTTCCCCTGATTGATCCCCCCGTGGATTCCTTTCGAGAACGTGGAATGTGTCAACTCATAATAAAACTCATTAATCATTAAAAGTCATTAATTCAATAAAACTCACAAAACTCAAGTAAGCCCTGTTGCTAAAAATACTGATACTACATATAAATAAATCATCATAAAAAAATATCCTAATAAGATTAGAATGACTAGACGCATCATTGTTTATGGAATTTGGATAGGGTTAGGCAGATTTAAAATGCCCAGGACATTGACTCCTATGAATAGCAAATCATTATAGCAGCCAATGGCCTGGGCAATTTTTTCTACGATAACCGCTTGCTTGACCTGCATTGTTTGGAGGTCATACAGCATTTCCCTCAGGCACCTGTGGAGGGTCAGACCTGCATCCGTCATTATTCTAACCTCATTTCTGCTGATATGGGCATTCAGTTGATGAAATTGAACGAGGCTAGGGGAGAACTAGGGGGAACTAGGGGAGCGCACTTCAATGCCGGATGATATAAATATTCATTCGGAGCAAGTTCAATCTGAATCAGAAAATTACCGTTACTTAGAGGTACAGAAAAGTAATCTTACAGATATTCCGATGCGCGTACTTAAATCTTATCTTTCGTCGATCATTATCGAAAAATTGGTAACATAAACCCGTCCCACGAATAAATCCAGTGAATAGATTTTCCAAAATTTTAGTTTCCGCAAGAGTAAAGCACTACTTCCTCCACCTTTACAGATGAACCAACTTTAGCAGGCTACAATTCTGTGACTCATCCTAAACTACACAAATACAGAATAAGACTACCATTAAATTCGATAAGATGAAATCGAAGAAGGTTTTCAGAGTTCATAAAGCCAGTAGACATATGTTCAAATTTGCTCTATTTATTCGTACCTGCAAAACGCCGAAGCTCCTCCAAATTATGGGCCTCGAGGCCATACGGGAGGTTCTACGACATATGGAACTAGCCTTGATCAAGTCCAGTGATTCGGAGCTCATGAAAATTAAACTTCTCGGAAGCATAGTGGAGAAAATCATAGGTCATAAAATCCTTTAATAATTAATTTTTTCGATTTCGAAAAAAGAATCAGATTTGATCAAAGGATCGGAAAAAGGATAAGACACTCGGCCCGCAGGAGAAAGGCTGGTCAGCCAGCCGCAGTCGAACACACCGTGCGCGTGTTGGCACAGGGTGCACCAGGGTGCTCGACCACGACTGGCCACCGCTATGGGACGGGGGACCTTCGACCAAAATCCGGGGGATCGCGCAGCCTCGCGCTCACGCTCGCGGACCGCGGTCCCTCCCGACCCCACACTGAAGGCGCTCGAGTTGCCGACTGTCCAATTTTCCTCGGACGAAATCGACGACAGCGACCACTCCTCCGGCGAGGGCGGGACGGGCCCCGGCTCGTCGGCCGCGCCAACCCCGGACGAGGTAGAGGGGAAATCCCAGGAAAACTGCGGGGGACCGGGAGGGCACTGCGACGGGCAAACGGTGGGAGGGCGGTTGATCGACGGGAGATGGGCGGAGGGTGGGTTCGCGGGGGGCTGAAGACTACGGGAGCGAGAGGAGTGAGGAGGACGATAACGAGGGGGCGCGGCGGGGGTGGAAGACTGTGATACGACGGGGGGGGGCGACGGAGAACTGAGAGACGGAGGAGGGGCACACGGGGGGCATGGATCCAACGGGGGGGGGACGGAGAACTGAAAGACGGAGGGGGGATACACGGAGGGCTGAGATCTAACGGGGGGGGGGGGGGGGGCGACGGCAAACGGTGAAACGGACGTGGGTATCACGGAGGGCTGGGCGACGGTAGAAGCTAAGGGGGCAGGGGGCGACGGAGAACTGAAAGACGGAGGGGGGATACACGGAGGGCTGGGCAACGGAGGGCTGAGATCTAACGGGGGGGGGGGGGGGGCGACGGCAAACGGAGAAACGGACGTGGGTATCACGGAGGGCTGGGCGACGGTTGAAGCTAAGGGGGCAATGGAAGGGACGGCAGCCGACACAATGCTGCTGACACAATGGCCGACGCTTCGTTCCCCTGATAGCCGGCCTTTTGCAAATCCAACATTCTCTCTGGTTTTCTTGACGACTAGTTGATGTCACGGGCTCAGGTGCCGGGTGTGGGGCTGGCTCGGAAGTTGGGTTGGTTTTCAAACGTGCTGAGCTTTTTCCCCCGGCGCACGCCAATAATCTTTCATGCACCCGTTCTTCCCAATCAAAACCAGCTTCGCAAGAGTCGAGGCAGCGCATTTCCGAGCGTTCGTGCTGGCCCCAAGACTCATCGACAAAATTTACCGCTTCCGCCCAGTTGTTCCCCTGATTGATCCCCCCGTGGATTCCTTTCGAGAACGTGGAATGTGTCAACTCATAATAAAACTCATTAATCATTAAAAGTCATTAATTCAATAAAACTCACAAAACTCAAGTAAGCCCTGTTGCTAAAAATACTGATACTACATATAAATAAATCATCATAAAAAAATATCCTAATAAGATTAGAATGACTAGACGCATCATTGTTTATGGAATTTGGATAGGGTTAGGCAGATTTAAAATGCCCAGGACATTGACTCCTATGAATAGCAAATCATTATAGCAGCCAATGGCCTGGGCAATTTTTTCTACGATAACCGCTTGCTTGACCTGCATTGTTTGGAGGTCATACAGCATTTCCCTCAGGCACCTGTGGAGGGTCAGACCTGCATCCGTCATTATTCTAACCTCATTTCTGCTGATATGGGCATTCAGTTGATGAAATTGAACGAGGCTAGGGGAGAACTAGGGGGAACTAGGGGAGCGCACTTCAATGCCGGATGATATAAATATTCATTCGGAGCAAGTTCAATCTGAATTAGAAAATTACCGTTACTTAGAGGTAAAGAAAAGTAATCTTACAGATATTCCGATGCGCGTACTTAAATCTTATCTTTCGTCGATCATTATCGAAAAATTGGTAACATAAACCCGTCCCACGAATAAATCCAGTGAATAGATTTTCCAAAATTTTAGTTTCCGCAAGGGTAAAGCACTACTTCCTCCACCTTTACAGATGAACCAACTTTAGCAGGCTACGATTCTGTGACTCATCCTAAACTACACAAATACAGAATAAGATTACCATTAAATTCGATAAGATGAAATCGAAGAAGGTTTTCAGAGTTCAAAAAGCCAGTAAACATATGTTCAAATTTGCTCTATTTATTCCTACCTGCAAAACGCCGAAGCTCCTCCAAATTATGGGCCTCGAGGCCATACGGGAGGTTCTACGACATATGGAACTAGCCTTGATCAAGTCCAGTGATTCGGAGCTCATGAAAATTAAACTTCTCGGAAGCATAGTGGAGAGAATCATAGGTTATAAAATCCTCTAATAATTAATTTTATCGATTTAGAACGGGGGGGGGGGGGCGACGGCAAACGGAGAAACGGAGGGGGGATACACGGGGGGCTGGGCAACGGATGGATGGGCAACTGAGGGCTGAGCAACTGAGGGCAGGGATCCAACGAGGGGGGCGACGGCGAACTGAAAAACGGACGTGGGGATCACGGAGGGCTGGGCGACGGTTGAAGCTAAGGGGGCAATGGAAGGGACGGCAGCCGGAAGCATCCCCACACGACTCGCCGACGGGACCGCCAGGGAGGCGAATGGGGAGCCTTGGTTTACCCGCGGGGGGGGGGGGCTGGAGGGACTCCTGAGACGTGAGGGCTGAGGGGCGAAGACCGGGGGCGGAGGCGGAGGGGGCAAATCCGGGCGGGGGGCGCGAGAAATCGGGGGTCAAACCTAAATCAGGGGAATCCATCTTTTTGGAACAAACCTGAAATAAACAATCAAATGGAATCAGAAACTTGCCTGGAACTATTTCTTCGGAAAAATTATCATTCCCCCCGGGGAAATGGCGAGCGATCAAGATACAGAACAGACTTAAACAAATAAAGACACGCGAGGAGAACAAGGTGGGGGGGGAGGTAGAAAACAAAATAAAAAACACTTGAAAGACGCGGACGTGAGCCGAGCACGATCTTGAAGTTTACATTCATGCAGATGCCAAGATAACAGAAAAAAAGGCAGGAAAAAATCCAGAGAACTCAGAATCCGCGTTACGGCTTACGGACATGACGGCATAATATGGACACGGAGTCAAAAATACAGTACTGACAGAGATACGTTAAACAAGAGAGAAAAAAAAACCTGGAAAAGCGGTAAATACAGACATCCGAACAACTACCTAACGGGAAATACGCACTACTAAACATCGGGAAAATACACGGGAAAAAAACAAGGGGGGTTGTTTGGAAACGAGGGGGGGGGGGGGGGCGGCTACGACGGAAAATCAGAGTTGATGCGCTTATTCCTGCTCGGGGAGCGGGAATAATTTGTGAACGGGACGTTTCAAAACAGAGCCGTTGGCAGTTCTCACTTCAGCGCAACGCTACTCCGTCCTGACCTGGGAAAACTGCAACAACTCGGCCCATTTTCCAACCTGGGGGGGGGGGGGGGCGTCCGGATCATTGATGATAACGATCTTCCCAACCACTAGGTTAGGATGGTCCTTGAACCACTTTTTCTCGAATGAAGTGAGATTAGATACTCTTCCCTCCAGCGTTTCCAAAATTCTTGGGTCATAAGCTCCACCAACGACCAATGTTGGACACGATTGAACTCTCTGGAATCTATGGCCGGCTGAGCGATGCGACGCAAGGGTCGCCCAGTCAAAAAATGACCTGGGGTTAGTGGGTTCAAATCATTCGGATCGGACGAGCGGGGTGACAGGGGGCGCGAATTGAGAATCGCTTCAACTCGGAAACAAAGGGTCTCGAATCCGGGTCGCAGAAGGGTACGCAAGTACCACTGGTAAAAAAAAACTCTTGGACCAATGCCGCGGTGCATTGACTTAAGAGTGCAGTTTCTTGTCGCCGGATTTAAGAGTCTTGAACTCTTGTTTCCAGTGGATTTTGCATTGATTCAAGCGGATTTTGCATTGAAACAAGAGTCCAGACTCTTAAATCCGGCGACAAGAAACTGCACTCTTGAGCCAAGAGGTTTTTTTTACCATTGTAGATCTCGGGCTTGAGGAGATATTTGGCGGACTTAACAGCTGATTCCCACAAACCGCCCATGTGAGGGGCGCCTGGCAGGTTGGTCAGAAAATGGACATTGTACTCTCGGGAAAACTCAGTAATTTTCGGGCGACTCGGATCAATATTTCCTGCAAACAAATTATCTGCGCCAACAAAGTTGGTGCCGCAATCTGAATAGATTTTGTTGGGTACATTGCGGCGCAATGTGAAACGATGCAATGCCGCTATGAACTCCTCAGTCGAGAAATCCCCCGCGAGCGCGACCTCTTTATGGACCGCTTTCGTCGTGAAACATACAAAAATCGCCAGATACAACTTTAAAAGGGAGCAAATTTCATGAATGACTCTTTTACCAAGAAAGGGCCACGATAATCCACCCCGCAATGCCAAAATGGTGGATTAGGGATGACGCGGGGGGTAGGGAGGTCACCCATCAACGGGGGCTTATAACGGAAACAACGGATACCATCATGACGGGAAGAAGATTCTCGAGTTGATCATCAATCAAGAAATTGGCTGTTGCCTCATCCATTGTTTAGAGCTTTGACTTGAAGAACTCACACGAAACGCTGAATTAAGTGCAATAAAAAGCTCTAACGTTAACACTAAATAGATAAGCGGTGTGATAACACGAAGTAGGAATTGCAGATAACCTCAAAATAAAGCACCAAAACAACACTGAATCACTGCATGGATGAAGGCCGCAACCCGCATTACGGGACTGTCCTGCGGGTCCGGGGGCGCGCACGAAACTTTTCTGGGCCTTGTACAAGACAGTTCCTTTTCGGCGCGCAAATTCAAATGCTAGTCCTCGCTTGACTGAGCGTTGAGCGACACGAGAAATCGATGTACTCCACACTAGGCGCCGCTGTCTACACCGGCCTCGCACAGAACCCAAGAATTTTTTTCTCAGTGTAGGGAGGTCACCCATCAACGGGGCTTGATTCGTGGGCTTAAAACGGAAACAACGGATACAACGGATACAATCATGAACTACCTTACGGATCAGCCGCCGCCCAGCGACGATCCAAAATCGTTCCCACTGACGGCTGGTCGGCGCCCAGTGGGCCTGTAAAATAGCGCTACGGAGCAGTAATTTTAAACAAGTGAATTTTTTGGAAGCACCTGTAATTTCTGGACTCAGCGATCCTCTAGAGTCCCCAACAATGCGTTTTGCTCGGTTTGAACATTCAAACCGACACGTGTGGTATTCCCTGGCTTGGCTCCACATTTCCTCATCAAGGGAAGAGAAGATGTTTCACTGCAGCTAAAAGAGCCCATAGCTTGAGCTACCGACATTTCCACAATTCTCTTCGAAGAGCTTTGACTTTTACTGAAGCGCCCCCAGATTACGCTGTGCAAGCTTTCATTCGAATTCTGGGTTTGGCCACGCAAGCAGCGCGCTAGTAATTTTTTATCACAGAGGCGTTTGTAAATTGGTGGTACGATGTGCTTTAAAACCAGGTCATTTATAGGTGTGTGTATGCCTTCTTTGCGGGGAACCGGTACATCCTTGCAAGCGAGAGCGCGGTTAATTTCCATATTGGTACCATAAAACTTGAATACACTATTAGTGCATTGTAAAAATATGTAAAGCACTCCTCAACGTAAGAGAAAAATTAGCACCATGATTTAGTAGCTGATCAATTCAGAACAGCACTCTTTGAAAAGCACTGACACGACAACATTTTTCAGTTTATTTTTAGAAGAGAAAGCTTTTTTCAAAAGATGCGACATCATCGCTCCACAGCTTAAATAATTTCACAATTTATTCCGATCATTGATGATATTAAGGTAGCTATCGATCTAGTTGTTTGTAAAATCAAAGTACTCGGGCTTTGGAAGAAAGAGAAACAGATTTTATTTGTTAAACATCGACAGGCTAGACTGAGATCTTACAACAGACTGTCCTACAGTGAGAACGGAATTTCACTTTTTGGCGCTTGCACTCTTCAATGTATTAACACTTACGCGTGCATATGTGGAACAATTTTGGAATTTCATGTTCAAATTCACCTAATTTTTGTTGGAATTTCGCAATATTTTTCGATCTTTTCGCACTTTTAATGATGAGTTTATATTTCCCGTGATATGCTTTCATCATTTTCATAAAAGCCTTTTCTGATACACATGGAATAGAAGCACGATTCCATATTTCCTTGATAATTCTTGCGACTTTTTGGGAGATCTCGTGGATTGTCGGCTCTCTCCCTCTATTTTCAGCGGTCAGAACTGCACGATAGTGAGAAAGTATTTCATCACTTCCCCATGGCTGGGCAATTTGTATTCGTTTACTTTTTCGGACGCACCCAAAAATCGACATTTAACAGTTTCCCGCGTTTTTGGCATGGTAATACAGTATTTGTGGATCGATCCGACACAAAATACTCGCGATCCGCGATCGTCACGTCCAAAGCAAAATCCTACCTTAAACTGAGACTCCGACCAGTTTGAACATTCATCCATGTCTCCAGCCCCGGATTATAAATAGCGAGCAATGGAGATGTTGCATGTGTGAGGAATTTGCGATTTGACTGTTGATTCATATGTAAAAGTTCGCGAGAAACACGATGGTGTCACTGGTTTTCTCTGAAATCAACTTTCAAACTCAAAAAAAGCTCTCAAGTTGAGGCCAAAATGGAGGGATATCCCACCCTACCCTGAGAGTCCACCTCTACATCAAAACAAACCCTCCATGCAAAGATAGGGAGCAAATACATTAGCAAGGATGCCGTGTGTTCAGTTTTGGAGTCCCCAAATAAAGTGGAAGCCCTGTCAATGTATTTGCTCCCTATCTTTGCATGGAGAGTTTGTCTTGATGTAGAGGTGGACTCTCAGGATAGCATGGGATATCCCCTCCATTTTTGCCTCAACTTGAGAGCTTTTTTTGAGCTTGCGAGTTGATTTCAGAGAAAACCAGTGGCACCATCGTGTTTCTCGCGAACTTTCACAAAAGAATCAACAATCAAATCGCAAATTCCTCACACATGCAACATCTCCATTATAAGTAGCAAGAAATTCCAGATAACAGAAATATGGAGACGTATTTGATAAGAAAATGCAAGTCCCTGCGATTTCTTTCCGCAGGATTGATGATATAACGACAGCAGCGCGTCGCAGAGGAGGGCCGCGATGTCGCGAGGGGCGCTCGTGGGTCGTGGCACGGCGCGCGGCCGCGCGCATCTCGCATATCAGCAATTTGTGACCGCAGAGTTAAAGATACGGCCAAACGGCCGAAATTTTTGTCTAAAGGGTCGCTACTCGCCAGATTCCTGTTACATAACATATTGTTACACTCTCATCAGGTATTTTTAAAATTAAATTTGGCAACTGCGCCAGGGTCAGCACTTATCCGAGGGGCCCCCAATTGGTATGGGGTCATGTTTAGACTTATTGACAACTTCTAATGACAGGAACAAATTGATCATAGAAAATGTGACCAAAATGATCCGGCCTAGTCCATAGGTTGCAAGAGATGTGTGCAATTAGGCGTAAAAGTCACCAACACGATTGATTCTTCCGGGCAAAATCGACTCGAGTGAAGAGGTGGATGTGAGGTGTGCCCATCAAGAAAAAATCTGACTGGTCTCATGATATTGTTTTCAGTTAGTCAAATAATTTTTCCACGTACTCAAAGAAACTCTCGCCAGTCATCCATCCGCTGTCGGAGAGTCCTACTGCCCAATCAGGTGGAATGGATTCAGCAATGGCTTTCGGCACTCTCGTACATTTGAAAATTACCATTGGTGGAGGGAGCTTACCCGCAGCATTATCATTCAGGAGGACGGTTAGACACTCTTTTTCGTCTGTATTTACAAGGCTGTATACATCCTTGGAGCCTCTTTCACATAGCGATTTATGGCCTTTAGTCGCCAAAAAGAACGCAGCTTCATCTGCGTTGAATACACGAGAAGGGTCTTTGAGTGCAGCCATTAGGAGCAAAAGACACTTGCTGCTGTTGAGGATGCGTCCATCAAGGCTGGTTGTCTTCCGGAACCGGTAGATGGGGGACATTGAATGTCCCCAAAGGTCAAGCATCTTGCGGGGATCCCACCAGGTCCCTCGTGTAACAAAGTGTTATGTCTTCTTCCACATTCAGGCGCCGCGCAGCGCTTTGGTGAGTTGCAGAAACTTAAACTGTGGGTAGACAGACAATTTGGGCAACGCCCTCGCTAGCGCTGCGCGACCCGGCGTTGAGAAGGTGTGAGGCGTAACGATGCCTCGCATTGCATGATTGTGTGTGGTGCATCGCACCACACACAACGTCTGCGGCTTGCTCCAATATTAGAGCGCTGTGCCTGGCTGGGGTTCGGACGCAGGTACTGACTAGGCTGGCTGGGGCCCGGACGCATATTCCCAAACCCCGCGTGGATTGTGAAATCCAGTTTAGACCCCAACCGAAGCCCCTTGTGCGGGTCCGAGACTCCTCCGCACCGGCTCGGCTCAGGTAGTCTCTCATCTCCGTCCAACCTTCATGCCCTTCCTCTGATTCCTTCTCAACAGTTTTGGCCACGAATTAATCGATGTAATATTTATTTATTCAGTTGAATCTTTTGAAACAGCAGGAATTTGAGGACTTTTTCGGTAAAAGGGCGAATGGAGCTTGCCATGCTATTGCATGTTCTTATCACACAGTTAAATTTTTCCCTAATATCTGTGACACAACTTTCGACAATTTCAAAATGGCTTTCCCCGAAAACTTCCGCGAGCACCTCGTGAAGCGAATTTTCCCCGTTTCCGTTGTCCATATCGGTTGGACAAATATCCCGAGTTAACAACACGTGCTGTTCGGCACGAACATCCCTTGGACACTGAAAAATTAGGAGGGCAACATGCCGCCTGCATCAATATCATCGATGTTTGGTATTTGAAATCCATATCGGAAGAGACAGGGTATGACTTGACTCTGACCTGAAAAAATCGTCCAAGTGGATCGAATAATCACGGTTTTTCATGAACAAGTCACTGGTGCATTTCAAAATGCACTCAACATGTGACAACTCTGCGAAGGGCTTGTTTTGAGGAGGAAGAAGATATTCTCCGGAAAACAAAAAGAGTGGACCGCGAGGTCACCCCCATTCATTCCGAAGGGTTGAAGAGACAATCAGACGGCGCGGCGAGACGCGAGACGGGAGAAAGGAGAAAGGAGAGAGGATGGCCGCAGTGCCCAAGGCCACTTGCTGAAGAGGCCCATGCCGACCGCGGCAGGGCTCAGAAGGCAGCGGCTAACGATTTTGAGGACAGGCTAGATTTTTCACAATCCACGCGGGGTTTGGGAATATGCGGCCCGGACGTTGCTCTTGAGGAAGTCCTAACCGTTGACGTAACCGTGAACTGATGTACCCTCTGCCTCTGCCCGCAACTATTTGCGCTCGAGAAATCTGGTTTGAGGCAACGGGAGGCTATTGACAACTTTTAATCACAGGGACAAACTGCCCCTGGTAAAAATGGGCTGTATGACTTTAAGGCTTATACGGTATTTTCGCTTACTGCTAGCCATATGATTCGATATAGCCGGCTCCATGAATTCATATGGCCAGCCGTATGAATGCATGTGGCCGGCTATATGAACTCATATGGCCGGCTGTATGAACTCATATGGCCAGCCGTATGAATGCATGTGGCCGGCTATATGAACATGCATGTGGCTATGTGAATTCATATAGCTGGCTTTATGGAATCATATGGCTGGCCATACGAATTCATACGGCTGGCCATATGCATTCACACGGCTGGCCATATGAATGCATGCAGCCGGCCTTATGAATTCAAATAGCTGTATGTGAGAATCCATACAGCCGACCATATGGATTCTTACTGCCAGCTATATGGACCGATACAGCCAGCCTTTAAAAATCTATGCAAATTGTTTCAATAAACTTATAAAACTATGTTTCTTTCCATTCATATTTGATGGATAAATATTTCACACTCAAATTATTCACTCCTGCATTACAATTAATACTGCATTAATATCTTAAGTTGTATTTTCTTCAACTGAATTATGTTTTAGCAGAGAGGATAAATTGTATGAAATATAATTCTTAAGATAAAAATGATGCACTCAAAATTGAATGTAAAAAATTCAATATACAGGGTTATTCAAAAGTTACGCACCACTGGCCATAACTTTAGTTCTAATTATGATATCGATTTGCGGTTTGTGGCGTCCTTCCTCATATCGAGGAGGAAACTTTTTGAGGAACTTTTCAGTTCTTCACCCCCAGGGGGGGCGGGGGGCAACTAAAAAACTTTAAATGGCAACCCCCATAATGTGATACATCGTTAGAAAGAGCATGAAAAAAGAAAATTTTTGGCGCAAACCGGAAGTCGATCTGACCCCCCTGTCCAAAGTTAGGGAGGTCCAAAGGTTATTTAGGGGGTCCGTACCTTCATTTTTTAGAGTAGCTTCGGCGGCTCTTGGATATACCGTTTCTCTTTTCAAAGAGTCCTCAATACTCCAAGTCTGATACCGAAGTCTTCATATTGCCCCCGGGCCACCACAGCCCCCCCGTAGGGGAGATGGGCCTGTTACAACGAAACATTGCATTAAAATGGAAAAAGTCACGGAAGAGCTTCAAACTTAGCATCAAATCTGAGTGGAACTTCTTGCCAATGTTAACGCAAACGCAGCCTGCGACTTTAAAGTGAGTTTTCAAAACTCTTAGCCCCCTGCCCCCCCTCATTTTTGGTTGCAGCGCGGGTAAAAACCGGGAAATTCACTACAAATAATGCCCTTAGTTAGCTTCTTTATTAGCTTCATTGTAATGCTTCGAACAAAGTCCTTGTCCTCGAAAGTTTCTGAAAAAGCGGTCTGAGCACTTCGTTCAAAATCCTCGTGCCTCTATTTCTTCTTCTTCTTTTTTTTTTAATTTCTTTGTTTATCCTCTTCATGTAATGCTGCTGACACAATGGCCGACGCTTCGTTCCCCTGATAGCCGGCCTTTTGCAAATCCAACATTCTCTCTGGTTTTCTTGACGACTTGTTGATGCCACGGGCTCAGGTGCCGGGTGTGGGGTTGGCTCGGAAGTTGGGTTGGTTTTCAAACGTGCTGAGCTTTTTCCCCCGGCGCAGGCCAATAATCTTTCATGCACCCGTTCTTCCCAATCAAAACCAGCTTCGCATGAGTCGAGGCAGCGCATTTCATTGTAATGCTTCGAACAAAGTCCTTGTCCTCGAAAGTTTCTGGAAAAGCGGTCTGAGCACTTCGTTCAAAATCCTCGTGCCTCTATTTCTTCTTCTTTTTTTTTTTTAATTTCTTCGTTTATCTTCTTCATATAATGCTGCTGACACAATGGCCGACGCTTCGTTCCCCTGATAGCCGGCCTTTTGCAAATCCAACATTCTCTCTGGTTTTCTTGACGACTTGTTGATGCCACGGGCTCAGGTGCCGGGTGCGGGGTTGGCTCGGAAGTTGGGTTGGTTTTCAAACGTGCTGAGCTTTTTCCCCCGGCGCAGGCCAATAATCTTTCATGCACCCGTTCTTCCCAATCAAAACCAGCTTCGCATGAGTCGAGGCAGCGCATTTCATTGTAATGCTTCGAACAAAGTCCTTGTCCTCGAAAGTTTCTGGAAAAGCGGTCTGAGCACTTCGTTCAAAATCCTCGTGCCTCTATTTCTTCTTCTTTTTTTTTTTTAATTTCTTCGTTTATCTTCTTCATATAATGCTGCTGACACAATGGCCGACGCTTCGTTCCCCTGATAGCCGGCCTTTTGCAAATCCAACATTCTCTCTGGTTTTCTTGACGACTTGTTGATGCCACGGGCTCAGGTGCCGGGTGCGGGGTTGGCTCGGAAGTTGGGTTGGTTTTCAAACGTGCTGAGCTTTTTCCCCCGGCGCAGGCCAATAATATTTCATGCACCCGTTCTTCCCAATCAAAACCAGCTTCGCATGAGTCGAGGCAGCGCATTTCATTGTAATGCTTCGAACAAAGTCCTTGTCCTCGAAAGTTTCTGGAAAAGCGGTCTGAGCACTTCGTTCAAAATCCTCGTGCCTCTATTTCTTCTTCTTTTTTTTTTTTAATTTCTTCGTTTATCTTCTTCATATAATGCTGCTGACACAATGGCCGACGCTTCGTTCCCCTGATAGCCGGCCTTTTGCAAATCCAACATTCTCTCTGGTTTTCTTGACGACTTGTTGATGCCACGGGCTCAGGTGCCGGGTGCGGGGTTGGCTCGGAAGTTGGGTTGGTTTTCAAACGTGCTGAGCTTTTTCCCCCGGCGCAGGCCAATAATCTTTCATGCACCCGTTCTTCCCAATCAAAACCAGCTTCGCATGAGTCGAGGCAGCGCATTTCATTGTAATGCTTCGAACAAAGTCCTTGTCCTCGAAAGTTTCTGGAAAAGCGGTCTGAGCACTTCGTTCAAAATCCTCGTGCCTCTATTTCTTCTTCTTTTTTTTTTTAATTTCTTCGTTTATCTTCTTCATATAATGCTGCTGACACAATGGCCGACGCTTCGTTCCCCTGATAGCCGGCCTTTTGCAAATCCAACATTCTCTCTGGTTTTCTTGACGACTTGTTGATGCCACGGGCTCAGGTGCCGGGTGCGGGGTTGGCTCGGAAGTTGGGTTGGTTTTCAAACGTGCTGAGCTTTTTCCCCCGGCGCAGGCCAATAATCTTTCATGCACCCGTTCTTCCCAATCAAAACCAGCTTCGCATGAGTCGAGGCAGCGCATTTCATTGTAATGCTTCGAACAAAGTCCTTGTCCTCGAAAGTTTCTGGAAAAGCGGTCTGAGCACTTCGTTCAAAATCCTCGTGCCTCTATTTCTTCTTCTTTTTTTTTTTAATTTCTTCGTTTATCTTCTTCATATAATGCTGCTGACACAATGGCCGACGCTTCGTTCCCCTGATAGCCGGCCTTTTGCAAATCCAACATTCTCTCTGGTTTTCTTGACGACTTGTTGATGCCACGGGCTCAGGTGCCGGGTGCGGGGTTGGCTCGGAAGTTGGGTTGGTTTTCAAACGTGCTGAGCTTTTTCCCCCGGCGCAGGCCAATAATCTTTCATGCACCCGTTCTTCCCAATCAAAACCAGCTTCGCATGAGTCGAGGCAGCGCATTTCATTGTAATGCTTCGAACAAAGTCCTTGTCCTCGAAAGTTTCTGGAAAAGCGGTCTGAGCACTTCGTTCAAAATCCTCGTGCCTCTATTTCTTCTTCTTTTTTTTTTTTAATTTCTTCGTTTATCTTCTTCATATAATGCTGCTGACACAATGGCCGACGCTTCGTTCCCCTGATAGCCGGCCTTTTGCAAATCCAACATTCTCTCTGGTTTTCTTGACGACTTGTTGATGCCACGGGCTCAGGTGCCGGGTGCGGGGTTGGCTCGGAAGTTGGGTTGGTTTTCAAACGTGCTGAGCTTTTTCCCCCGGCGCAGGCCAATAATCTTTCATGCACCCGTTCTTCCCAATCAAAACCAGCTTCGCATGAGTCGAGGCAGCGCATTTCATTGTAATGCTTCGAACAAAGTCCTTGTCCTCGAAAGTTTCTGGAAAAGCGGTCTGAGCACTTCGTTCAAAATCCTCGTGCCTCTATTTCTTCTTCTTTTTTTTTTTTAATTTCTTCGTTTATCTTCTTCATATAATGCTGCTGACACAATGGCCGACGCTTCGTTCCCCTGATAGCCGGCCTTTTGCAAATCCAACATTCTCTCTGGTTTTCTTGACGACTTGTTGATGCCACGGGCTCAGGTGCCGGGTGCGGGGTTGGCTCGGAAGTTGGGTTGGTTTTCAAACGTGCTGAGCTTTTTCCCCCGGCGCAGGCCAATAATCTTTCATGCACCCGTTCTTCCCAATCAAAACCAGCTTCGCATGAGTCGAGGCAGCGCATTTCATTGTAATGCTTCGAACAAAGTCCTTGTCCTCGAAAGTTTCTGGAAAAGCGGTCTGAGCACTTCGTTCAAAATCCTCGTGCCTCTATTTCTTCTTCTTTTTTTTTTTAATTTCTTCGTTTATCTTCTTCATATAATGCTGCTGACACAATGGCCGACGCTTCGTTCCCCTGATAGCCGGCCTTTTGCAAATCCAACATTCTCTCTGGTTTTCTTGACGACTTGTTGATGCCACGGGCTCAGGTGCCGGGTGCGGGGTTGGCTCGGAAGTTGGGTTGGTTTTCAAACGTGCTGAGCTTTTTCCCCCGGCGCAGGCCAATAATCTTTCATGCACCCGTTCTTCCCAATCAAAACCAGCTTCGCATGAGTCGAGGCAGCGCATTTCATTGTAATGCTTCGAACAAAGTCCTTGTCCTCGAAAGTTTCTGGAAAAGCGGTCTGAGCACTTCGTTCAAAATCCTCGTGCCTCTATTTCTTCTTCTTTTTTTTTTTAATTTCTTCGTTTATCTTCTTCATATAATGCTGCTGACACAATGGCCGACGCTTCGTTCCCCTGATAGCCGGCCTTTTGCAAATCCAACATTCTCTCTGGTTTTCTTGACGACTTGTTGATGCCACGGGCTCAGGTGCCGGGTGCGGGGTTGGCTCGGAAGTTGGGTTGGTTTTCAAACGTGCTGAGCTTTTTCCCCCGGCGCAGGCCAATAATCTTTCATGCACCCGTTCTTCCCAATCAAAACCAGCTTCGCATGAGTCGAGGCAGCGCATTTCATTGTAATGCTTCGAACAAAGTCCTTGTCCTCGAAAGTTTCTGGAAAAGCGGTCTGAGCACTTCGTTCAAAATCCTCGTGCCTCTATTTCTTCTTCTTTTTTTTTTTAATTTCTTCGTTTATCTTCTTCATATAATGCTGCTGACACAATGGCCGACGCTTCGTTCCCCTGATAGCCGGCCTTTTGCAAATCCAACATTCTCTCTGGTTTTCTTGACGACTTGTTGATGCCACGGGCTCAGGTGCCGGGTGCGGGGTTGGCTCGGAAGTTGGGTTGGTTTTCAAACGTGCTGAGCTTTTTCCCCCGGCGCAGGCCAATAATCTTTCATGCACCCGTTCTTCCCAATCAAAACCAGCTTCGCATGAGTCGAGGCAGCGCATTTCATTGTAATGCTTCGAACAAAGTCCTTGTCCTCGAAAGTTTCTGGAAAAAGCGGTCTGAGCACTTCGTTCAAAATCCTCGTGCCTCTATTTCTTCTTCTTTTTTTTTTTAATTTCTTCGTTTATCTTCTTCATATAATGCTGCTGACACAATGGCCGACGCTTCGTTCCCCTGATAGCCGGCCTTTTGCAAATCCAACATTCTCTCTGGTTTTCTTGACGACTTGTTGATGCCACGGGCTCAGGTGCCGGGTGCGGGGTTGGCTCGGAAGTTGGGTTGGTTTTCAAACGTGCTGAGCTTTTTCCCCCGGCGCAGGCCAATAATCTTTCATGCACCCGTTCTTCCCAATCAAAACCAGCTTCGCATGAGTCGAGGCAGCGCATTTCATTGTAATGCTTCGAACAAAGTCCTTGTCCTCGAAAGTTTCTGGAAAAGCGGTCTGAGCACTTCGTTCAAAATCCTCGTGCCTCTATTTCTTCTTCTTTTTTTTTTTAATTTCTTCGTTTATCTTCTTCATATAATGCTGCTGACACAATGGCCGACGCTTCGTTCCCCTGATAGCCGGCCTTTTGCAAATCCAACATTCTCTCTGGTTTTCTTGACGACTTGTTGATGCCACGGGCTCAGGTGCCGGGTGCGGGGTTGGCTCGGAAGTTGGGTTGGTTTTCAAACGTGCTGAGCTTTTTCCCCCGGCGCAGGCCAATAATCTTTCATGCACCCGTTCTTCCCAATCAAAACCAGCTTCGCATGAGTCGAGGCAGCGCATTTCATTGTAATGCTTCGAACAAAGTCCTTGTCCTCGAAAGTTTCTGGAAAAGCGGTCTGAGCACTTCGTTCAAAATCCTCGTGCCTCTATTTCTTCTTCTTTTTTTTTTTAATTTCTTCGTTTATCTTCTTCATATAATGCTGCTGACACAATGGCCGACGCTTCGTTCCCCTGATAGCCGGCCTTTTGCAAATCCAACATTCTCTCTGGTTTTCTTGACGACTTGTTGATGCCACGGGCTCAGGTGCCGGGTGCGGGGTTGGCTCGGAAGTTGGGTTGGTTTTCAAACGTGCTGAGCTTTTTCCCCCGGCGCAGGCCAATAATCTTTCATGCACCCGTTCTTCCCAATCAAAACCAGCTTCGCATGAGTCGAGGCAGCGCATTTCATTGTAATGCTTCGAACAAAGTCCTTGTCCTCGAAAGTTTCTGGAAAAGCGGTCTGAGCACTTCGTTCAAAATCCTCGTGCCTCTATTTCTTCTTCTTTTTTTTTTTAATTTCTTCGTTTATCTTCTTCATATAATGCTGCTGACACAATGGCCGACGCTTCGTTCCCCTGATAGCCGGCCTTTTGCAAATCCAACATTCTCTCTGGTTTTCTTGACGACTTGTTGATGCCACGGGCTCAGGTGCCGGGTGCGGGGTTGGCTCGGAAGTTGGGTTGGTTTTCAAACGTGCTGAGCTTTTTCCCCCGGCGCAGGCCAATAATCTTTCATGCACCCGTTCTTCCCAATCAAAACCAGCTTCGCATGAGTCGCGGCAGCGCATTTCATTGTAATGCTTCGAACAAAGTCCTTGTCCTCGAAAGTTTCTGAAAAAGCGGTCTGAGCACTTCGTTCAAAATCCTCGTGCCTCTATTTCTTCTTCTTTTTTTTTTTAATTTCTTCGTTTATCTTCTTCATATAATGCTGCTGACACAATGGCCGACGCTTCGTTCCCCTGATAGCCGGCCTTTTGCAAATCCAACATTCTCTCTGGTTTTCTTGACGACTTGTTGATGCCACGGGCTCAGGTGCCGGGTGCGGGGTTGGCTCGGAAGTTGGGTTGGTTTTCAAACGTGCTGAGCTTTTTCCCCCGGCGCAGGCCAATAATCTTTCATGCACCCGTTCTTCCCAATCAAAACCAGCTTCGCATGAGTCGAGGCAGCGCATTTCATTGTAATGCTTCGAACAAAGTCCTTGTCCTCGAAAGTTTCTGGAAAAGCGGTCTGAGCACTTCGTTCAAAATCCTCGTGCCTCTATTTCTTCTTCTTTTTTTTTTTAATTTCTTCGTTTATCTTCTTCATATAATGCTGCTGACACAATGGCCGACGCTTCGTTCCCCTGATAGCCGGCCTTTTGCAAATCCAACATTCTCTCTGGTTTTCTTGACGACTTGTTGATGCCACGGGCTCAGGTGCCGGGTGCGGGGTTGGCTCGGAAGTTGGGTTGGTTTTCAAACGTGCTGAGCTTTTTCCCCCGGCGCAGGCCAATAATCTTTCATGCACCCGTTCTTCCCAATCAAAACCAGCTTCGCATGAGTCGAGGCAGCGCAATTCATTGTAATTCTTCGAACAAAGTCCTTGTCCTCGAAAGTTTCTGAAAAAGCGGTCTGAGCACTTCGTTCAAAATCCTCGTGCCTCTATTTCTTCTTCTTTTTTTTTTTAATTTCTTCGTTTATCTTCTTCATATAATGCTGCTGACACAATGGCCGACGCTTCGTTCCCCTGATAGCCGGCCTTTTGCAAATCCAACATTCTCTCTGGTTTTCTTGACGACTTGTTGATGCCACGGGCTCAGGTGCCGGGTGCGGGGTTGGCTCGGAAGTTGGGTTGGTTTTCAAACGTGCTGAGCTTTTTCCCCCGGCGCAGGCCAATAATCTTTCATGCACCCGTTCTTCCCAATCAAAACCAGCTTCGCATGAGCCGAGGCAGCGAATTTCCGAGCGTTCGTGCTGGCCCTAAGACTCATCGACTAAATTTACCGCTTCCGCCCAGTTGTTCCCCTGATTGATCCCCCCGTGGATTCCTTTCGAGAACGTAATGACATAGTCGCCAGCCTCTTGATTAGCCACATAAATTGGGATTTCCATCTGAAGTAAATATTTTATCGAGATGATTACCCGTTTGTGCACAAGATAATTAGGGCATACTGCTTCGACGGGATTCGCCTCTCTCACAATGTTGTAAAATAGTAAATTTGACTTTACAGCTGGAGCCATCCATGATTTAATAGCTCCTGCGACGAGGAAATTGGCGGAGTATGCTCCCCTATCCTCTTCATGAGGAGGAAACTCGGCTCTTCTAGCTCCGAAGTATGTATACTTCGTATGAAGCCCATGCCTTCCTACATGCATAGCTATTCGATTGAACAAATTTTCTTTATCGGTAATAAATCCGTCGACACCAAAATCTCCTGCAACATTTAGTAGCAGCGGGTCCTCCAGATCAGTGATGTATTCGTTACCGCTTTCGTCATTTTGTACTTTTCTGTGCCAATTTGAAATAATGGGACACCGTCCGCTTTTAGGACAATGTTCGATTACCTCTGCGTAGCCACATGGTAACAATCTGCATGTCTGGGTTTTCACTTTGCCTTTGATTTGCTCCAGAAACTCGGCTCTTCTAGCTCCGAAGTATGTATACTTCGTATGAAGCCCATGCTAGGGTGGAGCGAAAAAATCGAATTTCGCGGGAGGAGCGGGTCTCATTGAAAAAAAGTTGTCAAATGGGTCCAAAATGACGTACAAGAAATTTCGCCGCATAAAATTGACCCCCTCCCATTCCATAGTGGCTTTAAAGGCCTAAAATTTCAGTATGAGATATCATGGTTTCAGACATATCAATTTCAAAAGATTTTCAAAAGTTAAGACCCTTTGGGCCGAAATTTCGTCCATTTTGTCGTATCATGAACGCAAAACGCTCAATTTGCTCGTATTTGTAAGAAAAAATTGCCGCGCGGGCACCCTTCCAGGATGCATCGAGATATTTGGAAAACGGTGTGTGAGTTTACACAATCCGGGTAGTTTTCGACGTTTTGCGATCCCAAGGACCGAAATTTCGTCCGTTTTGGCGTATTTACAACGGTTAACCCATAAAAGCGTAAGCAAGGCGCTCTCGCACTCCGCGGACGAAGTCGTCGCGCGCGCGGCCGCTTGGCGTCCGGTTTAACCTTTCCGGTGCAGGAACAGCAGCGACAGGAATTTTCGTGGCTAGCGGCAATGCTTATGAAGAAGACCTGGATATGCTTCACAAGTGTATATGCTATTGAGAAAAATATTTTGTTATAATGAAAAGGTTTTCTCGGAAAGAATGATTTTATACGTAAAACTGAATCTGAAATAAATCACATATTTACACTGAAATAAAAACAGATATTTTTGAAAACTGTGTGCAGGCTTTAGCCTATTTTTACACTCTAGTCTCAAAAAGGAGAAAAAGAAAAGTAAAAATAGTTACCGGAGCTTACCACGGGGAGGCCCTGCACTTGAAGCTCCACCC
The DNA here is from genome assembly GCF_918797505.1 of Bemisia tabaci. NCBI lineage: Eukaryota > Metazoa > Arthropoda > Insecta > Hemiptera > Aleyrodidae > Bemisia > Bemisia tabaci. The sequence goes on along the minus strand of NC_092802.1, from coordinate 20,638,247 downwards.
CCCAACCCTTTCATGGAACTTTGACGGTTTCTTAAGTGAATAATTGAGATAAATTTTTAATTTCTTACCTCATCACTTAGGCTACTTGAATGACTTTTAGATCCGAAATTCCGATTTTGTGTTGAATTTCGGCATCTTCTTACTATGGCTAAGTCGCTGGATTATTAGCAGATGTTTTTCTTCCTGCGTTGTTGCTATAGCAGAAACTTCAGTGACCTCTTTTACACACCGCTCTACAGCTTGTGAATGACACGGAAATGAAGTTTTATAAATGCAATTGTTGATGCTTAACTTTTCCAAATCATCTGTGCTCGGATTTCTTAAGATAGGTGGCACTGTGACAGAAACTTTCTTCCAATCGATTAGCTTTGTGTAGTCATCAGCTGCAAATTTGATCTGCGGAACTTCAAATGTTCGCAGAGTTCCTTGTTTGGACGTGTCGTTGCGTGCTTCTTTAATGAGTTTCCACGCTTTTTGTCTGATGTTTGCTCGCTTATCGGCAACCATAGCAGTTAAAATATTCTCTGGATGTGCAAAATATCCATTTCTCTGAATGACGGGGTCAATGATTATTTTCAAATGAGAGGGCAAATATCTTGAAAAACTTATCATTTTCCACAAATTTTGAGCTCCATGGTGGATGTAATGATTTTTCTTCACAGAAAACCAGACCGGAGCATAAACTTTCTGCACGTATGTCACTAAAATCGTCAAATTTTCATTTGGTGCTTCGGTGCTTACGTAAAGTCGGAGGATTCTGCTGGCTGTCGTCAACCAGCGCGAGTGAGCGACTTTTCCTGGAGTTTTTCGGGCTAATTCTTCGCTACAGAATCCTGCAGAGACAGCGCAAGACATTTCTAGTAAATAAAACTGATCGTTGCTGAGATCTTTAAAGTCAGCTACGGTAAATTCTACCGAACTTTGAATTGGCTCAAATTCAATGACTGTCAGTGTATGGCAACAGTGCAAACTCGAGCCGATGGGTCCAGAAAAGGTGTTTGGACCTTTGGTTCCTCCGTCGAGCTTTTCTATGAGATGTCTCAGCGGTAGTTCGTCGCCGTGGAGAAGACATATCGCCCACTGCAAAGCTCGATTAAATTCTTCCTCCATTAAGCATATCACGCCACCTCTATTCCCAACATTCACGTTGGTCCCATCACTGCCAATGATCTTTAAATTCACTGGATCAATTTTATTTCGTACCAAGTATTCGATGATTGCCGATTTGATGTTTTCAGCCGTTCCACTTTCTGGAGACACAAATCCAAGGTAGCGGGATTGTGGCTCCTGTAAAAGCACGATGTGCTCCTCGGACTTTTTTTGCCGATAAGTTCTTTTGCCTTCTGTGACTGTAGAAATCGTTTCGTCTTTCCTCCCGTCAAAGTACAATGCTTCAACAAATTTTGGTGACAGTTCCTCAGCCTCCTTTGTTTTATTGAATAGCTTTTTCCTCTGTCTTCTTATGCAACTTCGGTCCACCACTGTTGATCGATCCGTCTTCGTTATGAGCTTAGCATCGACAAATGCAGCGTTTACAAACAAGGCAGCATTTCTAGAAGAGACACCAGTTCTAGCACATACTTCAGCCACGGTGGGTAGTTCCAATCGCATTTGACCAGAGATCGCCGTGGAAATCGAGGTATTTCTTAAAAATGTCTTAGGAGCGCAGAAATCAGCATCCGACACTTCTTGATCAGAACATTCAGACTGATGGTGGGGCGAAAGTTCTTCCGGCAAAGATTCATCTGAAGTGGAAGATTCAGGTGTTGAAGCTGAAGCACTAGTGGATTGTGATTTCCTCCTTTCTTTCATCTTCAAACGAGCTGTTTCTGCACAGTCCTTTCCGCCGATTGTTTGCTTACGAGGTCCTCGTTGATATTTCACGAAATCTCTTTCCTTTTCTGGAACTTTATTGGTTTTGGAACACTGACACTTACTAAAACTTTAGCATTTGCACGTGCAAATATCGAACAGTTTTTGTACTTGCTTCTTAAAGTCTTGAACTTTTTTCACATCCGCTTTGGATTTGTTTATTTTATTTACACTTTTCATAATAACATGAAGTTTTCCGTGAAAACGGATTAAAACTAATTTGGCATATCGTTCAGGGCAGGTCGGAATTGACGCACGACACCATATTTCTAGAACTTTTCCCGCGACGCGAGCTGCTATCTGATGCACTGTTGGTTCTCGACCTCCATTATTCGCCTTTAAATTTTCACGGGTATAAAGAAAGTATTTCATCACATCAGTATAAGTTGGTAGAACGTTCTCTTTTAATTTCGCAGACGCACCAAAAATCGCGTGTTCCGCACCACTGCGCGTTATCTTTTTCGCCATGCGCACTAATGTTCCCGATAATATGGGTCCGAAAAGAGCCGTTGAAGTGATAACTGAATGAAGATTCCGTCGAGTTACAGAAGCGACACTGCGAGATCCGAACGGTAGGAGACTTGAGCGAAAACTGATTACGATAAATGAGCAGGACGACCTGGTCGGTGTAGACAAACTTTTCCATACGAACACAAAATTTGGACTTTGCCCTTGAGGTCCTCGATAAATCCTTAATGATAAGGGTATCCCCAAAACATGGAAACTCCTATCGCTGCTGCACCTGCATCGACCGACCGGGTGCCGCATCGTGCGTTGGTTTTTCCTGACACCTCCAGACGGTCAATACGGACGCCAAGCGTCCGCGGCGCGACGACTTCGTCCGTGGAGTGCGGGAGCGCCTTGCTTACGCTTTTATGGGTTAACCGTTGTAAATACGCCAAAACGGACGAAATTTCGGCCCTTGGGGTCGCAAAACGTCGAAAACTACCCGGATTGTGTATACTCACACACCGTTTTCCAAATATCTCGATGCATCCTGGAAGGGTGCCCGCGCGGCAATTTTTTCTTACAAATACGAGCAAATTGTGCGTTTTGCGTTCATGATACGACAAAATAGACGAAATTTCGGCCCTAAGGGTCTTAACTTTTGAAAATCTTTTGAAATTGATATGTCTGAAACCATGATATCTCATACTGAAATTTTAGGCCTTTAAGGCCACTATGGAGTGGGAGGGGGTCAATTTTATGCGGCGAAATATCTTGTACGTCATATTGGACCCATTTGACAACTTTTTTTCAATGAGACCCGCTCCTCCCGCGAAATTCGATTTTTTCGCTCCACCCTACCCATGCCTTCCTACATGCATCGCTATTCGATAGAACAAGTTTTCTTTATCGGTAATAAATCCGTCGACACCAAAATCTCCTGCAACATTTAGTAGCAGCGGGTCCTCCAGATCAGTGATGTATTCGTTACCGCTTTCGTCATTTTGTACTTTTCTGTGCCAATTTGAAATAATGGGACACCGTCCGCTTTTAGGACAATGTTCGATTACCTCTGCGTAGCCACATGGTAACAATCTGCATGTCTGGGTTTTCACTTTGCCTTTGATTTGCTCCAGAAACTCGGCTCTTCTAGCTCCGAAGTATGTATACTTCGTATGAAGCCCATGCCTTCCTACATGCATAGCTATTCGATTGAACAAGTTTTCTTTATCGGTAATAAATCCGTCGACACCAAAATCTCCTGCAACATTTAGTAGCAGCGGGTCCTCCAGATCAGTGATGTATTCGTTACCGCTTTCGTCATTTTGTACTTTTCTGTGCCAATTTGAAATAATGGGACACCGTCCGCTTTTAGGACAATGTTCGATTACCTCTGCGTAGCCACATGGTAACAATCTGCATGTCTGGGTTTTCACTTTGCCTTTGATTTGCTCCAGAAACTCGGCTCTTCTAGCTCCGAAGTATGTATACTTCGTATGAAGCCCATGCCTTCCTACATGCATAGCTATTCGATTGAACAAGTTTTCTTTATCGGTAATAAATCCGTCGACACCAAAATCTCCTGCAACATTTAGTAGCAGCGGGTCCTCCAGATCAGTGATGTATTCGTTACCGCTTTCGTCATTTTGTACTTTTCTGTGCCAATTTGAAATAATGGGACACCGTCCGCTTTTAGGACAATGTTCGATTACCTCTGCGTAGCCACATGGTAACAATCTGCATGTCTGGGTTTTCACTTTGCCTTTGATTTGCTCCAGAAACTCGGCTCTTCTAGCTCCGAAGTATGTATACTTCGTATGAAGCCCATGCCTTCCTACATGCATAGCTATTCGATTGAACAAGTTTTCTTTATCGGTAATAAATCCGTCGACACCAAAATCTCCTGCAACATTTAGTAGCAGCGGGTCCTCCAGATCAGTGATGTATTCGTTACCGCTTTCGTCATTTTGTACTTTTCTGTGCCAATTTGAAATAATGGGACACCGTCCGCTTTTAGGACAATGTTCGATTACCTCTGCGTAGCCACATGGTAACAATCTGCATGTCTGGGTTTTCACTTTGCCTTTGATTTGCTCCAGAAACTCGGCTCTTCTAGCTCCGAAGTATGTATACTTCGTATGAAGCCCATGCCTTCCTACATGCATAGCTATTCGATTGAACAAGTTTTCTTTATCGGTAATAAATCCGTCGACACCAAAATCTCCTGCAACATTTAGTAGCAGCGGGTCCTCCAGATCAGTGATGTATTCGTTACCGCTTTCGTCATTTTGTACTTTTCTGTGCCAATTTGAAATAATGGGACACCGTCCGCTTTTAGGACAATGTTCGATTACCTCTGCGTAGCCACATGGTAACAATCTGCATGTCTGGGTTTTCACTTTGCCTTTGATTTGCTCCAGTAATTTTAGCCTGGCAGGATTTCCTTCTAAATATGTTCTCCGGACATCATCGTTCAATCGAAAGTGCAATATACCAGATCCATCCCCGCCATTTAATGTGAGGTATCCATTAGGCGCTTTGATGTGTTGGTATACTTCTTTCTTGGAGCTGATACGAATGATCGGGACCTTCAATACTTTAATTCTATTCTGTGGATCCTCCGGATCCAAAAGGGTGTATCCTTGTTCCGTTTCCTCGAAATTTAAAAGGGGGTCGTATATCTTCATTTTTCCCTGGAGAAGAGAAATGATGGAAATGACTTAGACGAAAGCCAAGGATGAGATAAGTACTATAGCTCCCTCCATCTTCGTTGGAACTTCATGTACACTAATAACTGTTTAGTGATCAAATTTTCGGTAAAAATCCATTCAACTGGATGCAAGACGCGAACACAAATGAATTTGCAAATTGCAGAACTAGCTTCATAGTAAAAATCATAGATATATGATAAAAATAAACCATTAAAAAACAGAACAGGTTTTGAGGTATTTGTATTATTAGGACCTGTTATTTGTATTTATATTGTATTAAAAATTTGTATTTTAATTTTATTTGTATTTGTATTTTATTTTTATAGTTGTATTTGTATTTGTATTTTTTAAATTTGTATAACTCTCAGCACCTTACAAATTTAAGGAAATACGACGGATTCATAATAAAAATCATAGATTGTATTTGCACACAAAAAATCTAGAATTAAAATGAATGATAATAAATACTATTTACAGGTCTTTACATACAACTTAAGATTTCCTCTTAGACTTTTGGCACAATTTTTGGATTTTATCTGCGATGTATACGTTTAATCGGTTCAGACGAGTCTCTTCACTGGCATCTCCTTCGACGGTACTGGATTTGACTCTCTTCTCATACAAACCTAAAAGCAAAGATAGGAAAATTTTAGTTTCAAAAAGATAGGCATGATGAAAGGAAATACTGCAAAATGCAATATCCCAGTTTAAATATAGATAAATTTAATTAGGTCATGGGGTTACCTTAAATAAACGCAAGAGGACAAACTCCACATATTTCAGCTTCTTCATTCTTGAAAGGAAAGATTATGAAAGCTATTACCTTGCAAAGTTATTTCCAAGTTGGGATTCATTTTTTGCAATGAGCAGCGGTGAGAGCATTTAATTTACCAGAAGGGGACTCATAGTAACCAAATTTCAGAGCAGAAAAAAGTCGCCTAAGCTTGATTTGTCAGAAATTATAACGGGAAAGTGAAGGTGTATCATCTTAGCTCTTTGAATTATGTGAGTCATGTTTTTCCATTAAAGACTCAAAACTCATTCAATGAAAATTTCATACTGATGATTGGAGAGCCTTGTAGAGAAAAATGTACATATTAGTAGTCACTTAAATATACATGAGGACATAAGGTGATCAGGATTTTCTTTGCAATGCGGCCTCTGCCTCAGACCATTGATGTATATCAGTATAGAGAGCTTAATAGTGTTTTCTTTTGAAAAACAGAAGTTGCTGTCACACAGCTTGACAAGCAGTGTGAGTGCTTTTGTAGGTGATAAATGGACCGCATTGAGCAGAAAGGAACCAAGGCACATCAGCTATTGCCAACTTTAATCAGACAATTTAATTTTTTACATGAGGAAGGTTGTGCGAATTTTTGGAAAAATTACAGCGAATTATTTGCATAGTGCTAAGCAAATTCCTAAAAATTGTCCAAAGAATTTGCACAAAGGATGTCTTGTAAAAAAATAACTTGCCTCGTTAAGTTTGGCAATAGCTGATGTGGCTTGGTTCCTTTCTGCTGAACGCGGTCCAAATGGAGACCAATTTGAACCATTGTAAGAATAGTTGAAGGTACAATTACTTACTTTTCAGAAGAGCATATTTTCTGGCGTCCAGCTTCGGTTTGGGTTTTGCCTCTTTACTATCCTTAAAGGCCTTGCCTGTGACCGATGAGTTCCTTAACTTTTCTTCTCCGTACAGAGCTAAGGCTAAATTTTTAGCATATAATGAATCGCCAGCAGCGCCATCCTTAACACTGTGTAAGCACATACGCAGTGTTGCTGCATCCAGGGAAACTTTATGCTGGAACAACAAAGATTGAGTTAAATAAATTAATTATTTCAATAATTTTGAATACATACATAGTAAGTAACAATGCTGCAGACAAGGTCATCGGTAAGCCAATGAATTCGTCTCCTCTTCTTGACCGAAAAATCTGTTTACAATGTCTGGTGAAGAGAATACATTCTGGAACACTTCTATAAACCATTCAAAAGCTATAAGAGAAGACCATCATTGAGAAAAATCCTCCATTATTTCGTTAGCATTTCTATTCCACACGAAAAGTAAATTTGCCGTTTCTTCCATTTCAGTATTTTTTACTGGCATAAGAACATTTATAAGAGAATCGTCGTACGAATTCCCCTAAAACTTGCAGTGATTTTTCTGTTTACCTGTGAAAAATACTGATAAAATTTTCTGAAATTTGTTTGCAATGATACTCCGATGTAAAAATATCTATTGGTAAAAATATTGCAACATCACGAGCAATCCACTCCTTCATGCAGAAGACGAAGAATTGTCGAAAGGTAAAATTGTTCCAAGTTTTATGCGTAAACAAGACTTTCAAGTGTGCATCATTCATGATTACAAAACTGTAACTTTTCTAAAAGGAAGCTTTTCCCTTATCTGATGATGTCCAATGCTGATTTAGTTAATTTTAGGCCATTGAGTTGGGGTAGAGCCTCAAGTAAAATAGCAAAATCCTTTAGAAAACTAATTTGTTTAACCTTTTCTTGCACTTGGACTGGAGAAACATTCATAACTGAGCCCTTAGAGGCCTTTGAAGAGACAAATGCCACGTAAAAGGGAGGATCTCGAGAATTAAACTTACCATTGGAGATTTTTTGGACGGTGACACGGGCGAGCCCGGAGATGTTTTCCCCACTGACGGTGGAGTGAAACTTGAAGAGCCATCTTTTTTACTTGGAGGAGTTGCATCTCCTTGGTTCAGCGGGGAGGAATACACTGCATCATCCATAGATTTGGACCGTCGGGGGGTCACTTTCCCTACACTAGATGACACCGACACCTGCAATTCAAATTTTATCATAATATAAAGAGAAATTAAAAATAAGTTAACCCTGGGAATGGTAAATTTGGACTGAATTTTGCAATATGAACCTATAAATTCTCTTGAGTTAAAGAATGACTTAATCCTTGTGTTTACTTCCACCAAAGTACCAATCGTAAAAGGATTAGATTTCTGTAGATCGTCTGTTTGAGATGAAAATCCAAAAATAAAAGTAAGAAGGAGACATTTTTAATATTATGTATTTATACAATATTGAAACTTCGCAGAGCACTCTGGTCCATTTCGAAAATCATAAATATAGTTCTCATGAGCAATGCTTAATAATTTGATCCACTGACTTCTTCCTCTATCAGCCAGCAGCTTGTCGACTCAGTTGTAAGCAACTGCTTTGCAGTCACCCAATGGTGGTCGAGAGGACGATAGAGGCGTGCAGCAGCATTGCTCGCGGTTATGCCGTGGTCAATCCTTGATCGCTACGGAACGAATGCAATACAGTTGCTTGCAAACAAGAAGTAAGCAAATACCAACTTAGCTGACGACACCTCTACTAATAAAATTCCCGTAGTCGGTACCTTGAAATTCCAACAAATATCATGATTAACGTAAAGGTTTTCTGGCATCGAACCTAAGCTCAGGAGTTGAAAAATTAATTGCAATGGAGGTCATTGTAAAATTCAATAAGGTAGGAAAAAATTAGGCCACAGAATCGCATCCAATGCAGCGCAGTATTTCTGTGTCACGAGCAATGCTTTGGTTGTAGCCAATTATTTCCCTAGAATTGAGCAGTCCAGTACTTTCCTTGCAAACTATTTCTCAGACTCCAGCGCAGAAGGAATGGAGGTTTTAGGGCCTGTAGGTCCAAGACCCTACAAGTCAAAGATTGTTTTCCAACAGGTGAGCCGAGGTTGAACGACTGAATAGAATTCCTGCTTAAATCAGCATCAAAACTGGGATGCGATGACTGACTGATATCGCTCATTGATGTTGAAACGAGTAAAATCAAAATGATGCTTATCACAGCATAATTGAAGTGCTGCCGCTAATTATGAAAAAAACTGTGCCTTCAGATGAAAAATTCTTGACCAGAAAGAGACAGTTGAAACTCAGTGATGAGAAAGACAAAGAAAGGCATGTGAGGCAAAGTCAGCACTTTACATCTAGCGACACAAAAACAAGGGTTTCATCTTCTGAACGGAAGGATTTAGACTCCAACCAGGAGAAGGCAGTTCACTCACGCGCAATTGCAAGTCAGTCTCACACGCGACGTCTTGATATGCATGTCTATGTAATCGTTTGTTAAATAAAACCCAATACGCCCTGGCTAGTGGTGGTTTCTAGCTTTAAAAAATGACTTTTTGATCGAACCGAAATTCCCGAAAGTTTAACAATTGACTCACTATCGGATAGCACTGTGGTGCATTTTACAGGAGTGCTGGTGAAGGGAAGGGAGTCTGAATCGGATAATTCACTGCCACTGCCACTAGGGTAGATCACTGTAGGTTGATCTCGCTCTTTGAATTTTTTCCATATTCCAGAACGTGATTTTGGGCCCTCTCTACGGTATTTTCTTCGTTTGCGACCCTGAAATGTGACAGGTTACAATCAGCACCACGCAATTTCATGAACGTGCCCAGTCGTTCCAATAAAATGAACTACCACTTTCATTTAAGAAATGTCCTTAAAAATATGTTTGCTGAACACAATTGGGTAAAAGAACACTACCCTTATTTCAGCATTTTCTCTGCCTCAAACATAAAATTCATTGCTTTACGTAATGAAAAAGCGTGCTTGATTTGAGAAGTAATGAAAAGTAATTGCGTTCTTCGAGTAATCATCGAACATGTGTACAATGTAGGGATAACTTTAAGGAGTTCAGGAGGTGCAACTCGAATCAGAGAAGAGTTGATGTTCATTTACTTGAGACTGGCATGCAGCTATCTGATGTGTTTCGACTAAATCACTGAGGTCATATGTACCTACTCTAGGCCCTGAAATTACTGAATATGATCACTGTTGATATCACTGTTGACACTGTTATCATTATGTCCGATTATGTCCTCATCAAAATTGACATCCGAATTGCGCTTGTTGAGATTTTTTTCATCAAAATAAGACAGACCCAGAATACTGGGAGAGTGTCTGGAATTTGATTCATCTGCTTCACTTTCAACTGTTGATTTTAGATTTTTGTTGTTTGTTATTGTTTTTTGAGGGGCAGTGAAGACTAGAGCAGCAGAACTTTTGCCCTTTTTCTTTGAAGGTGAAGAATTTGGCGAAAACACTACTTTGGATTTTTTCTTGCGACACCCAACGCCTTTTTTTTCATTTTCATATGCATATTTTGTGCTGCGGTTGGAATTCATCCGCACACAATTTTCCCACGCATGATCATAGACAGCTGTTGCAAACATAGAAAAGAGAAAAGGTCAATAAGATGGACTCCTTGCTCTTCTTACGCTATTACACTAGATACTTTCTTGTCACCTGCCCAGTACCTCATTGACTTTTTTTGCACTTTAAATGAACTTGGATCAGAATGCAAAAACCATCACTTTGGATCCGTATAAGTTAAGTCATGAAACAAAGTTCTTAAGCCTTGGTACTCTAATGCACCATCCGGGTCTATTTCATACAGATAGCACCGTAAAAACAAAAATGAGAATAAGCTGTCCGGTGGTGGCTTGATTTTTAGCATGGAATACAATTTGCAACAAATATCCAGTGCTAATAGTGGTGTGTCTACTCTGTATATTATGATGCCTATGCAGACATTGCATTCATTACCTACTACGACTGGAATGGGCTGCCCTGGATATCCACTTTAATGCAGTATCTTTTTCCTTAATACTAACTTCTGGATTGCTTCCAGATTGGTTTCAGCGTACAGTAAGAACTCATCTTTTGTTTCAATTCTGCTTGGTTTCCACTTCTTGTCGTTTTTACTGGGTAACAAAATTGGCAGCAACATAAAAGAATGAAGGGTTCGTTCACAATCATCTGAAAGTAATTATTAAACAAATACTGCAAATAATACTGAACGAAGCTATTCTCTAAATAAAATGCCATGGTTGTCATTCAACAGTCTGCAGTTTAAGCATCAAAATCTCCTGAAAAATCAGACCCTTCTATCCAGTGTGTGCGAAAAGTATGAATAATTTTTACTATCTCTAGAACAATTACAGATAATAACACACAGTTCGGATGGGAATTCCTGAAATAAAATTACGTAAATTTCTTGAAGGAAGCAGCTTGTAAATTTAAAATGAGCATCCCCAATGTGTAATACCTCCTTGGAAAGAACAGGAAATATGAAAATTTTGGCAAATACTGTAGTGCCCTATTAAACATAAGAACCCAATGCAACTTGTCATCTGCGGGCATCTTGGATATGCCGGATGGAGCATTCTGTAACAATGCACAACCTGCAGGTTTCGCTAGATTTTTTTTTTTCAATGAGGTATCACACAATGTTCCCATTTGACATACCATTGTCATCCTCTGGGACTGGGGGTCATGGCCCTTTGGAAAAACACTCATCAAAACTGCAAATTGATATCTGCAGCTGCTCTGAAAAAATAAACAAGTAATAGGGTGGTAGAAAATTGATGTGGTTGATGGTAATATTAAGAAGTATCCATAGCTTTTGCTATTCTACTAAGTTTCCCCTGAGAATAGGAGAATAAAAATGTTACGATTCGTTCATCTCTCCCTGTTCCCAGGTGATTGATTTCAGTAGGTTTGCTCCCACGTAGCGCTCCAAACCACCTCAAAATTGAATGAACTTACAGGAGGATGACAAGTTATCTTGGATTTCACAATTTCCTGACTTATCTTCCCATAACTTTCTACACATTTCTTTTAAACATTTCCTTCCCCATAAATATTTACTACACTATAAAATTTATAATATGAGGTTGTTACATCTGCCATATGAGATGGGCCCAGAATGGAAATTTTTCATTTTTTCAGGTATCAAAGGGTATGGTCCAAGGTGTCCAAAAATGGCCAGCTTTTTGATCTGTTCCCCCCTGGAGAGGGGGGAGGGGGGTCCAATGAAAATCACTCTTTTGGGCATAACTCGAGAACGGTTAAAGATAATACACCAAACTTTTTTTAAATGAAAAAGCATAATAAAAACTTTCGTTTGATGTATTGGAAGTTAGTATTTAATCGATTTTTGAATAAGTTGTTAGACCCAGCTGAGCTGATAGTGCAAATAACAATCTGAGGGAGGACTTATTAATAACAGTAGCGAAAGTGTATGTGTAGTCTACGCCAAAACGTTGTTTAAAACAGCCCGTTTTTTGAAGCCATTGGTTCTTTTAAATTTTGATTATCTACTCATGCACACTGAAATGAAATAATTAAAATAAGACAGCAAAATTTGGGTCTTAGCTCAAAATGGTTTGTTACATGATGATACCAACACCTATTTCCTTAAAGCAACAAAATAATTTGATATGGTCTGTAAAATGAGATTTTATGCATGACGAACTGTGGGTTTCTCCTCATTTTCTTCACTCGAAAAAGCCAATATCCTAGAAGATAACAATAGCTAATTGCAGATCAGTGTCTACTTCTTAATGACTCCCCTGAGCAATCAGCTCAGTACGTAGTTCCAGTTTCCTAGCTGATTTCACGATAACTGGAATAGTTTTGTCGCCGTAACAGACAACACATTTTTCGGTCATATTTTTAGCAGTAATGAGAATCACTCAAATTTTTTTGCACTAATCTACACAGGGTCACGCGTTGTAACGCTTTTCAACGATTTATCGCTCTATACTTTTCAATTTTAATATATAAATGGCTGAAAATGTGCTGTCCGTTACGCTGACTTTTACCGCGTAACAGACAGCACATTTTCGGAATTTGCATAATATTAATTGAGAAGTAGAGTAATACATCATTAGAAAAGCGTTATAGTGCGTAACCCTTTGAAGATTAATGCGAAAAAATTGGAGTGATTATCATTACTACTAAAAATATGATCGAAAAATGTGTTGTCTGTTACGGCGACAAAACTATTCCAGTTGTCGTGAAACCACCCTTCTGAGTCCCTGTCTTAACCAGGTTGACAGAAATTTCCTGACTTCAGGTTTTCCAGACGGCCGGAAACCCTGTTCGGATGTTCAGAGTGCAGTGGTAGATCGGCTAATTTTTCTATTCATTGGCTTGCCAATGGCAATTTGTCTTTCTATTTTCAGAGGTCAAACGAATTATTACTTACCTAGAATAACTGTATAGAAGTTCAGGTTTTTGAATGGGATTTGCTGGGTTCCATGCCTCTTTTTCCCATCCCAGGAGAAGATGGACGCTTTGGATTTGTCAATGAGCTGCCCCAGCAACGCCGCCCGGTGTGATTCGGGTACATCAGAGCTTTTTTTAATCGTAGTTTAATGATAGTGGCGATCTGCAGGGGGAAAAATCACACATGTTTCTCATAATTTGGCATTGGAAATTAAAAATTACAGATTTCCCAGATTTCCAGAGCATCCGTTCCCCAAGCAGCACAGTGCAACAAAGGTATTGACATGATTTTATAATCCTACGCTACAAAATTGGAATATTTCTTTTTTTGCCATGAAATTGCAACATTTTTACATCATTTGGTCAAATAAATGCCAACTTTAATCGGTGAGCCAAATGAGTGCCATCTACAAGGAAGGTCGGGAGTTAGGAATGCAAAAAATTCAATTTATTTCGATTTTCTGTAAACCTCAATACAAAGAGCCACTTCAATTAGTGAATGGACAACATATAAAACATTCCGATACAATAGTGATAATTTGACTATCTTACTTGCAACTAGGTTTACTTTTCCGTGGAAGTGTGACTCATCGAAAATTAAGACGCATGTCATCCAAGTAATATATACCACGGTTGATTAAACCATAGTTTCACGTATTTAAACATTTCTTAAACAGTGCCATGTCCAGCACCTCTTTCCTGCTCTTTAACGTGGAGCCTGGCTGTGAGAGAGGTGCTTGGAGTTGTTTAAAGATCATACAGAACTGGCAAAATGGGTTTGCCTCTGATCACCTCTTACGAATAGATACTCATCAGTCAATTTGCTGTGACAGTATGAAGGAATACTCTTCACGCTAAAATCCTCCTTTCTACCTTTCTTCGGCAAAAACATCATCATCTTCGTCCGAGACCGTTGCATAATGTTCTCTTTTGTTTGTGGCAAAATCGTCGTCTGCTTGATCTAAAGAAAACTGTGTACAAAGAGGAGTGTCTGTTGATACTTTACCAGCTACTACTTTACTATTTTTGTGCGAATCCATCGGGAAATAGCCGTGATACGGATTTCCCGTTATTTTTTCGCTGCCATTTTAAAGTTTTTCGAAACTTCAAAAATCCAATGAAAGATTCGTTCTCCTCGTGCCAAAATACCCCGGATACCAAGTTTCATACAAATCCAACGATGAGCAGCTGCGGTTTTCGCCGAAAAGTTCCTTTTTTACTATCCTTCGAATGAGGGAGCACAAAAGAGGGTGTACGATTCCGACTGTATCATGTATATGTTACGGGCAACGTCCGGGTCTCGGGCACCGTCGTCAATGCCCGGACATTGACGACGGTGCCCGAGAAGTGCTTTAAACGGTCGGGCAAAGGTTGGGATCGAGAGAGTAAGGCAACCATGCCCGGGCACCAACAACGATGCCCAAGGGTTATCGGGCACCGTCAAAATGAAAAATAAGTGAGATGAAAATAATGATTCACCTATTTGTCAGTGCAGGATTGGGAGTTGTGACAGCGTGAATTGCACAGCACATTTCGCGCTCGACAGGAACACCGTTTCGTTGTGCATTTTTGGCGGCAGTCACATTTCTGCATCCCTTGCCCGCCGGATACGGATGCAGAAGATACGATTCGACGCCAACTTTTCTCTATGCTAGGAACAGACTCCAATGGTACGAGGTCAGATGAGCACGGCGTGAACTGGGACCTAGTGTACAATCAGCGGATGACGCCTTCCGTTGTTCCTGACTTTTAAAATCCGTCCTTTTCCTCCAATACCACTGCCGTAACATTTCGGGAGTCGGTGCGGGAACGATCTACAGCGGAAATGGGCACAAGGACTGTTTTCCCTACGGCAACAGGACTGAATTTGGCATCAGATTGCTTCTTCATTTTATTGGCCTGAACCTCAAGGTTTTGTAGAGCAACACGCCTTTTTCTAAGTATGTTGTTGATGTATAGTTCAGAAGTAGGAGCTCTTTCACTTCTTTCAGAAGTAGGAGCTGCTTCAGAAGTAGGAGATCTCCTACCGTGGCCCGTTGCCCAATGGTGCGCGGGCATCGTTGCCGCTGCCCGCCAAGGACGGTCAATGCCCGGGCATTAATGCCTCAATTACATTGTGGAAGACGATGACCAAATCGCGCGGGCACCGTCGTCAATGCCCGGGCAAAAACTGACTTTGCCCGAGACCCGGACGTTGCCCGTAACATATATATCTCTTGTATGTATCTATGGTTACGCACCACCACTTGTCTTTCTGGTCCTTTTTCACGCTTATACATGCTTATCTGATCCAGATAGATTTGAGGAAAGTCGAAATCGGGGGGACTGCGGCCCCTATCCGACCCCCTAAGTGGCATGAGAGGAAAATGAATGAAAGAGAAGAAAGTGGCTAAATGGCAGAGAAAATGGCACGAGGGACCACGACCTTTTATGGGTAAAAGGGCGAAAAACCTAAGGAAAGAGAAAAGAAAATGGCAAACTAGAGAAAGAGAGAACTTAACCTAAACTGGATACCCCCCGCAAATATACACAACAACTACACACATGCTGATCTGAATAAGGCTAGGATGGACGGCGGCGGCCAAGTCCAAGGCGTAGGGGGGTGGAAGCCCCATGGCAAACTCACAGGTCCGCGGCTCAAAGGTGATGCATAACTAGAAATAATAAAAGGCGTGGCGACGGCGTAAAAACAAAACTCAAAACTCATAGGAAAGGTGCAAAGGCGTAAAGCTAACTACACGGCGACGGCGTAATGCAAAACGGGGAGAATGAAACACAACCACCTGCTACTGCGCACAGAAATTAAGTGGAAAAGTTTGATCATGTATTTTTTTGATCAACTTTGATTAAAAAATTATGAGATTAGTCTTCAAAATAAAGTCAAATAAGGTAGAAAATCACTGTAATCATTCTTCCACATCTGCATCAGAGTCTGAATCATTATCGTCGTCTGCACTTCCTGTAGTCGGCCTCTTCAAAAGATGTTTGTAAAATACATGGGGTTTTACGATACTTCCATCTTTGAGAGAAACTTCATCAGGGATGTATGAAATCAATTTCTTGACGTCATCTAACTTCGCTTTCTTGATTGGAACTTTTCCTGCAGGATAGGCCTTAGCAGTGGGCGGTTGAACTTTCGCAGACCCAGTCTGTCTGAGTTGGAAGGTGCTTTTTTGATATATTATATCGTCTAATTCTGTCGCGGTGAAAGCAGAATTTTCAGGGCCACGTTTGTTCACATACTCAGTGACGATATTTTCGTCAAGGTGACCGTCTATGAAATGCCTCCTGACTCAGGTACCATAAGTCGGTACTGTCTACTTGCCCAACATGAGACACTTTTTACACTTAACAGTCTGCCATTTTTAGCGTAATGCACCAATAATTATGAAAGTTGGTGAAAAGTTGTCTAATAGGTTGAACTTAAAAAAGGACATGTCCAAAAAAATTTTGGACCGCCCAAATTTTTTTTTTTAAAAAAAAGTAGGTGTCTCATGTTACCTCCATTTATCCCTAACATGAGACACTAGGTTAGATTCTTTGTTCTGTCTTATGTTAAGTAGTCTGTAGGTAACATGAGACAAAAATTTACATTTTTAAAAAAGAGGAAGAAAAAAATTTACAAAAAAATTGCTTTTAGAGCATTTAATACTCACGCAACAGAGAAATTTTTGAAAACAAAAATAATTGAAATCGTACTTAAAACGAATGAACAAATTGAAAATAGCCTAAGTCTTTGAGATCCTAGTTTAATGTCTTCATTAAGTCAGTCTAAAGATTATAGTAATAAGTAAGTAAGTACTTACTTACTTTTAAGTAGGAAAAAAAGGCACGACGTAAAATTGCCTTGGTAAAAAGAGTTACATAAACTAATAGCTACCCACTTAATACGTGGGAAAAATGGCTTAAAAACTTGCCTTGGTAATAAGAAGTTACCTAAACTAATAAGGTACTTACTGAAGTACTAAGTAATTAAGTAGAAAAACTGGCTTAAAAAAATTGAATTGGTAAAAAAGAGTTACCTAAACTAATGAGGCACTTACTTTTCTAATAAGTAGAAAAAAATGGCTTAAGAAATTGCCTTGGTCAAAATATTTGACTTATTTACTTACACACTAAAGAGGTGAACAAATTGTCTTGGTAAAAAAATAAAATGTTAAGTACAGTTTAAGTACTTACTTAAAAAAGGAAACAATCAGCTTTAAGCCGAAGTATCATCACTGTTCAAAGGGATTATCAGAAAAAGTGAACCGATCCCTAGAGACGGAAATTGGCTCAATTATTCTGATAATTTCTGACAGTTTGACATCAGTGATGTCATCGATGTCTGGGAATACAAATACATTATTTTTCCCCTTATAGCTGCGCAAAAATTTACACTCAAAGCTAGATTTTTTTGCATCTATGACTTTGCATACGAATTGTTTCATACACTTAGCCTTTGAACCTTTGTTGTACATTAACTGCACAGATAGAAAATCCCCAGCTACTGGGAACCTTGCGGGTGGAGGAGATGCTACCTGTGGCAACTGCTCTTCATCAGTGATGTTTGGAATATCCAACGAGTCTGATCTTGTCACGCTGCTTGGGTTGCCAGAGTCAGTCGGTGCATCAACGTCGGACTCCGAATCTCCTAGCATGGAACTTTGTTTCTGGTTGTTTTTCTTGGGTGCGCGTTTGATCACCTTGGTTTTCTTCGCTAATTTCAGTTCTTCAGCTGCTGCTCTTTTTTTCTCTGCTGCCGCTTTTCTCTTCTCTTTTGCAGCTTCTTTTTTTCTTCTCAGCTTCTTTTATTTTTTCTTCTTCAGCAGCTGCTTCTAATTTTTTAAGTTCTTCCAAAGTGTAGCCTCTACCTGCAGCGATTTGGACTTTTTTTCTCGGTGCTGATTTAGGTTGAGTTTCAGTAGATCGGTGCTCCTTGAGGAACCCTTTTAAGGCGGAATACCATTCTTCACCATGATCATCATCATCGACAGTAAAATCTGGAAGTAGTTTTAGTACTTTGGTCCGGTTTAATGGCCAAATCCCACACTTTTCAAAACCAGCAATCATATTAGCCTCAGAATTAGTCAATTCTTGAATAGTTTTCTTTAACAATCCTGGAAAATTAATTTTTGTAATGTTTCCCCTGAATTTGCTCTTATATTCAGTTAAGACAGCCCTCCATTTCTTCTTAAGAGGAGCGAAATACGCAACGTCATAAATGTGTGGCATTGGGTGGAAGGAGCGTAAAACGAATTTCATTTTTCTCAGCCAGTCTTATGACGTTGTGGGAAATATGGCTTGCTAGGTTGTCTCCGATAATTACTTTCTGTCCTGGACCTAAAGATTTGCAGTAAGGGATTGCAACTTTTTGGAACCAATCTTCAAATATGGGGGCCTCGAACCATCCAGACTGAGAGCGGTTGTAAATGGTCCCTGGCGGACCACCCTCCATCCATAATGAGTACAAGTTTTCAGCTTTGTAGACAACATAGATGGGTAATGTTTTTCCTGACGCAGTGCCAGCAAACATTACTGAAACACAACTTTTCGTTGTGTCCATGACACGCTCAGCAAATTTAGTTGTTCTACGAACAATAACTTTAGCTCGTCCAGGGTCATCCCTGAAGTTTGTTTCGTCATAGTTAATTATATTATCAGCAGGAACTCCCTCCATAGTTTTCTCCAGCTCATCAAAGTATTCATTGATGCTTAGAGGCGTAAGCTCAGCACGTGCTCTCTTTAAATTCTGCGCTAGGCGTGTGCCTAGAAATTCGCTGTGTCGTGAAACAAAAGCCTGACCCCATTTGAAACCGGGCATATTATTTTTGAATCGGGGTTCATTGACACCTCTTGCATCTAAAAACCTCTTGACTAAACACCTGATATCGTGCATTTTTAAAGGGAAACCCCAGACAGCAGCTACCGTTATGGATCTCCTCAAAGCTTCTTCCTGTTTAAGAGTTAAGACACATGGTCGACCAACCTTACCGTTTTTCACCTTCTTCACATGACGAGCAACTGTAGCGTGGCAAAGATTCCATTTTCTTGCAGCTTCACGAACTGATGAGCCTTTCCGAACTGCCCTTACAGCACTTCTCATAATATCATCACTGTAATCCTTATATTTACGGCTGCCGGCCAATCGACGCAACCTTTTTTCTTGCCTGCCCCTTGGTGATGGATGTGAGCGTTTACCGTTAGATTGTCTTGGATTGTGATTTGTAGGCTGCTTTTGTTGATAACGTGCCATATTGGAAGTCTAAGAAGTAAACAAGCAAAATGAGGGATCAAAAAACATGAAATACTCTTATCAGTGCAACCTAACCGAACCTTTACCTTTCCCTCCGCGGGCCAGCGCACTGCTCACTGAGCTCCTGTAGCCAATATCTTTGTCTCAAAGCTCCCACAAGGCTGTCTCGTCACTAACCATCATCTTACATTGAAAGGTTAGTTACTATTATGGCAAGGCAAGTAAATTGAAAGGTGCTTGTTTGTAAAGGAAAAGTGTCTCATCTTGTCTCATGTTCGGCCAACAATTATAATTTTTTGATTTTTTGACAAAATTTTGAGTAGCGGTCAAAAAAAAAAAAAAATTGCATACAGCCCCATCAACTGGAAGGTATTTGTGAGGTTCAGACACATTTTGAATCTGCATACGGCTGAGGACAATTAAATTACTACCAACACTATTTCGAGCACCAATACTTCTCTCAAAATACTCTTTTCAAAAAAAAATTTATTCCAAAACTTACCTTCGAGTTTAAGACTCGCCTTCTGCAGCACGGCTTCTTCAGATGTTACCCTTTGAGGTTAGCACGCCACTTTTGTTTACAAATCACTCAACAGGGCTACCACGGATGAAAAAAAAAAAAATCCCGACATGTCTCATGTTAGGATGCTGTCTCAAGTTGGGCAAGTAGACAGTAATTTAGGAGCACTTCCTCTCTCTCCGATTTCTTAAAAGTAATCAATTGTTCAGTTTTAGATGGCTCACAACCAACATGCACCGATGGTGGTTATTAGAGGTACGCTTCAAAGATTTCAGCTGAATTTTGCCGTTTGTTTTGTCAGATTCGACAGACGCCGACTGTTTTTCTGGCATACACATACGAATGTTGACATCGCAGGCTTTACAGTACCACTTTTCATGTCGGAAGACTTTGTCTTTCCTAGCTGCTTTTTCTAGACTTTTATCACAACTCGCACAATGTTTACCCATTTTCCTAGTTTACAAGAAAAAAACAAGAAACAAAAGGAAAGGTTGCACCCTCATATAATCATCCGCGATAATCATCCGCTGTCGAACGTCGAGCACCCGAACAATATTTTCAACTTTCCCGGGTTTCGGCACCAAATGAAATTTTGAAAGACTTTAACTAGTTGATTTTGTAGAAAAGTATAGATGTAAAAAGACAAAGGAAGATTTTTAAAGATTGAGCTTTTTTATAACGGAGATAATTTTCAGTACAGGAAAAGGGTAGACAGAGATTAAGACTGAAAATTTTGTAACTATAGCAACCAAGGGGGACCCGCTTCACGCAAATGGCAATTAGTGTTGAATGACACCTAATAACTTCACTACGAGGTCACACCTCAAGTGTAATCCAACGCAGACTAATTTAATCTTACTGATTGCCGATGTGTTTCCACGCCGTGAAAAATCTCCGTTCGCAGTGGACATCACATAAGTCCAGTAATCTGCAGATAATCAGGATATATCTTCAGCGTGCGGGGATTTGCCACGTGTTGAACCGCGACATCGAGCAGTGAGCTGAAGTACCAATGCATGAACTCTGCCCTCTGAATAGCATAGCAAGATGCCAGATGTCATTTAATTGGTCTAAATTTGATGGATAAATATTTCACACTCAAATTATTCACTCCTATATTACAATTATTGCTGCATAAATATCTGAAGTTGTATTATTTTTCAACTGAATTCTGTTTCAGCAGAGAGGATAAATTGTATGAAATATAATTCTTAAGATAAAAATGATTCACTCAAAATTGAATGTAAAAAATTCAATATATTTGCACACAAAAAATCAAGAATTAAAATGAATGATAATAAATACTATTTATAGGTCTGCACATACAACTTAAGATTTCCTCTTAGACTTTGGGCACAATTTTTGGATTTTATCTGCGATGTATACGTTTAATCGGTTCAGACGAGTCTCTTCACTGGCATCTCCTTCGACGGTACTGGATTTGACTCTCTTCTCATACAAACCTAAAAGCAAAGATAGGACAATTTTAGTTTCAAAAACATAGGCATGATGAAAGGAAATACTGTAAAATGCAATATCCCAGTTTAAATATAGATTAATTTATTTGCTCACAAAAAATCTAGAATTAAAATGAATTTTAAAGAAATACTATTTACAGGACTGTACATACAATTTAAGATTTCTTCTTGGACTTCTGGCACAATTTTTGAATTCTGTCTGCGATGTATACATTAGATTAAATGTATACATATGTGTATATCATGTGTACTGTTTAATATCCTCGAATACACCTTCTTGACTGAGGTATAAGCTCAAAGTTCCCTCTATAGACATGAAAGCACTGAACTCTTTAACAGGAACGAGTTGATAAGACGTTACAAACTTGTACTTACTTGAAATCCGACAAAATACGTTCCTCCCTCGTTTCCTGCGTTTAAAACCTGGCCTAGACCATTCTTTATTGGCGGAATTTATAATTGTTCATCTTCAAACAAGTTTATTTGTTGATAATGGGATTTCAATTTTGAAAAAGCATTTTCAATGAAAGAAAATTCTTCTCTGTATTTACAGAGACAATATTAAACTGCTCTGGGTTCAGATTTTTACACAGACCGGAAATTTGCATTTTGAAGAAAACAGTCGCGTCTTGCATGGCTATTGACGTGATCAATAGACAGCTGAACTTGGGAGGCAATGATTGATGGGATACCATTTAACAGTGAAGAGAAATTAATTATTTTTTCAGTTATGATTTCTTTCATTACTTGCTGGTCTTCACACAATTTATCCTCATTCCTGGTATCGAAAGGAACAGGACTGATGGCAGGAGTTTGAATGAAAGTACCATTCCCATTACTGGGTTCGATATTGTCACCACTTGGTGAAGAAGCATCATCCCCTGTGCCTTGAACGATAGGTGAAGGAATTGGCATACCAACATGTTTACGTAAGTCAGCTGATGAAAGAGAATTCTGAAGATGTATTAATTCCTTAGCGTGTGAGCTAGAAAAATGTTTTGTGAATGAAGGACGATTGGTAAAAATACGAGGGCAATCATTGAACATGCATTGCACAGGTTCATTTTGTTTCATGTCATGGCCTGCTTCAGCTTTTTTTTTCTTCTTAAAATGGAGAATCAAGTCATTGAGGGACTGGAAATTTCTTTTGCACTGGAAGAACTTTAACATTTTTATGTAATAAGTTCAAAATTACTTAATTCATTAAAATAAAAAATGAAAATGCAACAGAAGTTAAAGATAAGAATAAAGAGCAGGGATCCAGAATGGTCCAGTTTGAGTATTAATTTTCAATCTTGAGTAAAGGTGACACTTAGCTTGTGTTTGCTTTTACTAAAGTACTTATCCCACTGACGTTTAAGAATAACATTTGCGCAGAGGATGTAGCGTCAATGAAGACTTCAATTTTGAGTAAAAGAATGACATAATCCTTGTGTTTACTTCCACCAAAGTACCAATTGTAAAAGGATAAGATTTCTGTAGATCGTCTGTTTGAGATGAAAATCCAAAAATAAAAGTAAGAAGGAGACATTTGTAATACATGTATTTATACGATATTGAAACTTAGCAGAGCACTCTGGTCCGCTTCGAAAATCTTAAATGTAGTTCTCATGATCAATGCTTAATAATTTGATCCACTGACTTCTTCCTCTATCAGCCAGCAGCTTGTCGACTCAGTTGTAAGCAACTGCTTTGCAGTCGTCCAATGGTGATCGAGAGGACCGTAGAGACGTGCAGCAGCATTGCTCGCGGTTATGCCGTGGTCAATCCTTGATCGCTACGGAACGAATGCAATGCAGTTGCTTGCAAACAAGAAGTAAGCAAATACCATCTTAGCTGACGACACCTCTACTAATAAAATTCCCGTACTCGGTACCTTGAAATTCCAACAGATGTCATGATTAACGTAAAGGTTTTCTGGCATCGAACCTAAGCTCAGGAGTTGAAAAATTAATTGCAATGGAGGTCATTGTAAAATTCAATAAGGTAGGAAAAAATTTGCCTAATTTGCACCCCTGTAAGTAAGGAGACACAATGAGGTAAAGATAATAATTAAAATGATACTATGAACATAGAGGAAAAACTCTAATTCTCAGTAACCAGTTTTAATTAGGCGGTGCGGATTTGCGTTCTTTCGTTTCAGGTATTAACTTCAGTATTTCATCAATAAATGGTTTTAAAAACTCCTCCATGTTCTCAGGTTTTCCTTTGCCGTAGGAAAGACCTACTGGAAAGACTGGACCTTTTAAAATAGGGATATTTACAACAGCCGTCAATATTGGCTCCAGAACTGAATCGCCACTTTTACACGATCTCACGCCATCGATGTTTAACAACAGCACAAGTTTAGCGACAATTAACTTTCGGACTTTCAGTAGTTTGCCGATGAGCTCTAATGCTTCTTTTCGTCCTACATGAATGTATTCACCAGGGGCGACTTTGATGGTGTTCGGTTTTTTAATGCGCGTTCCTAGAATTGTTCGAGCATCACTGGGTAATGTTGAGAAGCATTGGGAATGATGCTCTTTCAAGTCTTTGAGTAATTTGGAGAGAGCCAGTAAAGATATGGAATGTTCAACTGTGCCCATTCCTTTAAAAAATTCTTGTAATCGGCGAATAAATTATTTTTGACATGCCCTCCTCCGATGTTGTTGGTTCACCAAGGTAAAAAGAAAAAAACTCTCATCTGAGTCATCTCATTTGATGAGTGATATGGAAGTCGAAGTTGGAGGTGTTGAGCTGTTGATTTGAGAATGACTAGAAGTTATGATTTCATTAATGTTTGCTTTCCTTATATCCTCGGCTTCAATGGGACTCCTCACATCTTCAAGTTTATGGCATACGCCCCATTCATCTGTGAAATACCATGGACCACTAGGAGTTACGGCAACAATCTTACCGTTATTGTTCACAGCAGGCTGATCAAAATTAACCCAAACATTTTATTAACAATTTTATACCGAAGCTTTTCGAAGGGAACGCTTCATCGTCAGGGTCACAAAATCAATATCAAAAAGGCCATATTTTAAATTTCAAAGAAGGTAACATATTTCATTGATGGCAACAATCGATAACAAGCTATTCTTATTTAGTTAAAATTAATTTTATTTAGTAAAAACTTGCCGTGAAGTCTAAGGTACTAATGAAGTTGGGTTGGCTAAATCGAGATAACAGAGAGTCAACATTTTCTGGTGCTTCAGCATCAGTTATTAGTTTGGCGTTCAGAGTTCTAGATGACAAGCTATCTTACTTGTAGAGGAATGAGAATGTTCCTTAGAGCGATGGTTCGAACTTGAGGTAGATTCCAAATTTGAATGAGTAGAGGGTGATTTCCCAGAAGAAGTTAATACGCTGTTTTCGGTTGATGCATGGTTTGAGTTATTTCCTATTGATACATTGTTCTCTGTTGTATTAGTTTTCAATTTGTTAACTTCCGTTTGAATTAAGCGAGGAATTTCTTGACATACAGACTCGAGTTGACTGCCAAAATGCATGGTCAGTTCTTTCACTTGTTTTGTGAGAGCTGCAAGTTGAACATTAGGAATATTTTCTTTAGGATTTACAAATGTAGGTAGAGGTGTATTGGTTAGTTCCTGATTCATAACAATTATACTGGGAGTAATTTGCCGGGGATAAAAATTATTAGAAGGCAAGTATCCTTGATTACGAGTAGGTTCGAGTGGAGACGGGTTACATAATCCTGTCAAGTAGATAAAAAAAAATTAACTACGAATAAAATATCAGTAAAGAGGAACGATACCAAGACAAATAAATGATGATTCTTGAACGAAGTCGCAGAAAAGATGAGAACAATCCACAGCTGGAAGAGAAGAGAAGAAATTGGAAGGCCAAGAAGATGTGATCTATGTCCCTTGCTGAGTGAAGATCGGAAACCCACGGTGTGAAAGCGGGCAAAACTCAACGCACTCCAACTGCTGTCCACCCACGTTGGTGCTTGCACATGTAAAGGTAAGAAAAAATGCAAACGAAAATTGTACGCCCTTTTTCCGAATGACCATTATTCACGAACGGTTTTTTTTTTCATTTCTTTTTTTAAAAATTTAACAAACAAACCAAAACGGATAGAACGAGCTTTTGAATGAAAATTATAGAATGCATTGATAGTGGGAACTTTGTCTCTCGATAAAATTTTGCGGGCAACAAAGCGTGACGGGAGGAGAAAAATTCCTGATAGAGGTTCCTGAAAATAAGTAAATTCAAGTATAAATTTATAGGAACCAAAATTTATTCAAGAAGACAGAACCAATTATTTCTTTATGCCAATCAGTTTTGCTAATTAAAATTGCCTGCCGGAGGGTTCAGCCGCATGAAAGTGCCGCCCTGCAAAGGAGGTGAAACTTGGGAAAGTTCCGTATAATTAAACGTGCTGTTCTCATTGATGATGCTAGGGGAGTGGTAACTCATTCGAGAGTCACTCCCGCTTGTAAGAACTGAGGGCGATGGTGTAGGTGCGGGCGAAGGGGGAGTGGGGCCACTAGTGGAGCTGCGCACGTTTTTTGAGTTCAAACTTTGCGGTGGACAATTCAATTCTTTCATATCATAAGTAAAAATAACATTGTTTATTTTATGTTCTGCCATAACCCTGTGCGTCTGATTATAGCCCCTAAGCTTATCAGCTATATATTTTCCGTAAATAGAAAATGCGTCATCCTTGGGGAGGACAGGTGCAGGAGGGGTGGGAGCTGTACTCTTTTTCAAAATTTGAAAGGCCTCCTCAATTCTTGGATCTTCCTCTTCGTTTTTCTTCTGCTTATTACCCTTGTTGTGAGGAGTAGATCCCGAGTTTTTTGACGCCGTAAGTTTAGGTTGGGCAGATGAAGGTGTAGACTCAGGGTGAATTGGAGGAGATCGTTCCCCACGTGCACAATTTGCTTCCGGTTGTCGAGCAGGTTCATCTCGCAAAGTTTCAAATTGGGTAGATTCATCGTCATTATTTTGAACATGCACTATATCTGGTTCATCTGGATCATCCTCATCTTCCGGATCATCCAAATCGAGAATATTTACTTCCCCCTCTCTCGGGTGTGGGTTTTCATCCTGAAATCAGCCAGAGGAAGGAAACAAAGACATTAAAATGGTCACAATTAACATACAATTACAATTAATATATTATGACAATAATTGGAGGTATTTATGCCAAAAAGAAGCACAGGTATAAAGGGTTTCTCTTTATCTGCGGTTCCTTTTGGCATAATGCCGTCCAATTATCCATGCATCAACATTTTCGTTCCATGTTGAAGCCTAATTACAGAAAAATTGAAAACCATGTTCATATCTGACCATTAAAGTCAAATTTCATGCTACATTCATTATTTTATTAGAATGTTTAATGATTTAGTATGCCTTTCCAGAATGCGAAAAAAGTCTTCGCGGCATCTAACGAGCAAACCTCTTGTTTTTTTCAAAAAACTTGTTTCCTTTCTGATAAACCTCATCCATTTCTTCCTACAGCTGCCTTATTTATGCATACTCCTTTCTCTGTAGGTATTCATCCTTTTCGTAGTAATTATTTTATTACTCATTCCTACAACACCTGAAGAGTGGAAAACAGTTCGTTGATCTTTGAAAGAAAATGGCAATTCCCGAACTGCCTCGAAGCGATGGACGGGAAGCATATCAGAATCACAAAGCCTTTCCACTCAGGAAGTGATTTCTTTAATTATAAGGATTTTTTTAGCATTGTATTGTTTGCTTTGGTTGATGCCGACTTTAACTTTATGTACGTAGACATAGGAAGTGAGGGAAGAATTTCTGATGGTGGCGTATATAATCACTCAAAACTACGCGGAAAAATTAGGGATGGTTCGCTAAATTTCCCCGCTGATTCCGCACTTCCAGGCCGTACAAAGTATGTACCCTATGTTTTTCTTACAGATGACGCTTTCGCATTAACTCCTCGTACCATGAAACCCTATGTGGGGGTGCATAAGCTTGGTTCAAAGCAAAGGAGATTCAACGGATGTCTCAGCCGAGCGAGGTGTGTCGTAGAAAATGCGTTTGGCATTTCCTCAGCAGTTTTTCGTGTTTTGAGAAAACCGATGTTGTTAGAGCCAAAAAAGGCTACTACAGTCTTAATGACAGTTGCATGCTTGCATAATTTCCTTAGACAGGGCCAATCTTCGAGAAACATGTATACCCCTCCAGGAACTTCTGACGAGACCGATGCCGACGGTAATATTATCGTACCTGGTGCCTGGCGAACCACGGAAAACAACTGTAGAGTTACATCTCTTGCCTCTACCACCACTTCAGCTCGTAATTATTCGAAAAGGGCCAAAGAGGTACGCGAAGAGTATGCGACGTTTCTTCATGAGCGCAGAGAAAGAGAGAAGCGTAATGAACGCTCCTAGTGTCCCCGTGTCGTTGTAGTTGTGATAAAATTGTATGGAAGTAGTGATACCAACCTCCAATGAATCCACTGTATTCTTGGGGTCATCTCTGTCCAGAATGAGTTGGAAACGCTTAAAGGCGAACCATTTTGACACGTAGATATCTTTTCTTCCTGTAATAAAGAAAAATAATGTTTTTTCGGTTAAAAATCGCTCAATTCAGCAGTTTTTTGAAACGGGTGAAGCTTTCTACATCCTCATTTCTCATCTCGTTGTGAGCCATGGCCAGTGTACCTCGACGGGAATCTGCCCATGGTCTTACCCACCACCTTGGTGGCACCCTTTTACACTTTAAAAAATAAAGGGATGCAGCTGCAGCACTCGTCAAAAAGGCAAAATATGCCGCACTCAACCGAGCATCACTCATTATGACAATATAAGAAAACTCGACATGGACAATCAATTCTACAAGTGCTTTGTTTACAAAAGTTGATACTGATTAACCTCAAAAGTAATTGAGTCGTTCAAATATTCCCGCTTAAAAGTTCCGGGAACACTTAGCCGTGTGTCGAGACACGCGGCACACAAAATTTCACGAATTTTTGAAGTCATTTAAAGACTTACGAATTCTAGGCAGATATACGTAGTGTAAACAAAATAAGTCAGATCTAGTTCATTGAGTAACGAACTGTTTTCCAGGTGGATAAATAATTCCTTGAAAGGTCTGGTATCTTTTTCGTTCACATCACGCCACAACCTTTCAATTCTGGTACTATGGACGGAGGGACCATAGATGAATCGTCTCTCTCCCGTTTCTTGGAAAATGAACTCATCAACAAGACCGTTTTCATATCCTCGGTCACCCCGAACACGAGTAGGGACTCCATGCGTAGCTACACTTCGTTGAAAAAGTTTCAGAACAGTTGTTGCCTTGCTGTCTGTGCAGCATTCCACATAAAGAATTTTTCTACTGCGCCCGTCAATACACCCGTGAATAACGAAGCCAACCATGATGACACGGAAAATATATCGATATCGCCTTTTGGGCCTTTCCGTTCCATGGTTGATAAACTAAACTCCAAACGACACTCGAACACGAACTTCGAACAAAACAGCTGCCGTTGACTCGCAATCTCTCAAAGAATTCCACGATCATCACATTCAGAGTCCGCCAAAACGAAAATGACGTAGACAGCTCACGACTTGGTACCAACATAACTTTTTCCCACCAACGGAACACACTATCCGCGACACATTCAAGGGGGCTCCTTTCCCCCTGATCTTTAATCTGGCGTCTTTTTTTTAAATAAAAATTACGATGATTACATTATTATTCATTATTTACATTATGTAGATCAACAGCAGTTCTGTAAAAGTTTGATAATTATATATTTATATATAAAAAATTGCTGATTCAACAATTCAGTTCCTAATAACAGTGGGTGCAATGTTTCAACGCAGATTTTACAACAAAAAATGCTACTTTAACCACCCCGTGGTAAAATTAGTTAACAATGTGGTTAAAGAACCTTTTTTTTGTTGTAAAATCTGCGTTCAAACATTGCACTCATTGTTTTTAACAATTGAATTGTTGAATCAGCAATTTTTTTTCCCGTGCAGTTTATGATTTCCATCAATATGCACAAGGTCGCGGACTTGCTTTACATAATAGGATCTTCTTCTTATTCGCTCACGTCTTCGCATCGTAACTCCAAGTGGGTCAAGAATTCTCAACTTCTCCTTGATGCGCTCCAATGAGACGAGATACCCTTCTGACAAAAAACTGCCGCGTAGTGTTACTGCACCAGAGGTGGGGTTCCTCCGGACTAAATCTCGCCGAAGAAGCTCCAACTTTTCATCATTAACTTCCAGGAGGGGATCTTTCAGGTTTAATCGCACCCTTATATTGTACATAGTCATGCGCGACAGAAAATAGGCGAGCTATCGCAGCTTAGGTCAACCCACTTTTGCGTAAGGTCAATATCAATTCTTCAGTTGCACTCGAAGAACACAAACGAATTTCTTCTTCATTATTTCCGGTTGGTTGGTTGTGATTGATTGCAAAGAGGACATCGAAAGCTATTTCCGGTTTTTGTGGAGGTTTTAACTCTTACCTTGTTCTCGCTGTTCATTTGGCAATGTTGTCACAGTCAACGCTCGCAATACCTGACACAGTCTTTCCAAACAATTTAGTTGGGCACTCTTTTTTGGGAGCCACTTTTTCCCTTTCACTCAAAGTCTTTTCGTCAAATTTACTAGTAATTAAGAAAATCAAAATTGAATCCCAAGTTTTTGTTTCAACCTTTCATGCATCTTAAGCATGACAAGCCTGTTGAACTTGAATAATTAATTTACGAGTTGACTCTTCTGTACACACGTCTGGTAAATTAACTAGAAAACTGATGTGTTTATCCACAATGACTCGCTGATTATCAAAATACTCCGACGAGCTTTCTAACGCTGCTGGATAATTTTCATTTGTTAACTTCAAATTCTGCAATAGAGCAGCAGCATTTCCTTTTAAAGCAGATTTTACATAAAACAACTTTTGAACTGAAAAAGAGACCTATCTGCATGAACAATGCAGTTGAACATTTGCCGAAAAGTCATCCAGTTCTCGATCGAACCATCAAATGTTGGAATATTAGGTTTTTTCAAGGAGGAAGTCCTTTGAGCAGAATTGTAGCCGTGTTCACTCTCATTAGTGGATGAACCGGAACCCCAATCAGACAGTCTGCCGTTGGCAACTGACAACTTACTGAAATACAAATTTTCAAAATTGCTTATGTCATCAGAAATGTCTGCATCGCTGTTGTTGGAAATTTCGTGTACAAGTACTGAGACAAAATGGGCGTTACGGCACCAAGTCTCACTTTGAGCTGTGACGTGTCGGCTGCATTTTGGGCTAAATAATCGGAAAATCTCCGTAACTGACCTTCGTACCTTAGTTTCGTGGCACTTACCGCATTAAGCCGCGCAACCGTACTTTGGGAATCGTTATCCGACATGTTACAAATTCACATAAATAAACAAAAAGACACAGAAATACACAAAAAATAAAGAGGCAAACAACAAACGTACTTCATTTCGAAGAATTCTCAACAATCCTTAACAAAATCGAAGCAATCCTGAATTCGAGACCTCTTTGGTCAATTTACCGGCAAACCTTCTCGTAACTCTTCGTTTTTTTACGTCTTTTCTATCCAATTCTTTCAGTTTCCGCAGCTTCGCTCTCAGTCTTTCTTTTTCAACTTTTTTGGGTCAATTTTGTGGATGTCCATGATATTTGTGTATTTATCGCAAGTCCCGCGTTTACCTCTAGTTTGTTTCTTATATGATTTAGTTATGCCTGTGACCGTGGTGTGTTGTATTCCTCGTCTTTATACGCTTGGGCATGTTTGCCGGTTCTTTGGAAAAGAAATTCACATGTGAATCGAACAATCCTTTAATATATTTTTCAAACGTTTCCCTTAAACGAGGGAAAATATTCGGCGTTGAATCACTCTTTCTCCATTCAATATCTAAATAAACCTTTACTGGTCTTGTTTGTGTAAAGACAGAGTGATACCATCAGCATGAATTCAGCTTCACATACTTCAAACGATTCTGTATAGTATCTACTTGGCGATTGAAATGAAAATATGAAAAGAAGGAAATGAAATCAAAACTTACATTACTTAAAAGTAATAAGTAGAACAGGAGCAACTACTGCAGGAGTAACGAAGAGTACGCGGCCATAGCGAAATAAGGCTTTATTATTCTATGACGCGGCTTTTATGAAATCAACAAAATTGGCGGAAAATGGCTAGATGAGTTTGACGAGTTTGACCATGTTTGACATCGATGCCACCGATGCACTTAAAAACGTATCTGAGAATTTGCAGTGAATTCATCTGCAGATGACGCTTCATACATGGGTGAACCCCGTAGGCCTAGGCGCAAGAAGCACATTGATACCGGTTTAACGATTTCGCATTTTCAAAGAAAGTCAATCGAAAGACAAGATCACATTGATACCGGTTTAACGATTTCGCATTTTCAAAGAAAGTCAATCGAAAGACAAAATCTGCACGGAAATTTCTCGAATCCGAAATAAGGCAACGATTTAAATCACAATAGAAGAAGACTCAGTGAGGATTTATGCCGGTTGTTTCACACACACACTCCGCACTTGCCCCCACGGGGAGGATGGACAGTTTTTGCTTGCAACCCAGTCTCTAAGAGATTGCTTAACCCTCTTTTTCGGTAAAACGGACACAGGCGAGCCGAGCTTTAGCCCCCAAACGATGCCAGGGCGACTTTTTCCGCCTGCATAAAACTGACGGAAACAGAACGCCCTTCCACTTTAACCACACCAACCCCCCGTTGCCAGAAGAAGAGATTGATCCCGACGCCGACCTGTGCTCCTGCATGACATCATTGTTCGATAGTCTTGGAGCAACAATCAATCCTTCAATTTTTTCAGCCTCAGGATTCACCTAAAAATTTAAAAACAAAAAATAAGTGACGATCAAAATTTGTAAACCTTCAGTAGGTAACTGTGAGAGAGCACAATTAAATCCAACAATCTCGGAACCACCAAAATCAACCGGCATCGCTCAAAGTGGTATTCTCCAATTTTCCTGATAATTGTGACCTGAATGCAACCGTGTATCCTGAACACGTTGGGGAGTAAAAAATCTTCGAAAGTGATCTTTGCAGTTTCATCAGAGGCTTGCAATTCATTTTACTCCTCAATAAGAGCTGAAATCATGGTAAAATGTGCACCAGCGTTGTAAGGTGAGGCGCCTTGTATCCACACACGTGTGCTTCCCCGTGTTTTTGCTTGCAACCCAGTCTCGAAGGGATTGCTTAACCCGTTTTATCGGTAAAAGGACAAATACTGAACATATGAGACTGAGGATATCTTGACTTCAAACGGATGATAAAGTAGAAAAAATTAGCGAACTCCACAAAAAAACGACGTCATATTATTCGATTGAACGCGTAGCATTAACCGCGTATAAATTTTAAAACGAATCACGAGAGAACGCCGGCTAATCCTTAACAATATGGCGGGGGCCTCCCGTTATGAGAGGAATACCGACATCCATGTAGAATTGGGCAATGAAATGGTTAGGGTGTTTGTCAGGAAACTTACAACCAATTACAAAGTAACCCGTTACCGCGAGGACAAAAATTTTTGTATGGGCTTGAAAATTTCAAAAAAGTCACATCCTTTACAAGGCTGATGCATACTAAAAATTTAGATCGGTCACGGCAAGGATGAGGGAGAAGAAGTTCAATTTGTCGCCCCATGCCCAGTGTGTAACTTTACCCTTAAAAAACCACAAACATTCAATTGTAATTCAAAAAAGTAAAACATTCTATTTCAAAATCGGCCAAAAATCCATCAGGCAGTACCATACTGCAACATTTCTGTGTTCGTCAATTCTCTTGGAAACCACCTTATTCAACTGATTATAAACTGTTTTGTCAGCTGGAAATTGAGTAGATCTCTTACGCCTATTCGCTCCCTTTTTCCTGTCAATAAGCCTCAGGATTTTAGGGGGCAAGGTGCATTTGGGATAATGATTATTATTTTGGCGTGCGACTGGTGTGCTGCTCTTGGCCGCTTCTTGTATAAGTGAGGTGAGAAGTTCCACTTCCTTATCAAGCGACGCACACCAAAATAGCAGCTTTAATCAGCATACTACTAATCTCTGCATTTTTATCTAACCAGTGCGTCTCGCCAATTTTGAAATAGTAAAAAATAATTCAGAAACACAATTAGTAACTGATGAGTTACCGAACTTGTTAACCTTAAGCCACGAGTTGGGCTCCATTTGATGTGTTACGGTCCTTAGATCGTAACGCGAACACGAGACAGGACGAAACAAAAAGGAAGAAGGGAAGGAGCAACACCGAGAAAGGTGAAGCTGGGAACGGTGAAAACACTAAGAACACTTAATTTGGGATATTAAGGGCCTGCTGATGCCTGCAACTTCACTTCATACTTGAATAGAAAGGGAATGTGTTAACTTACTCCGGCCAAAGGCCGGGGCTTTCATTGATCTGGCTTCTATGATTCTTGCTTTTTTTGATGGTTTTACTGTAATTTTTCCCGATTAACAAGTTTGAACTGTGAATCTCAGTCATGGCCATTTGAAAGAGATCTTTAACAGGGGCAATGGTTTCTTAGCAATATTGAAATCTGCTCTACTTATTGCCGACAGTAATATTGGGAGAACCTTTTCGTTTCTGTCAATGTTGATAAATATTCTTTCTGATGACGCATTCCTGCGGAACATGCGTATCTGTGGAGTGGCATTTCGGCTAAATTATTATCATCATTTTGAGTGTAGGTTGAGTAGGATCCTCACAAATTTAGCTAATAAAAGGACATTCTTTTTGTAAATTTGAGACACGAGATTTTTGATAATTCTTCCCCTCGTTCAAACTCATTTTTAAAATTGGCACCCGAATCCAGGATCCCGGCGAGCTCATTCCGGCAACTACAGTATCGTTGGCTTATCTTATACCAGAGGACGTATGTGCCTCTGAAGAAACGGGATTTGCCTCGTTACAAAGTGCGCGTTACTTTACTTTATGTGTTATCGCACACTGGTCTAAGAACCTTAGAAATGTTCTCCAAAATTTAATTTCACCACTCCCTTTGCTTGTGAAGTGAATGCAAATTTGTTCTGCAGTATTTACATAAATAAAGACCAATGGTTTTTATAACAAATAGGAAAAAAATAATGCAGCATTTTGGATGTGCGTACTGTCTTCATCCAGTTCACAACCCTATTCTGATATCCTTCAGTGGTAAGCACTGTAAACAGATTACTTTCCATCCGAACGCAACTTGCCGTGGAAGCGCTAACTAATTTTGTAAACTGATGGATAATGTCACACCCCCCACCCTCTCTATATGCCCCACTTGATTTGGGCACGCCATCGATTGGTTTTGTCCATTAGAGTGGACATTCGATTAGAAAAAAATTCTGATGGGTGCAAACATCGCAACAAAAACCTAATAACAGTATCTTTACTACTTTTTGGTTTATGCGGAAATCATTTTTTGTTAATAGCGATACAATCTCATCAATGAATGGTTTTTAGGAAAAGAGCCATATATTTAGGTTTGCCTCGGCCATAGTACAGTCCAACAAGAAACACTTTGTTTTTAAAGGACATACATGTCGGAATAGCCATTAGGATAACTTACAAGGAGGACTTTTGTTTCTGTAAAATCTCACCCGTTCAGCCACTGCCTTGTGTGCCTTGTGATTTTAACGGGGCTCCTAAAACCCCATGAAATAGTTTGGCGTGTTAAAAATGTGAATTTCACAAGAACAAAATAAAGTGAAAAAAATCAGAGAGAAATCCGCTAATCAACAAATGCTAAAATGAAATTTTCCTGCCACAAATTTGTATTTCTTTTTGTTTGCAGGGGGGGGGGGGGGGGCAAGCAAAAGCATAAGGATCATAAACTACTTGTTTTCAGTTGAAATTCTTAATTTTACAAGAAAAAAAAAATTAAAATGTGAAATTCTTCGAGAAAAGCGCATTATTCAACCAACTGGGAAATGGAATCTCCCCGCAACCAATTTTTTGGGGTTTCGGGGGGGGGGGGGCGGGGGCAAACAAAACTTTAAGAATTATAAGCTAAAATCTAACATTAATTTTTAAATGGAAGAATAAACAATATTTCTCTTAGAGGGGTCTTAATGAGTGGACGCTTCATGGTAGTTGTTCCTGTCAAGCCATCACCTGAAACATAAATGGGTACAACAATTTTAGCAAGAGGGTTTATAAAAGACGGTTTTTTTTTCAAGTGGCTATAGGTTGGGCAATAGATGCCGCCCTCCTCGCCCCGGTCGCCCTCTACAATAAATTACCGCGAAGAATCCTCCGGGATTACTCTTCGATAATGAACTGGAAAGCGGCCTCATTGTCATACAATTTTACATCACGACAGCTACGCCGGTACGCGGACAGGATCGACTGGTGTCTCTTGTCCCGCCGCCACGAATCCACCCGAGAGGACCTTCTAACCTTCCGCAACAGAGTTTGCTGGTTCTGGGTGTCGTGCCACGACACCCTGGACGCAGTCATAGCTTGGCAGTGCCGCAGCCACCTCCATCTAGCTAGGTACATATTTTTTCATATGGACACCTTCACTTGGAGGCAGATCCAATACATAATGGCATTGCAAGGTCTACTCGTATTTTTTTTTTTTTTTTCCCCAAACAATTATTTTATTTGTTAAATGACAGAGTAGAATGATACGTGACAGGGTATCACCTGAAGGCCTAAGTTTACATATTATTAGTTTTTAAAGATCCTATTTACAATTTTTTGATTATTCCCCCCTGTCCCATGGAAGCTTATTGTCTAGTTACTTAAGTTCTAATTGGTTTCTCGAAGATCCTCTGTCTTCTTTTCGCTTTAGTTGTTTTTGTTTGTCCCGGAATTGCCTTGGGGTGGCCTGTCTTCGGGTGAGGAGGAGGGTTGGCAACTATCGTCATCCTTTTCTTGATTAAGTGCATGTTGTTTTCCCTGTAGTGTGCTCTTGACGTATGCATGTATTAGTGTCCATTTTTTGCGAGAATCTAGCATGGTTGGTATTAGATTATCTGGAGTTAGAGTTGGTATGTTTAGTGTTTTTTCCAGTTCTTCTTTCTTTTGTCTTACGTTGTTACAAGTGAAAAATGTGTGTTCAGGCGTGTCTTTTATTTCAATTCCGTCTTTTATACAATATGGACAATATGGGTCTTAATGTCTACTTGTATTGGAACTCGACACAAAAATGCGTCTCGGCGTTTAAAAAATCAACAAAATCCTACCATCTCACAGACTGCGACCCGAGAAAAGGCACAGGCCGCGGTCGATTCAACGCAGAAATACTGGAA
The DNA here is from genome assembly GCF_918797505.1 of Bemisia tabaci. NCBI lineage: Eukaryota > Metazoa > Arthropoda > Insecta > Hemiptera > Aleyrodidae > Bemisia > Bemisia tabaci. Next base: position 20,601,671 of record NC_092802.1, on the reverse strand, counting down.
CACGTTTTGCCGACTCTCGGCACTCTCTGCGGTGCCGAGCAAATCTCCGCAGCTTTGAACAAGCACAGCTACAAGTTCGCGGGCCGAGTCGAAACCGAGCGATGACAGGCACAGGAGACATACAGACATGTTTACACATATTTCAACGGTCAGTTTGACGAAAGACACAAACCTCAGCTGACCAATTCTTCAATTCAAGTGATAAGTTCGCGGGCCGAGTCGAAACCGAGCGGAGGGTGGCTCACGTGTACAAATATTTTGATGGTAATTTTGATGACAGGCACAGGAGACATACAGACATGTTTACACATATTTCAACGGTCAGTTTGACGAAAGACACAAACCTCAGCTGACCAATTCTTCAATTCAAGTGATAAGTTCGCGGGCCGAGTCGAAACCGAGCGGAGGGTGGCTCACGTGTACAAATATTTTGATGGTAATTTTGATGACAGGCACAGGAGACATACAGACATGTTTACACATATTTCAACGGTCAGTTTGACGAAAGACACAAACCTCAGCTGACCAATTCTTCAATTCAAGTGATAAGTTCGCGGGCCGAGTCGAAACCGAGCGGAGGGTGGCTCACGTGTACAAATATTTTGATGGTAATTTTGATGACAGGCACAGGAGACATACAGACATGTTTACACATATTTCAACGGTCAGTTTGACGAAAGACACAAACCTCAGCTGACCAATTCTTCAATTCAAGTGATCTTGCTTCTACGCACTAGTGATAGAGAGCTCCCCGCGTCCGTATTTCCACCCCTTTCGTTCCCTATTTGACGGTGGCTGGTGTTAGTGGGTTCTGTAAGGCTTCAACAGTTCGCCTTAAATTAGCCGAAGTGACATTCTCAGGTCGTGGGACAAATCGTCTTTCTGCCGCTAGAGGATCTCGGGCATACATTGTGTTCGTAGACAATGACATCGCTGCACACAAATTTCAAAACCAACAATACTTTCAAAATTCTTCCTATGGTCAACTGCCTTGATTTGTTAATTACAGAAACTAAAAATCCAAGAAGATTTGAGTTACTCATATACATATTTTCACTTACCAGGGTGTACCCTTTTGGCCTACAAAATGCAGGATACAAAGACAAATATTGTGAAATGTTTCCGTTTCCAAGTTTAAAGTCATGGAATCTGGATTTAAGTGTGGCTTTCATATATTCTACGATGAGATCCCAAGGCTCGCTGTCATTCTTGAGATATGTCCTTTTTTCCTCTATTTCCGAAGATACCTCAAAATTATCAGAATCACCTGAGAGCAAAACATAAAAACAATGTTTTAATAAAAAATTGCCCCCTATGAACAAGATGACCCCCAAAAATCAAGACGAACTTGCTAGGATTTAAAAATCTTGCGTAGGTGACACATTTTACCTTAAAATATTGACCCTTTAATAAATTGAAAGAAGAAAAAGTATTCATCAAGGCCCCACTATTTTTTCCAATACCTCAAAAAAGATGGCTCTATCATGAAATTTATATTCTACTGGAGTTCTTTAAATAATATTTACTATCAGAAAAGTGCAAAAAGTATAGCTAAATATTGAGAATCAAGGGAATTTGAAGACATCATCACGGCTCTTTTTCTCGACATGCAACCACCCCTTTTTTTATTTATGATAAAAAATTATCGACATGAAGTGGTTGCATTTCCTCCATTGTTGTAAAATGCGGAAATGAAGAAAATTAGAATCAGCATCCTTCCTGAGCCGTATGCAAATCAAAGGCTTGGTTAAAAAATGAAATGGAATAAAAAATTTCGTGTTCGGCCATTCGATATTATGATATAGCGGGGATAGCGGGTATGATTAGACACGTACGCGACGACATCAGTAAGAAGAGTGTAGTTTATTCTGGTTTACATCCAATAGGTGAGAGACTCGATACATTGTTATGATTTTAGAGATGCGCGAATTCGAAGCGACGCTTCGAATCCCACTCATTGTTGATGTTTCACAATACACCACCTCAATTTTTGAAACGATTATTCGTGTAAACAATTGGTAGGAAAAACTGTCTGTTTTGGAGAGGTGAAATTTTTGTGTCATGAATTTTCTGACTCGTTGCATCATGCCCTTACGAGGCGCGTATCTCTCTACTTCCTTGTTATTGCCCTTACGAGGCGTCTAAAATTTCCTAGGTCTCTCGCACATTTGACTTAAGACTATTTACAAATATCGTTGGTTATGACTTTCTTCTGAAAAGAATAAACAGGTTAGACATGCATCATGAAAGGATTTTGTAACACACGGAAAAGAAATTGTTTTTCTTTTTTTTCTCTTGAGTCACATTGAAATTCTTTGAATGAGGAAAAAAGAAAAAATTAGCCTTGAGACGCATGACTACTTTTCTTCGGAATCTGTTTTTTGAAAATTGGACGTTATGAAGAAAAGAAAAAAAGTTGTTTAAAATCTGAAACTTTCTTTCACTCACTTTTTTTTGATTATTTGATTATTATGATTATGATTATAAGGTCATTAAGAACAAATTATAGATGCTTTAATGGTTTTTGCAAGTATGAGACCCACCACCTGGATATCATAATGTCAAATAAGTTAATGTAACATCATATCAGTGTGTTTCTTATGGCTAGGCTTGGGCAAGGCTTTTGTAAGCACATCGGCTATCATATCCGTGGTAGAAACATGTTTTAAAATGAATTTTCCTTCTAGTACTTTTTCCCTAATAAAATGGTATTTCACCTCTATATGTTTTGTTTTTGGGTGAAATATCGGATTTTCCGCCAAGGTTTTTGCGGATTGACTGTCTGTGAAAACAGTCGTCTCTAATTTACTATTTAGTATGATTTCACATTTTAGGTTTTGGAAAAGTTCATTGTAAAAATTCTGTAGAAAACATGCCATTTTTGCTGCGGAATTTAGTGCCAAATATTCACTTTCACAACTCGATTGGCAAACGGTAGCCATTTTTTTACTCTCCCATGATATGGGTCCTCCAGCCATAAAAAACACGTATCCACCGTATGATTTTCTATCAATTACGTCGTTTGCATAGTCAGCGTCGGAGTATGCTAGTAGCTTAGGTATCCCTGGCTTGAACTTATAAATGATGCATTTATCTATGGTATATTTTAAATATCGAAGTACTCGTTTTGCTGATTTCCAATGGTTTTGAGTGGGTTTTTTGTTATACTGACTGAGGTAGCTTACTGCGTAAGCAATATCAGGCCGAGTACAAACAACAAGATACATTAATCCCCCAATTAGGTTTTGATATGGAACGTCCTTAGCTACTTGCAACTCTTCGGTTGGTATAACTTTTGATGGACGAACTTCTAATGGTGTGCATATAGGGTTGCAGTCCTTCATATTGTATTTTTTTAAAAGATCTAAGATATAAGGTTTCTGATTAAGACTTAAAGTGCCTTTTGCGCTATCATGCTTTATCTGTATGCCCAGAAACTGTTGCACAGGGCCTAAGTCAACCAAATCAAATTTGCCTTTCAAATCTCTTTTTAGCTGTTCTAGTTGTTCATTTTTGTTCCAGAGGACTAAAAAATCATCAACAAATAACGCTATGATTAAAATCGAATTGTTTGATATCTTAAAGTAAACACAAGCTTGTAGTACTGATCTCTTAAATCCTAGGGTTAATAATATTTGGTTAATTAAATTGTACCATTCTCTTGACGCTTGACGCAGTCCATAAAGAGATTTCTGTAGCAAACAAACTTTGCTTTCGTTACCTTTACTTACAGTGCCTTGCGGCTGCTCCATGTAAATTCGCTCAGATAATTTTGCGTTTAAAAAAGCACAGGTTGCATCATAATGATGTATATTTAGTTTTAAAGTCACTGCTAACGCCAAGAGGAATCGGATTACACAGTTTCCTACTACTGGTGAAAAGGTTTCATGATAATCAATACCCAATTTTTGAGAGAAACCTTTGGCACATAGTCTACTCTTATATCTCACGGTCTTGCCATTTTCGTCTTTTTTCTTTTTATACACCCATTTACATGTAATGATATTTTGATTTTTTGGTCGTTCTACTAAGATCCAAGTTTTGTTTTTAATTAAGGATTCATACTCTCTTACCATGGCTGCTTTCCACTGTTCTGCCTCACCTGATTTCAGTGCCTGAGAGTAGGTCAATGGTTCGGTGTCATCTTGTCCCTGCGTGAGCATCGAACACTGGTAAAATTCTGGAGCTTGCCTGGGTCGATCTGGATACCTACGGTCTGAGTCATCATCTTCATCTGTGAATTCAATGGTTTCTTCGGCGTGAAGGTCACTATCACCGGGTAGCCAGTTGGGGTCTTGGATCATTGTGTTTTCTGCGTCACTCATACTCGAATCGAAAAGATATGCTAGGTCAGGGTCTAGTTCATCATCCTCTTCTTCTGCCGTCGCTCCGGTGTCTTCTTCTGCATGTTCAGCATTCTGTGTGAGGTTTTCACCTTGAGCTTCAACTTGATATTTCTGAGTGTTGTTTTGGTTGATTTGTGGAACGTTTTCTTCGATGTTGCCAATAATGGCAAAATTATCTTCACGTTTATTTCTTTTATTTTCGAGTTCGTCTTCTTTGAATTTGACGTCCCGAGAGATTGTTATTTTGCGTTTCACTGGATCCCATAAGCGATACCCAACAGGTGCAAGGCCAACTAAGACCTTTTTTTCGCATCTGTCATCAAGTTTCTTAAGATATCCAAGTTCTTTTGCGAAAACTGAACATCCAAAAACTTTCAGGGCATGTAAATCAGGTTTGCGCTTATGCCAGTTCTCGTACGGGGTGAACTCTTTTTCTGCATACTGAGTACGGTTCAACAACGCTGCTGAAAATCTTAAGGCTTCGCCCCAGAGTTCTTTGTTAACTCCAGATGTTATAAGTAAGGCTCTTGTTTTATCAAGTAGACTTCGATTTAGCCTTTCCGCTTTCGAGTTTAATTGGGGTGTGTGACTAGGCGTGTAGTCTAAAATGATGCCTTTGTCTTTACACCAATCTTTTAGTTCGTTTGATGAGTATTCGCCTCCATTGTCACACCTAAACTTATGAACTTTAGTACCCCATTTTGCTTCTGCTTTCGCGATATATTCACGCATCACTGAGAAAACTTCGCTTTTGGCGCTAAGTAGATAAACTTCCACATAGCCGGTGTAGTCGCAACGGAAAGAAACGTAATAAGCCTTCTGGTCGTATGTTTTTGGTGTGACTGGACCTCCTACGTCACTAACTATGATTTCTAGAGGTCTCGTTGCGTTATCTCTGCCTTCACCAAACGGTTTTCGCGTCATTTTTGCTTTATAGCACACGTCACAATCCTTTATCAGTTTTTCGAGTTCTTGCTTATTGAACTGCAGACTGGTGTCATCGTACAATTTTGACAGCTTGAGCATATTTGTTACACCAAGATGCCCTAGTCTCAAATGCCAAATCATTGCATTTTCACTTTTTTGAGCTATAAAGGCTTGACCCTTGTCTTGAATGTTCAGGTTCACTAAAAAGAGTCCATTTTCTTCCTTTTGGCCTTCAAGGATGACACTTCCGTTTTTCATGATTTGCACGCTTTCATTTGTGAAAATAACTTGTCCGCCACTTTCCACGATTGCACTAACTGATATTAGATTTCTTGCGACGTGTGGGGTGTACAATACGTTCTTGAGTACGCATTGATCGGCTTCGATGTCGCCCTTTTTCCGGATTTGCAGCGCGGCACCCTTTTTTGCAACGCTGATTTCTGTGTCTATTTGTTGCACGTTTGTCAAGGCAAGTTCGTTGTAGGTCATGTGTGAACTCGATCCGCTGTCAATGACCCAAGTCATGGAATTTTCATCACCCTTTTTTAGAGCTAAAAATGAGACCTTTTTGTCGTCTTTTTCTTCATTTTTATTATTTGGATCCCATTTTCCGCCCGGACGAAAGTTGCATTCACGGGCCTCGTGAGATTTTTTCTTACAAATTTCACAAAATTTATTCTGTTTTTTAGGGTTTCTGCTTGATGAACTTTCATTCCTGTCGTTGTCTTTCTTGTTTTGATAGCAAAAGCGGGCTTTATGGCCTTTCCGGTTGCAATTTCTGCAGACTATGTCTTTTGAAGACATAAAGGCCACTGGTTCTTCATTTGTGTTTTTAAGCCATCTTTGCTCTTCACTCACCAAGTTTGCAATGAGGTCACTAAGTTTTTTGCTGCCATTAAGCCTCCATGCAGTGACGAACGGGTTGAATTTTTCTGGTAGTGAGCATATAATTTTGTTCATTAGTAGGTCATCTGTTAAGGTCGGCTCCACGGCTTTCAGACTGGCAAACAGGTTTGAGATTTTGCTTAGAAATGTGGCAACATTTTCTCCACGAGTGATTTTGTAGTTCAGGAAATCTTGCATAAGTATGCACTTACGCTCATCGTTTTTGTTTTCGAACATTTCCTTGTATTTGTCGTACATTTCTTTTGAATTACTGCACTCAAGGAGATGGGCGAGTAGGCTTCTGTCGACGGTCGACATGATGATTCGTTGCGCTTTGCCATCTTTCAGCGCCCAATCACTTCTTTCTTGCCTTCTTTCTGCTGAGGGTCCCGGATCACTGGATGTTCCTTCTACTATTTCGATGGCTCCAACTGCTTTGAACAGCACTTTCACTTGAAATTCCCAAAGCTTAAAGTTTTCGACGTCCTTCAGCTTTTCAACCTGAGAGTATTGTGTATGCTCGTCACTCATCTTGAATTTTTGTGGACGTAGCGCTTTTTGATACACGAGACGGACGAACTTTTTTTTTTTTTTTTTTTTTTTTTTTTTTTTTTTTTTTTTTTTTTTTTTTTTTCGACAATAACGATATAGTTTCCTTGTTTGCACCAATAATTTTTTGAAACTGTAGCACTTAGTTTCTGGCGGAAGAAAACGCGTTATATTTCGTCGAGTATTTTGTTATTTACCCGTTTCAGATTTTGACAATAACGATATAGTTTCCTTGTTTGCACCAATAATTTTTTGAAACTGTAGCACCTAGTTTCTGGCGGAAGAAAACGCGTTATATTTCGTCAAGTATTCTGTTATTTACCCGTTTCAGTTTTTTGTCCATTTTTCGCACTTATAATTTCGCGACGCGCACTTCTAGTGCTTTAACCTGCTTCGAGAGTCGAGAATGCCTTTTTGTAACGACAACGCACCATAGTCCTAATAAAACGGCGATTATGAGGAAGAACAATATCGCGGTTACTACGTAAAGTACGACGTCGTGAGTACTTACGGGTTGGTACTGCTGAATGTTGGATTGTATTAAGTCAATTTGGTTCTCTTTTTCTTCCGAACTATCCGTAAACCAGCCCATTTTTTTTTTTTTTTTTTTTTTTTTTTAAAGTTGCACACTACACACACTAAAGCACTGGGCCATAACCTATTATGATATAGCGGGGATAGCGGGTATGATTAGACACGTACGCGACGACATCAGTAAGAAGAGTGTAGTTTATTCTGGTTTACATCCAATAGGTGAGAGACTCGATACATTGTTATGATTTTAGAGATGCGCGAATTCGAAGCGACGCTTCGAATCCCACTCATTGTTGATGTTTCACAATATTCGAAGATAAGCTGAGGTCATTCAAGGGTGTTTTTGCTGAAGTCGAGGTATTTCCAACGCCAATACTTGCAGCAGTATGATGTTGCATTTGTATCTGTGCCATCGAGTACTGTTGGTGCATTATTCTCAGGGCTGGCTGAATTCATTAAATTGTGTTTACAGGAGAGGTCCATAACATCAGTAACACATTCAGTGTCCACCTCTTGTGTGCCTGCCATGGACCGGGCTGAAACCTTAGAGATCTGATTTTTGTTCCTAACAGACTGACCCGAAACCTCAGGGATACGCATCTGATTAGCAACAGCAACAGATTGATGCGGAACTTCAAAGACAGACGTTTGATTTGTATCCACAACAGAATGACCTGAGATCTCAGGGATGTTCATCTGATCAGTGCCAGGAACAGACTGAGACAAAACTTCAGACCTGTTAAGTGGGGTGAGAGGAGTCCGATTTGCAGTTTTCTCGGTTGGAATGCTATTAATTTTTCTTTCTGCGGATGAGTAGGATCATTTTCTTCTTCATCTTAGCTGGTTATCACGCGGCTCTTCTTTCGTTTTATATCAAGCTGAAAAAAAATGAAGTATTGGATAGAAAAAAATAATATACAGAGCTTGCACTTAAGCGTTTAAAAGGTCAGTGTCAACCACAATTTTCCACTGATACGCATAAACATAGAGTTTTTGTCGCTTGAGCCTAATTTCAATTCAGCTATTTAAATTGGGTCAATCATTTCGCATGGCCTGATCTGTACTGATCTGTAGGATACTTACCAGAGCTTTCAACAGACAGCAGCCTAAGTGGTGAAAATAGTTGAGGTCATGTCGCCACGACGGGACAAGACAAGGCCCAATCCCTAACCTAACATGACCCTACCTTGTAACATGCCGATGCGCTACGTCCTATCATGCCCTCATAAATTTCAATGACCGGGTTGTAGGAAGTATATTTCCAAGCTGCTCAAATACCCAGAAAATCACTGTCATAGAGGCAACTTACAAAAATGAAGCTCTTTGCAGCAGCCTACTAGTTATGAGTTACAGAGGTACTCAACTATGAGTATCCCTCATTCAACGATTGATAATTACACCCGACTGAAATGAATGGATTGAGATGATTAGATTCAGTGAGCATTTTTTTACTAGATTATTAACTTCCGCTCAAAGAAACACATTCTACACCGAAAAGGCCATAATCGGCCTAACATGGCGCCTCCAGATAATTTCTGCCTAGAAGTATGAGAGAATAAATTGAAGAATAAATTAAAATAAAATATAATAATAAAAATATTAACAAATGAGGGCTAAACGAATAAAGGAATAGCATAAATAATAATAATAGGAAGTTCAAGCTTCACCTTGGTAGAACTATTACAAATACATTCAGTGTATTTGTTCCTCTAAAATTCAAATCGTTAATAAACCAATTTGACTTAATTATCCGCTTTTCAGTGAAGGTTTCAGTAAAGGTAAAGGTAAAGGTAGCAAAAGGTTGACCATAACTAATTGCTCATTCTCAACCAGTGGCAGTTCCTAAATTTGTCATAGTATCTCCACTGACACAAGGTATTTCCAAACTCTCAATATAGAGAACCAGTAGAGACAAGTCAGCTGCTACATGATTCAAGCATTGTGCAGCAAAGAAATGTACGTTTCTCCTTTAGGAATCTTAACAGCATTATGTGGATGAAAGTCATGCAGTTTGTTGATATCAATAATAGAAAAAGATTCAACTGGTTCAATTAAAAACGCAAACCGTTATTCACCAAACTGAATAGTTCTAAGATTTTTCAAAAGGAAGTAAACAAATTTATCTTCTGTGACAAAAATGTTATCAATTACACCGAACAAAGGAATACTCGTTTCCTCATCAACATCTACATAAAGAGCAACCGTTGTGTAGAACCCACGAAGGCCTGATAGTATTATCATTTTGAAGACATTCTGGCACTGCTGTTGTAACATTGAGACTGTTCAATTTTCTCACAAAACCATAGTTCGTTTTTATTATTTATTCTGCTTTGCCCCACTCGATGGTGTCATTTGAGAATGCCTTGGTGCTGAATCTGTAGGCTAATTGAAGTTGAGTCCTTCTTCCCGTTGGAGCTTGACTTTCTTCAAAGAGGGTTTGGAAGGATGCTTCGTTTCCAGAATGCACTTCTGTCCCTGTCTCCTTACTCCACAAGGACGAATGATGGATTCTTTAACAGGCGAATGCACCCACACTTACAAATAGACCTATACAATTCCAGTACCGAGGCGGTTGTTCACTAAGAAAATCGTGATACCGGCGATGGGAGTGGTGTCCCACGCCAGGATATTCCATTAAAGAACACCCACGTTTCCATGGTGACAGAGGAACCTGTTTTGGCGGCAAAAACGGCGGCGCCGTCATTGGCGCGCAAATTGAATTCATTGTTTGCCATCTACGTTAACGCTTTGTCTCTTCGTGGGTCAGCCGCGCCAAGAACGCAAACTTCCGTCCTTAAGGGTTGTTGATGATTTCCGTATTTATAATGTAACCGTCGAAAACTAACCTTTAAAAACAAAGTAAAACAAATTTATCTTCTGTGACAAAAATGTTATCAATTACACCGAACAAAGGAATACTCGTTTCCTCATCAACATCTACATAAAGAGCAACCGTTGTGTAGAACCCACGAAGGCCTGATAGTATTATCATTTTGAAGACATTCTGGCACTGCTGTTGTAACATTGAGACTGTTCAATTTTCTCACAAAACCATAGTTCGTTTTTATTATTTATTCTGCTTTGCCCCACTCGATGGTGTCATTTGAGAATGCCTTGGTGCTGAATCTGTAGGCTAATTGAAGTTGAGTCCTTCTTCCCGTTGTTAAGGACTTTTTTCGGCACCTTGTTGCAGTGGCGGCTTGTTTCATTATTTGGATTTTGCCTCCATTTGTCATTCCCCACAGATGAACGAGAGGCCCTAACTGTCAGATTTTTCGAGGGTAGTGGAGTAAGTGTTCTTCCTGTCAATTGCATGTACAAAGAGTGATGTTTAGCGACATAATCAGCCAGCAATATTAAGGCATTTGGATTTAATGCAGGACTTAATACTATATCAAGAATTCTTCTAAGGGCAGTATAAAGTTCCCAAATTTTGTCATCAGAAGGAATTAAAGACCCCAATATAATTCCTAAACACTTCAGTAAACAGGCAGTTTCGGAGGCCGACATCTTAAAAGTTTTTTTCTTAAGCATACTCTCGCTGAGCATGGGAGGTTTGGAAGAATTATCACAGCCAAAATTGAAAGCTGCAATACGCTGATTTAATTGCGCTAAAGTGAAATATTTGGCTGTGCGGATGCAATACCTGAAAATAAAAAACAGATCATACTTCACAATACCCTCATGACAGTCATTTAAAACATCTAAAACACAATTCTCCAAGATAAAAAAAATCGGAACGTCGTTGAAAAAACATGGCTCCCTGATACCTGTACTTTTCATATCATTTTTTACTAAATGTGCAGCATAATTTTGTCTGTTTCTAAGAAGGGATTTATTTTCGACGGTCATCGTATTTCTTTGAGCTTTGCCAGCTATGCAAACACGGCAACTAAAGTCAGTTTTGGAAAAGTTAGTAGTAAAGCCTCCAATTGCATTCAAACCAAGGTTATCACCGAATAGAGCGGCCAGTTGGAAATATATTTTTTTCATTTTGAACAGTGATACCTGTCTTGGAAAGGTAGATAAGTTCTTTCATTATATTTTTGAAAACTAAACGGTTACCAAATGTTTTGAGGTTGCTAGATTTTGTTACAAGACCTAGAATAATACTGTTCAAGCCTCCTCTTTTCTCAGGTGGAAGGCAAGGAAGAGAAAAATAAGTAGTGTTTAGTTTTTGTTTGCCTGCATGGCTACCAAGTGCATTTTCGGTCTCGAAGTCGTCGTTAAATAAACATACAGGCAAGGTAATTCCATCAGAATGAAAAGTGACATTTTCCCAATATTCACCCTGCATTATATTTTTCAGGATCACTTTTTCACTAGGTACATCTGACGTATATTTCTTAATACGAGTTAAGCCATTTTCTTGGCTTAGATTCATTTCAAATAGAGTGCGTAACGGTATGAAAACGCATGATTCTTCAACGGGAGCATGTCTGAATCTATTCTTGATTTTCCTTATTTTCAGAGTCTGTCCAAGAAATTTTGGTCGAGGGGCTATATAAAGCCCTTTCTTTAAGAATTCTCATGCGCAGGGGCTCTCGTCCTTTTTTTCGCAAAAAATTCATAATCTGCCGAGGTTTTCGACCTAGTTGATGCGATATATCGCACTCCACTTCGACCACTTCATTTGAGCTTGACGAATCACCTTAAAATCTGAATACAACCTAAGTCTGGTTTAGTAGTTGATGACTGGGGTGGCTGGAACCAAGCTTGCTAGGACCATTTGCAGCAGCTCTAGTGCCCCCTGGTTCCACAAACACAACCATTCCTCTTGCTTGAGATAGGGCGAACCAGCAAGGAAGCGAGCCAGCATGGATTTGACAGTGACGTTTAACTGCAAAGATAGCTGCGGGTGCAGAAAATAACGCAAAGCGCCAATATAACCGTGTGCGGACGCAAGCAATAAATGTAGGGGTTGTGTATTTTGTTGCGCCTCCATGGAAGCTAGGAATGCCTGCGCTTCGGAAGCTGCCACGTTCGTCTGTGCAGAGGCGGGTCCAGCAATTTAGCAACGCCGGATTCCCTCCATTTAAACCTATGTTAAACAATCGATTCTTGTCGGAGCACATGGCCCCTCCAAGGATCGATACATTTCCATAAGTTTAAATGGAGGAAAGCAATGTTGCCAATTCGCTGGATCCGCCGATGCGTCTGTGTTATATACTTCATCTCGAACAGTAATGCCTCAAGCTCAGACACCCCCAATGCCGTCATCGTAACAGGGATGCCTTTGAAAGGGGTTGAGGCCGCACTGAGTAACACAGCCGGCACTCGATTGAGTGGTGCTGTTGCAGGGTTGAGAGCTGGAACTCATCGTCAAAGGCTTCATTAGGCTTTCCATCAAGCTGTTGCGATATCTTCTTATTTAGATCCTTGAATTCTTTTTCATGAAGCATGGGCAACGTGAAGTTCAACTCTTCCACAAGATCCATTACTGACTCCGTTGACGGAAAAGCTCTTTTTCATACTTTTTCTAGAATGGAAGAATGAGAGGCAGAAGTCTCCAGAACCACTTTCACATTGCGATTGAGAACTCTCACTGAATCTGAGGAGAGAAAGCAATCAAGCATGTACCATTCAAATAGTTTTGGAAAACAAACTGACAAGTCTCTGTTGAGGAATTTTCTTCAAAACTATGATAAAAGTATGTGTATTTAGCGCAATGCAAACATCAAAGAAAACTATATTGTCAACTTTAACCATCCATTAACCATGGTTGCTCCAGTTCAGCATCTTTTAGAAGTACTGTGATTCGAATTACATCAGGGCAAATCGAAAAACTTTTAATCAGGAAATTCGTGTTTTTATCAAAAGAAATTTGGCAACGCCTGAAGGTTCACACGGCGTCCTTCTTACTACGGCAGCATGGCATCTAGTGATATGAGATCAGTTGATGGGAGCTGTTCAAAAATTACACACTAAATACCCTTTTTTGATTGGGCGCGAGCTTGGTGCTCTTCATCAAAATCACAAAAAATTGGAGTAAGCATTACACAGAATTTTCGGTACTAAATCTATGCTCCCGACAAACCCATAAAACTGGTGTGAAGCACCGATTTTTATGTAATAGTAGGCAGCGCCGGGTATCCCTCCTGCGTATTAAACTGACCTTAAACTATCCTCCCTTCTTTAGTAAGTGACGTAATCTTTGAACGGCCGTAGAGGTAAAAATTATTGGCATTTTTCGGGAACTTAAAACAGTCAAATCATGCATTTGCTTTAGAGAGAAATGGAATATGATAAAGATAATTAAAAGATCTCTGTTGATGAATTAACTGTAACTCACACACCAAATCATGGTTGACCCAAGTATGAAAAGAACGCTAATTTGATGGTTGCATACAAAACAGTAAACTTGCATCTGGAATAAGAAACACGGCAGTTAAAGTAAAGTTAGTACTTTTATTAGAAAATTATTAGTTAGATTAGAAAATTACAAGTGAAATGTAGTACAAATAATTGTAGTTACAAGTGAGGAGTCCCTGGAGTTGATGCCTTTTTGAGAGGCGTCTTGACAGGAGTCTTCTTCTGAGTCTTCTTCGGAGTTTTCTTCGGAGTTTTAATAGGAGTAAGCCTATTTTCTCCGTAATGTAATAGTTCACATTAGATATTCTTACTTTCCACATGTCATCGTCCCTAGTAAGACCCTCCCTTGTTAGTCGTGTCTCAAATAATCCTAAAAAAAAGAAAAAGAAAAAAAACCACAAATAAGGAAAATTTTACATCATTATGCTGCAGGAATAAATTACTCAATACTCAAACTACTGCAAAAGTGTGGCAGTCATAAGCAGTCCTCAAAATTGTTGCATTTTGGTTCTAGGAAAATACCTAATTGGACAGATTTCTACCAAACAGAACTATGTGCAAGTGGGAGGATGGAGTGTGCTCGTTGGTCGAGGGCCTTAAGGATGAATGGGAATTATAAAGCGCCAAGAATGTCAGCGGCGACGACCAGGACAGAGCATGACTGTTGGGAATTTTTAACTCATGGGCCTTGTCCACAACGCTCTGGACACATGCCTACGCTGCTTTCCCATCAATTTAAATGAGATTAATCCATGCAGAGTGTGCAAACATTTCAAAATCATAAATTGAGAAACGTTGACTCCGCGAGTTTTAATATTCGAGCCATACGTAGAGCGGAGCGGCACGCGCTATGGCTCCTACAAACCTAACTGGGATACTTCACGCAATGCGCAATGCGTGAAGTATCCTGTTAGGTTTGTAGGCGCCAATGTGCGTGTCACGCTGATCGTCCTCGCCCGGCATGGCGCGGCACTTTAAGCAACTATTTCACAACTGAGGTGTTGCACGGTATCGCGTGGACGTGAACTACCAGAAAAAACTGGTGCGCAGACGAAGAATCGTTGACGGAATGTCTTATAACCGTTTCCTCATCATGATATATGACAGAGAATCCGCATTGCTTTCGGTGAGAATTATCTGTGAATTCATCTAATATTAGAGAGAAAAACCCATCTCGCTTACTAGGTTTCTTTGACAATTTCTTACGGAAATGTTTATTCAGCACATTTTTCAAGAGGGCCCCAGCCCGGGTCCTTTTGAAGGACATGAGCATCACATGTTTTGAATCGGTGATGGTTTTCTTAAGAAATGGATCAAATGTATCTGTTACGGTCAATGTTAGGGGGCCGGCCGATGCTGTCACTGACTGGCCAATGATAGCATCGGCCGAAATCGAGGGCCAATGACATGATTGGCCGGCCAATCATGTCATCGGCCCAAAAGCCCGGTCACTGTTAACATTTTCACCGCGAGGTGAACAATGGCCGGCCGATGATGACAGTGGCCAATGACTGACGGCCATTGTTCGTTCACATTATAAAACACCATAAAACTGAAAACATACCACATAAGAGGAAATTATATTATCATCTGGCTCCTTATCTTTTGGAGCATTTGAAACAGTCGGACGTAGTTTCACATGATCTTGTAAGAACAGCAAGTCGTCAAAATACGTCATGGTTGGATAATACAAACTATCAGTGCCAGTGCCACTTCTTTTGGAGGCTTCAATTTTTTTGAGTTCAGAAAGGAAGTGTGTGCGCAGCGAATTCTGTTTCTGCTTTATGCTTTCCTGTGTAAAAGCGTTTAAACCCTTCTCTCCTTTACCCATATTGGGCACCCGGAGCCCGATGTCCCTCTTGAGGGGTCGTTTGTGGCAGAAAACCTGCCAAATTATCGCTTCCCTAGGGGAACGGAAACCATCCCCAAGAAGCTAAAAATGATTCCTCAGGTGGAATCAAATCGATCCTCAGCGGGAACGTTTTTTCGCCTCGTCTGAAAGTTAAAGCATTTTAACCCTTCTCTCCTTTACCCATATTGGGCACCCGGAGCCCGATGTCCCACTTAAGGGATCGTTTGTGGCAGAAAACCTGCCAAATTTTCGCTTCCCGAGGGGAACGGAAACGGTCCCCGAGAGGCTGGAAATACCTAACCAAATAAATCAAGATCAGAAGAGTTTCTTCCATTATAGTCATAGTTGCCAAATCTAGACTATCAAGGGGTATGGTGAAAGAAATCAAAATTTGGGTTCCAGCTAAAATTTCCAGGGCACGAAACACCTATTGAATTTATAAAATCTTGAAATTTAAAATCCTGAGTAAAAAACAACTCCACCAATGACAGATTTTAAAGTTTACTACTTACAAAGATAATCAGTGTTCTACTTATTCCAATCCTAGTACTAAACCATTTATAGAGTGCAACTTATTGCACAACTCGTTGCATTAATACCTTGAATTTTGTGTTCAAATTATACTCATTGCATTATTTTCATAGAGAAAATACTTTTTCAGAGAACTTTTATCGCTCCCAGCACTAAGTCTTCTGATTCCAAATGATATTCATTTCATCTCATTAGTTTTCAAGTAGACTCACTATGGCAACAATACAGAAATGATTGAAAGTTTTTAAAAATCCTACCAAAAAAAAACTGGTCTTTAAAAAATTAAATATTTTGGTGGAAGAAAAGCAAATTAAGTTTTGAATCGCGGAAATGAACTTACCAATTGGGATGCATTCGCTGAGCTCAAGATGGGGAACTTTTCAATGTATTCATCAATGGTTGATTCTGACGTTTCAAAATCATGCAACCTCCGATTTGCTGTTGCGGCCCATTTCTGCACTGCTAACTCCCATGGATGAATACGCGATTCTAACCAATTTAAGTCCTCTTTGTACTGTTCGTCATTTAGTTCTGAAAACACAAGACAAATTATTTTACTTACAGCATAGAATACACAGGTGTTAAAATCGGTACCCAGTTGTTAACGCATTAAGTGTTTCATTTGTTAAAATATTAAGTATTCTACATGTAAATATATCTACACTGAAAAGAGTGCCTTGTCCGAGAAACAAGGATTCTAGTCTCCCAGACAAGACCGTCTTGTTATATTTGATCCACAAGGTATTCTAGTTCATGGGACCCATACAGTCTCGTTCAGGGAACAAGACTTCCTTGTTGCATAGGTCAAAAGGAAGGAGGAATTCGTCATCACCGTCGTCTGAATAGGAATTATTAATTCATGAAGAAGTAATTAGAAAGAAGGAAAAAAGTGCAACAGTAAAGAGGGAACTTAAACCATCGAAAAGCTAAATAGGTGTAAGGAAATACTGAAAATCCAGTTGCTGGCAAATTGATCTGAAAACCATAAAACACTAATCATTATTAATGATCTTTCTTCGAAAATACTGGTTGAGAATTGGGTTTACTTTTTTTCAGATGTTATCAGGTTTCTCCTTAATACTTCAATATGAACAGAAAAGGTACTAATTCTTAGGAAATACAGGACATAGAAATTTAACTACTTTCAAGGGAGTTCACCAAACAATGAAAGAAAGGAAAAATAAAGAGAAACGGATTTCTTCCACCATGGTCGGTCAGACTGCAAAAATATCTGCAAAAGTGAAGTTCTAATAGCAGATACTTACCCGAAAAATTTTCTACAGTGAAAACTCATACTTCATCACTAAGTGTTTTTGCATCACCAGGTTTTTGTGGTTTATCAATATGTGTTTTTGGGTCATCAGGTTTTTTTGGTTTATCACGAGGTGTTTTTGGTTCATCACTGGTTACTTTTGGATCACCACCGGGTGCTTTTGGGTCATCATTGGATGTTTTTGAACTTGTATTGTTACGCTGGTTTTTTCCTGAAAGATGATTCAAAGTTACATGCATACCATTATAGAGGAGCTTCAAAGACAGTATTGCCTGACAAAAGCTGACTTCAGAAAATTCAGCTCCTAGAACCATTTTGGTAACCATAGTTTTCTACCAAGCTGTCTAAAATTAAGATAGTCTGAACTTTTTTTATATATTTTAGCGCTGGGTTGCTTGAGAAATAAAATATTTCTTAGATTTTTTGAAATATAAAAATGAAAGAGCACTTTCACACAAACGCTGAAAGAAGCTGTAAACTTACATATTTATTTTCAAATTCCTCTGACTTAAGATCCTTGTTCAGTTGGT
This sequence comes from Bemisia tabaci, assembly GCF_918797505.1. Classification (NCBI taxonomy): domain Eukaryota; kingdom Metazoa; phylum Arthropoda; class Insecta; order Hemiptera; family Aleyrodidae; genus Bemisia; species Bemisia tabaci. Next base: position 20,583,932 of record NC_092802.1, on the reverse strand, counting down.
TTAGTTGCATATCAGTATTCATAGGAAGGTTCGCGACTACTGAGGGGTCCACTAAACCTGTGTCCACAACTCGCCGCTGAAGTGCTTGATTACTTTCTTGCAAGGACCTAGAACCAACTCGCCTACTCTCATCTGAACCAGAACAATCTATACTCTTTGGCCTTCCACTTTATGGAAATTTTGTCCTTTTTTTTGCTCATTTTGATGGCCTCCGATTTTCTCTTGAAGAAGGTTGGAATATGAGCTTTGTAGTTTTTAACATCATTTAAAAAATCAGTGCGCTGAGCGACCGAGAACTTATGAGGTAACAGTCCGTTTAGCCATGTTGAAACAAGGGTCTTCATGACCCCCTTAAACAACAAGTGCATCGGGTCCAAAATGAGTGATTTAACAAAATCAATTTCCCCAATCTCTTCTAACGGAGTTGACTTGTCAGGAGGGCGATATTCAGGATCGTCTCTCATTCGAAATTCTGCATCTGTTCGTGGGGGACTGGTTGTCTCTAGATATACTCGTCGGCCTTTAAAAGTGAATCCCACGACTTTGCACCAAGCACAGCAAGAAAATCCACCGTGATGTTTCGTACCAGTAATGAAGTTTCTGGCAGGGGTGTCGCAACAAATTCCTAAAGTAGGGTTAATAGTTATTAACCGACCTTTATACGTGTAACCATGCTCCAAAAGTTCTTTCAACTCGTCAAAAAATGCCCTTAAATAGCCATTCAAATCTGCAGGTTTCTCACAACCAGCATAGATTCCTAAGGGGAAAACCACATTTTTCAGTATATCGAAGGTTGGAAAGCACACTAGAATTGGCCACGTTTCAGAAAAATTGCTCTCGGCAACAGAAAAGCCATCAAAACAAAACACCATGAAGAGAGTTGTAACTGTGATTGGTAATAGAGACAGAACGTATGACAAATGAGTCTTGAAGCCAATATTGTAGTAATGGCCTGGAGGAACTGGTGTTAAACCAACTTTCTCAGAAGGGGTGTGCAAAATTGTACGGGCATCAATGTGGAGAGAAGCAAAGCAATTAGGATGACTGTTACGCAACCGTCGCAGGAGATCACTTGTCGCCAAATTCGTGATATTGTGTGCAATCGCCCACTCACGAACCGCTGTCTCAACACGAAGAACCTCATCATCACCCTCATCATTATCTGGCTCAAAATAGTCATCTTCAGAGAGGGAACTGCCAATAGAAGATACATCAGAAGCCGAATCAGAATCTACTTCACTATTCGACGAACTATCGTCATGATCTGGATTTGGGGACGGAGAAGCATTTACAGGGTCATTAATATCCTCAGGAATTGGATCGGGAAATGGAGGAGGAGCTACTGGATCATTATTTTCCACAGTGGAAGTGTCAGTGATAAACTACCCACCGTATGGTGCTGCTCTCTGCTGGGCATCCACCGCACTATAGCTGCTCTCTCTCTATGCTACTCTCTGTACTACTATGCACTTTACCTCAATAAAATGCTCGTCATGTATCGTTAGCTTAGCCGAGCGCGTTCGTTCTTTCCCATAAAAACCCACTGGTTTTCTGCTCATGACAGGTTATGGGCCTTCACATCTCTTGTTGTTCGGATTGTTCCAAAAATGTGTAGTGCTGTTTTGTTTTGTTCGGGATGAAACCTCGGTTCTAGAATAATAACCTTGCCGAAGCCTTTTAGGCTGTCCTCGTGTCTCGTGTGGTGTGTCCAGTGATCGCCGAAGAAAAGCTGCTTACATCGTCAAGTAACCTTTTTTGAGTGATTTAAAAATGGCTTCAGAATTACGGATGCCACGTATTGAAAGGCTGAAAGGGTCCGACAATTATAAGAACTGGGCGTTCGCCATGAAACTCTGGTTAACACGTGAGAGGAAATGGGGCTATGTTACGAGAACTATCCCATCAGACAAGTGGCAGGAGGAAGAGGATCAGATAACCCTATGTGATATAGGGCTCATGGTAGATCCCTCTTTGTACGTCCACATCAACGATGCAAAAACTGCCAAAGCTGCCTGGGACACTCTGCACGAAGCCTTCTCCGCCACAGGTGTGTCTGGTCGTTTTGGTCTGATGAGAAGACTGTACGCTGTGAGGTTGGAAACTTTTGAATCGATGTCGTCCTACTTGAATGAAATCATGTCTCTAACCCAGCAACTTCAGGAAGTTGGAAAGACGATAGACGATGAAGACACTGCGTTCATCATGCTGAATGGCCTGACTGACAAGTACAAACCGCTAGCGACAGCTCTGGAAGCCACATCAACCATGCTACCGTCTCAGAAGGTAAAGGAGTTCCTGCTTGGCCAAGAACAACGTGCCACCTTGGATGAAAAGATGTCAGCCCTTTGGACAAAAAATTCTGGTAGTGGTAAGTCTGCACAAAGTCATCCAAAGCAGAACGAATCAGGTAAACCGGGTTATTACAGAATAAGAGTTCATCAATCAGTCCTTTCAGATAGACAGCTTCTTCAGCAGCTTCAGATAAAGCAATATATTCAGATTCTGTACTGGACAGGGAAACGCAATTTTGTTTCCTGGAGCACCAAGAAATAGCCCCATCACTGAGTTTAAAGACAAACCCTGAGTAGGAGCGTCTGTCTATTGCGCAACTGCCCCAGTCTGCATCAACAAAACCTTCAATTTCTTTTTCTCTTGCCTCGGTTGAAAAACATAGTTTTTTAGCACAAGTACCTTTTAGGTATCTCAAAACTCTTTGGGCATAATGGAAATGTTCAGGAGTGTAACAGGTGTTAAATTGACTAAGCTTATTTACAGCAAAACAAATATCAGGACGAGTATTGACTGCTATGTAAGTTAAACAGCCAATTAAACTTTGGTATGGGATATTTGGTATGTTTGTAACATCACCTTTGACAAGCGAGAGATTTGGTTCCATGGGAGTTTTAGCTGGCTTTGCATCAGTTAATCCAAATTTAACTAAGATTTCATGGATATAATGCTCCTGATCAAGAGAAATGGAACCATCTGGCGAATAATTGACATTCATGCCAAGACATCTTTTTGCTTTCCCGAGATCAACCATTCGGAAAGCCGACATTAAAATTGATGTTAATTTATTACATTCATCATCAGATTCAGTTAGAATGAAAAAATCATCGACAAACAAGGCAACATACAACTTTTTTTCATTTACATTTTTGAGATAAATACAAGGATCATGATTACTTTGCTTGAAACCAAGTTCAAGTAATTTGCTGTGAGCTTTTTGATTCCACATGCGTGAGGCTTGCTTCAGACCATAAATGGCTCGTTTCAATAAACAAACTTTCTCTTCCTGACCTTCAGCAACAAATCTTTCAAGCTGCTTCATGTACACTGTCTCATGTAGGTCACCATTTAAAAAAGCAGTTTTAACATCGAGGTGACGGATTTGCAAATTAAATTTAACAGCTAAAGCAATTAATAGCCTGAAGCTTTCTTTCCTAACTACCGGTGCAAAGGTTTCATCGTAATCGATTCCTTCACGCTGTGTGAAGCCTTTGGCAACAAGTCTGGCTCTGTACCGGTTCTCTGAAATCCCTTTCTTAATCTTAAAGACCCATTTGCAGCTTACAACATTTGCATTTTCAGGCTTATCAACTAAGATCCAGGCTTGGTTTTCCTGTAAGGATTGGTATTCTTCTAACATACCTTCATGCCAACGTTCACTATCATTTCTTGACATGGCTTGCTTTACAGTGATGGGATCATCAGAGTTTTCATTATGATTAATTGTTTTGTATACAACGAAACCAGGAAATTCTTTCGGCTTTCTAACACGCTCAGGATATTTACGTTCTACATTTGTAGGGATTTGTTTTCAGATTCTACCTTGGTAATCAAGAGAGGAACCTCATTAACAACATCAGGTTCTTCAGTTACTTTGAAATACATTTCATTTTCAAGGAAGACAACATCTCTAGACATTGATATTTCTCCTTTTACTGGGTCAAGTAAACGATAACCTTTAGTAGCCGTACCATAACCTACCATGACAAGCTCTTTAGATACAGCATCTAATTTTTGTCGCTTTTCTTTGGGAATATGTGCAAAAGCACGACAGCCAAAAACTTTTAAATGTCCAAGCTTGGGTTTTCGGCCACTCCAGCACTCTTCTGGACTCAAATCATTAAGAGCTGCATGCGTACACCTATTTTTCAAATACACAGCAGTGTTAACTGCTTCTGCCGATAAATTTCATGTGTTTTTATTTTTTGAAATTGTTTATCTAGCCGATAAATTTCATGTGTTTTTATTTCTGAAATTGTTTATCTGAATATTTTTTTCTTTAAAGAAAATTTCATGTTTATTTTTTGAAACTTTTCTGACTCCTCTGTGTAGTTTAAGGGGGTGTGTCAGTGATAAACTACCCACCGTATGGTACTGCTCTCTGCTGGGCATCCACCGCACTATAGCTGCTCTCTCTCTATGCTACCCTCTGTACTACTATGCACTTTACCTCAATAAAATGCTCGTCATGTATCGTTAGCTTAGCCGAGCGCGTTCGTTCTTTCCCATAAAAACCCACTGGTTTTCTGATCATGACAGGAAGGTGAAGATGAAGAGGAGGAAGGTGAAACCGAACCAGTGTTACTACTACTACTGCTGTGGCTGATATCAGAGTCAGACTCTTGGCTAGAAGATTCCTCATTCAATCTGCTCCTTTTGATGGTTCTCTCTGATAATTTCCCAAATTTTTCGGGACGGTGATAATTGCGTCGAGACATTAGGACAAAACAAAATTAAAATACAGTCATCAACATCAAAAAACAAGTACTTAACAATTGAAGAATTCCGTTAATTCCGTGCAGTTTCCGCCATCTTGGTTAGCGAACCGGCATCACATCAACACTTCAGGAGAACTTCCGAACTTACACAGTTACACCAAAGTTTCTTCACACACAGTTTCTGAATTAGTTTATTCCGCGTAAAACACGTAGAACATGATAAACTTGTATAGATAGATCAAGCGCGATGAAGGCAAATCCCAGGCACGAGGCTACGAACGAACAAAAGCAGGCAGGGCGCAGAGCGAGCGAAGCGTACAAAATCCGTTGGAGGTGCGCGAGCGGCGAGCCACGCAGACGGACAAATTCTATTGGTCCATGGTCCATTATAGCGCGACGCGAATGCGGTCTGGCGGCAGGAGCAGCAGTATGGCGGTATGTTGTCGCGAGACTGCAAGAGTCGTGATTTTATCGCAATGAAGTTGCGATTCTCCGCGCCCCTTGCATCACGCGAATAGGCAACATCCACGCCATTCGATAAGTTGCGATTTTCTTACTACATGAGTACAACATATTGCAACTCATGCTACTTGGGTCGCAGGGTAAAAAAGAGTGCCCACGAATAGGAATATACTGATTTACAGTAAAAAATCTTTTAGTTTCGACAAGTGCAGCACATAGTCTTGACAAAGCATGGTTTTTATTTTGTCCTGAACATCCGTCGGAAAATATGTGCAAGTGCTTGACTGTCGGGGGTAAATTTTCAATAAAATTTAGAACATAAGAAGACACCTCATTGTAGCCTTTTTTGTTCTCACCTTCGTGAGATAAATATATGTTACTTTTACCGGTATTTAATTCATGGATATCAAAAACATTCACGGTTAACTGTCGTAAGTAGAAGGTTTCTTGAACAGGAATGACAGGTAACGATAAATTTTGCATGTCGTCCATACATATTCCGAAATGTGTCGGATCATTTTCACACTTTTCTTTCACTGAATTCAATTTTAAGTAGAACTTTTTAGCTCTCTTCAGATGCACAATTTTTTCGGCTATTGCTGCTTTTTTAGCAGCATCATTCAAATTTGTATTCATAATTTTCACATCTAAAGCTTCGCATGTGCAGCAGGTGTCTACTTGGGGCCTACCAAAAGCCAGACTGAACCGCTCTCTAAATAATTTCAAATAAAAATAATAATTAACCTTTTCTTCCGGATATTTTTTACAAAATAAATTATGCATTATCTTTACATTGAGGCGTTCGGACAAAAACCTGTATGTCCTGGTTGAATAGCGCGAAACTTTTACAGGAAAAGACATGATATGATCTATTATTAACTTAACGCGTGATCCAGGGATAGTATTTCCAGAAACACCAACAGCAACACCTCGTTTATCTCTTGGAGAAAGACCCATCAACAAAAGATGACTAAGACGTCGAACTCGCTTAGCAGTTACGCCATAAATTCCGAGATAAGTCGCTTTGCAAACGCTATTTTTGCCACTGCTGGTGTTGATACAGTAAATAAAAGAGCTGGCATGAGACTTGGTTGTTTTCTTGTTCTTTGATGGACGTCTAACTGGTACAACGGAAATTAGATTTTGTAGGTACGCATCTTGAGCATCTTTAGTTCCCATGGACCAAAGTTTTTTGAACTCCTCTGTCCTATCTCCGATTGGTACATGCTGAACACATTTGTTTTTGCACCTGCACAGAAAAAGTAATCAACACAAGATTACTAGAGCAATACTAGAATAAGACAGCAGTTAAAGTAGAGTTAGTACTTTTGTTAGAAAAATTACTATTATACAATTACAAATTAAGTTCGTAAGTCCGGAGTCACAGAAAATAACGGAGTTGAAGTCTTTTGTGGGGTCTTAGGAGGCGTCTTCTTGATTTTCTTGATATAATTCAAAGTCCCGATTTTTTCTGTGATATAATAGTTCATTTTGTTGATGGTTTTGGTCCAGATAAAGTCAATTGAGCAAGAGAGTCTTTGATCTCTTTTACACTTTCATCGAATTTACTTTCCAGTTTAAGGGACAAGACATTTTGATTTCTGCGAAGCAGCACAATTTGCCCTGAAAATTTTGAACATATTTATAATTAGATAAAGAATACTGAAACGTTAAATATATTCGTGAATGACACCTTACAAAACGAGAGCAAGGGAGTTGGTGTGCAAAAGAATCAACTGACTGTGTGATTTTTAGGAAAAGGGCGAGTCAAAATTGGGTTAATGTGCAGCTTGTTTAATTTCCTATCTGCCTATCCATCCCGTAAAATTATTCACTCAATTTACATTCACCAAAAACATTAAACTTGATTCTGAAACTCTTTACTCTGAAGCTGAGAAATAAGAGTTAGAAGCCAAAATGTAATCATTCTCTCAAATTTCTTAAAGTATAGACTTTGATATTCATTCTGAGAGTCTGCAAACGTTGGGAGTAGCAACTCCCTAGAAGTTTTTCAAAGTTTTTAGTGCTTGCAGTCCATGCAGAACTTGGAGAGTGCGACTGATAGGCAAAACTGAAAGTCAATTTTATGTTTCTATTGTGAGATAGCAAACTTTTAAGTACAGTAACTCATGATTTCACAAAATTCCTCTAAAATTAACTCTTCTAATAGAAGAGGAAGAACAATTGTTCAAGTTTAAGTCTGTTACTTAATTATTACGTCAAACGGATGGTTATAAGCTTACTTACTTGAGAAACGACACGTATTTAGACACAATGTTGGAATGGATACTTCGCCACTGGCTGGGAATGCGAGGGTAGTTTCGAATACCATAATTTTGAGAAGAAAAAACGTGGAAATGCGCACGCATGGTAGTGGCTTGGTGGCAGTTCACACCCAGGTTTAGGAATGTATGAGCCGTCCTCCTCAACTTCCTCAGATCCGTGTTCATCCGTCTTCGGGGATTTCTGTGGTCCATGCTTTTTGTCCTTTATCCTGTTGGCTGGCTTGACATCATATTCAGAACTTTTGCTGGCACCATTTTTAGGCCCGGATCCGGGGCCATGACCGAAGCGGCTTTTCCTTTCAGCGATGTGCCTCCCTGCCTACCGCGGTCCAATCTTGAGCGTAAAGCGTACACTGGAAAAAAAGTAGCTTGAAACAAATCAAAAACAGCTTGAAGCAAGTTGGAAAAAATCTTAAATTTCCCGCCAAGAAACGTATAGCTTGAAATAAGCATGGCCGTGCTGCTTGAAATTAGCTACTCGGCGGAATCTTAATTATTTTTCGTTTAATGCTCGGATCCAATACTAAAAACTGAAAGTTTTATTCATTTTTCATAAAATTCTGTAACGTAGGGATAGAACGTTACTGATTCTTCGAAATGGATCATGTTGAAGTCGTCGTGCGTTGCCGCGGGTTTTGTTCTCGGTTTGCAGCACTATGTTAAAATGCGCGGCTTTTGGAGATCTCCGGGAATGACTTGAGAATGTAGGAATGTATAACTTAATACCCGTGTCGAAAATGAAGACGGAGTGGTCACAATCCAATGGAAACTTAATTCAAGAAGTTGGCTGCAAACTTAATTTAAGTCTAATTTTTTCAGCTATTTCCAAGATTCGTGTCATGCTTGAAACCAGGAATCTTGAATCGAGTATACCTTATCTTGAATCAAGAATCAACTTCTTAGAATTAGCAGCCATGGTGGCTTGATGCAAGACTCAGCAGGTTTGACTCAAGATTTTTGTGCTGCTTAAATCAAGCTAGCAGGTGATTCAAGCTATAAGGTAGCTGCAATTAAGAATCTCGAATCTTGAATTTAGCAATAAGTTGCTTGTTTTAAGATAAAAATTCTTGAATCAAGCTGATTTTTTCTCAAGATTCCGAGACGGCTTGACCGTAGCAGACTTTTTTTTTCCAGTGTAGGCTGAAGACACAAGTGTGATAAGCACTTGCTGGCAATGCACCTTTCTGATCATCGCAAGATTTTTCGGAGTCCAGACGGGTATCCGAAATGCTAGATGTAGATGGCCGTTCTGAGTAGTCAACGTGCACGTCCTTCCCAGGCGCGCTTTAGGAATGGAAAAGGAGTCATCATCCCCTTTAGGCGGCTGGTTGGTAGGTGGGAATGATAGTTTCGGTTTGTTATTTTCAAGGGCCGATCTTGCATTCTCTAGGGAAATTTTCTTTACCTTGTCTCTCGATTTTTCTGACGAGCTGTCACTGGCGAGTTTTCTCCCCTGTTCTTCACGTGTTAGGTATTTGCAGCACGCATCATACGAATCTGAAAATGGAAATGCAAGTAACAAATGAGGACCGGGCACAATTTCGATTGCCAAAGATGTAAATGCATAATTAGGATTACGATGTTGTAAATCTGTGTACAGGATACCTCATCATGGGTCTTTTTATCTCCAAAAATTAACAAATCGTCAATGTGAATTATCAGATTTGGGATATCGGCAAATTTACAGCACATTTCCGCTTGAAAAATTTCGCTGGCAGAATTTAATCCATACGCTAATCGCTTAAATTTGAACCTTCCAAAGGGGGTAGCAAAAGTAGTTAGTTTGGAACTCTCTTCGTCTAAAGGTAAGGCTCAGAATCCTGCCTTTGCATCTAAAGTAGTAAAAACAGTCGCACCTTTCAGTTAAGCTTTGATATCGTCTAAAGTAGGAATATAATTCTGGGGGGCAATTATTTCTTTATTTAAAAAGTGAGGATCTAAGCAGACCCTTAGCTCCCTGTTCTTCACGTGTTAGATCTTTGAAGCACGCATCATACGAATCTGAAAATGGAAAGGCAAGTAACAAATGAGGACCGGGCACAATTTCGATTGCCAAAGATGAAAATGCATAATTAAGATTATGATGTTGTAAATCTGTGTACAGGATACCTATAGTTTTTGAAGAAATCAATCAAGCAGTCTCACTGAAGTCTTCAATGAATTTCCTACTTTCCTTGAATGACAATCACAGCAAATTGCAATAGGATGTTTCAGTTAAATCTCATAAAAAAGGAAGGAAGAAAGGAAATAGAATACTTTAATTAATGAGTTTCAAGTGTTGAAATGGGGTTACACATTTGTTTACTTTTGCCACCGAATGAGACTTTGAAGAAAGTAAATGGGGGAGCAAGAGCGTTATTTCCTACACATAACACCGTCGTGGTTTACTTTCACGAGTATTAAGTATCCAACTTCTAAAATGATTATCTTTCGGTACAAATACTTCTATCGATTAATTTTCTGAAAAATACCTTCACAATTGTCTCGCGTATAGGGATGCCCCTGGGTGAAGTTCAGGAATCCCAGCTGATATCGCCGTTATCTTTGTAGAAGTAAACAAAATCTACACTATTACGTGCTGACAGATCCTCTGCTAATAATAATGGGAGTACGGTTGATGAGAAGTGCTTCATCAGAACTACTTATTGGATCAATTTCAACGACATCAACGAAACTTGTTTCTCGGCTGTCATCTAATTTTCGTAACGTATCATGCAAGACAGACCCACTTTTACTATAGCAATTTCATCCCCTGTCTCAGTGGTAACTGTTTCGATTAGCTCCTTGGCAATTAACTTATCAAGGTCTCATTATTATAGTAATGCCGTGCAACATCTCTAAATCTGCAACGAATGAATTGTGTGGGTTATCTTATGCTTCAAAGTAAAATGATTTTTTTTTTTTTAGATTTTTTGAGAACTTATTAGTTGGCCTTAATTCTCTTTTTGAGGGTAGATCAGACTCAGCACTCAGATTATCCTCCTTCATTCTTAAGATATTTCTCTTTACTACAACCGATTTTTCACACCCTTCTGTAAAAGAAAAATGTTATGACTTAAAATTGAGGTAAAAGTAGAAGGTTGCATTGACACAATCTAAACGAGGGTGAAAATTGTGAGAAGGTACTTTCCTTCAAAACAAAATGATATTTTGTGGCTGGAATATTTTTCAAAATCAAATTGTTTATCACACGGAAAAAACGAGTTTAGGGCTGGTACCTGCACCGAAGGTCCCAGCCCTAACCGGGTAGGTAAAATTGCTTCACCTCCACCGCCATAGGGGCGCCATTTTCTCTCTAACCGTAGCATTGAAAATCGAGATCATGATTTTGTTTTTATATAGACTAGTATTTAGAACAATCCATCAAATTCAAATGTTTTCTGTGTAAAGGGATGTGAAGAGAAATCAAACGGATGAGGGTCAAAATAAAATATCTCTGATACTTTTCATATCATGTTACCTTCAGAGTAGCAGGTTGTGCTGTTGCCCAAGCTCCAGGGCTTATCATCTGTTTTTGCCATGGCCCAGCACTACCGGAGCCCCATCCTGGAGGGGCTGTGTTGTAAGGAGCTGTGTTGTAAGGAGCTGTCTTGTAAGGAGCTGTCTTGTAAGGTGCTGGTTGCGGCGGCGGGGGCGGAGGTCTCTGTTGTTGTATTAACATTACTATGTTATCTTCAGACATTCCGTTAACTGCAACAAAATAAATGACATAAAAAAAACATTCTGAACTACATTTTGGTAAAATATAACCCCAAAAAACAAAAATAGATTTTTGTACAAAATGTCGGCCCAATCCCAAAAACTATCTGATTATTATTTAAAAAACAAATTATACCAAAAACATACGATAGCTGTGCCGTTTGAATTTATCATTTAAAAATAGGTGATATCAAAACGGCCCAATTTCCCCCTTTTTCCTCAAAAAAATCAAATACTTAAAACGTATAATGGTCTACAACACGTTTTGATCCATCGTTTAAAAGGAGCGATATCAAAACGGCCCATCTTCCCTTAAATTTGTCGAACTCGGCGCAAAATTCTTTGAAACTTTCCAATTCATCGCTGAAGAGACACCAAACATTACTTGACTTTTAGTATATCTATTTGTTTCAAAATCAAAGACGTCTCTTTGAAAACTGTAATGATTTTTTTTCTTTAAAGATACAAAACACAAATAATCGTCATAAAGTTGAAAAAAAAATTGAAGGAAAAAAAAGGAATGGGCCGGCCGGCCGTACTTATGGGTAGCAGGTGACAGGGTGATTCTCGTCTTTCTCGCAACTTCTTTGGCCGTGTCTCGTCATCGAAAGCAGGATCAATTTTTCTGAGAGCATCACTCAATCATTTTCCAGTAGCTAAATTTGCAAGAAGTTTTCTTCATTCGGACGATACTAGTTCAGACGTAATGTCTCATGAGCATCACAGCAGTCATGCTCTGATGTCTTAAAACTAATTTTCTCAAATACCTACTGTCAACACCTCAGCATATTTTTCCCTTACATTTTTCGATTCTCTTTTTTAACTCAAGTTTCAGTCAATCCAGTCCTCATTTTCAACTTTTTCACTTTATCCCTCTACAATCTTTAATAATGTCACATAAAATTAATTACTAGACTTGCAACTGATACCTACATAGATTATAGCCAACCAATCACGCGTAGCCTTGTTGTCTCACCACCCGTGACGTCAGCTAGACTATATAAGCGTGGGTTGCCTAAAAATCGAGGTATTTTTACCATCTTATGACCCACGACCCACGTCTCTCTCTCTGGTCTTTTAACATCCCCAAGACCCACGACCCGTGTATAACTCTCTCATCGGTTTTAATCCACCAATAGTGCAACTCTTTCTTTCAACTGTAACGCTGTAAAACTTCGTGACATTTAATTTGTGAAATCTGTGATATGTGCCTTCATCACGTCAATACAACTTATTTCGCCTGAACTTTAGTTTTATCTTTTATCGAACATTCTTTAGTCAGTTTGTCAATCCTGACTCAAAAAGATTGACTGGTGCCGAAATTTTTTAAACATTTTCTCAAGAACCCACATTAGTGAATGGATGCTTGATCACCATTTTTAAGCGCATCCAACATTACAACACCTACCTACAGCTTTCAAGCGATGTCTTTGCTCGTGACATAGCGTCTGACAAACTGCCTACTGAAACTTGGCGTATTAATAGGCATGTGCCTCAACCTAGCGATACTTAAAATGTTTCATTGCTAACAACTTAAAGGTTTGCAAGACTAGGTCTGTAACCTATGCCCAAGTGTCGGTACGTAATAACGTATTAACTTGTTTTTGGTACGTGCCGGCCGGCCCATTCCTTTTTTTTCCTTCAATTTTTTTTTTCAACTTTATGACGATTATTTGTGTTTTGTATCTTTAAAGAAAAAAAATCATTACAGTTTTCAAAGGGACGTCTTTGATTTTGAAACAAATAGATATACCGGCAACTTAGAGAGGTTAGAGACTGGAGAGAGAGAAAACAACACGAGGTGTGGATCGGTGATGTCGATCCGAGACCATTAATATAACCTAACATCGAAACCCACAACCCAGTATTTCAACCTGACTCCTTAATCAACGTCATTTACGCAAAATAAATTGTAATATGATCTATCAAATTGTTTTTACATTAAAATAGTGATATGTTTCTCTCACAATCAATAGTATATTTTCCCAGACGAAAATGAGGAAATATTCAACCGACAAAGCATTTATGTTGGCCATACCGCTGAGTAACTCTGGCGAGTGAGTATGGTAACTTCGAAAATCAGGGATAGTCAAGGCAGTGCGTGAGTTTGGCTACACTGTATTTTATTTTTCGACTTGAAAGTATAGTAACTGCGACTCATTGATGGTAAAGAATACTCAGCTGTACATAACCATCCGCGTATAGTTAATTGCCAGAGTGCAAAGGGTTTTGAGTTTCGTTAAGTTTTTGCGGAGATATCTCAAAATAACGCAAAAGTTGAACGGGTTCGTGTAAGATACAGTAGCGGCTCCCATTCTCGTTTTTGGAGATCTCTATAGGCTTGACGGGGTCGCTACCGCTCCCAGTAACTTTACTGCTGGCATGCTTAATACCCCTATCTGATTTGTTCGAATCATCCATGATTTGGGTTTTTATTACCCACATTTTTTCTACCATACCGATATCGTCAAAAATATATCCTTTTTTTCCCGTGATGTACGTAAGACGTGCATCACCGCCTCACTGGTGGATCCTTGGAAGAGGAACGGGCAAGTGTGTTTAATTTTCTTGTCCAAATACATTTCGGTTTCTTCGTTTTCCTGGGAGAATGACCAGTCGGATTCTTATCAAAGTTTAACTTCTTTTGAGCTGATTTGGAAGGTGGACCTTGACTTGAGTTGAGTCGATTTTTCTGGGGAGTATCTAAGTTGCTGGGCCCATCTTGATCGTCTTGTAGAAAATCTGGAGTCTTGGGGCGATCTGCTACTACAGTCTGTGCTGAAAGTGCTTCCTCTGTGAATTGAGTGGCGGTGGAGGTGGATGGCCGAGAAAGAACATCAAAAGATGGTGTTGATGTCTTTCTGGTTGAGGAGTCCTTCGTTGTCGAAGTAGGGGGTGTTGGCGATGGAGCTTTACGAGTCAACTTTTTCCAGGCCTCTTCAGTTGTTTTACTGGTTGAGGAGTATGGAGAGAGACCGGGAGAATCTAAGGATTGGAGGGAATCATCAGGGCATGGGATTTGGTGGGCGTGAGGAATAGAGCTGAGGCCCGCAACTAGGGAGGCAGACGGTGAAGCAGCATTCAATTCTGCAAGATGCTGGGATTGCCTTTCTGCGAATGACTCAGAGTCATTCTCTGAGGAAGTTGATGACGACGATGACGCTACTACAGCTCTCAGGCGTTTGGGCGTCTGGGGGCATGTGCTTAATTAAGCAGCATTCGTTGCTTAATTAGGCACTCTCGCGGTGGTGGCATATTAATCCATATATGCTTAATATTCGCGTGTGCTTAATATTCAACATTTGCTTAATACTCGACATGTGCTTAATATTCGACGTGTGGTTATTAATCTATGTGTGCTTAATGATGTATGTGTGCTCAATTGGGTAGCCCTTGTTTTACTATGGCCAATTAAAGGTTGGGGTGAATAAAAGACAAGGTGGTACAAGGACGAAAGTGTGAGTGTTGATCAACATCCGTAGGAACGTTGATCAATTATTTTTTGCCCTAAGCACAACAGCGTGCTTAATTTCTATCTATTCAAGTGTCCGTGCCTATTTTTCGCCCTAAGCATAACTGCGTGCTTAATTTCTATCTATTCGAGTGTCCGTGCTTATTTTTCGTCCTAAGCATAACTGCGTGCTTAATTTCTATCTATTCAAGTGTCCGCGCTTATTTTTCGTCCTAAGCATGTCAGACCACAATTAAGCACGCAGAACAAGGGTCAGAATTCGGAGGGTTGCCCCTAGGCATTTTATTGCTTAATTAAGCACCCTCTCTTATGTGATTAAGCACTTTCTGGCGGCTAACATAGGCCAATTAAAGGGTGGGGTCAATACAGAACTGGTGGAGTGAGGGTGGGTGGTTTGAGTCGGGTGTGAGTAGTTGCCGAGTTGTGCCCCAATTAAGCAGGGCGGTTGAGGGGCATGTGCTTAATTAAGCAGCACTCGTTGCTCAATTAATCACTCGACAGGTGGCCAAATTAAGCAGTGATGTCTGGGGGCATGTGCTTAATTAAGCAGCATTCGTTGCTTAATTAGGCACTCTTGTCGGTGGTGGTAAGCACTCCGGGCATCTAATATAGACTGATGCTAACTCGGAGGGGGGGAGGTGTGTTGGGGGCTGTGCTTAATTAAGCATTGAGATATTGCTGGGGGGGGGGGGGGTTGCACTGGGCGGATAGTGATTAACACTTGTACGGATGGTGATCAACATTCATAAGAGATGAATCGCTGGGTGAAGTCAATTTGAGTCGTAAATGTGTAGATTATAAATAGGGAAAATATTCTTTGTATCAAATGAAGCGTGGCTTTGTTAAGTAGGGGGCTTTGCTCATTTAAGCTGGACTTAACTGGCCCCGGGTTGTTGGGGGGGGGGGGGGGCCGCGGCGCGGAGATGGGGCCCACGGTGACTACCACTTGGAGGGGTGTTGATCAACACTTGAACCAATGATGATCAACAACGATACTTTTTCGGGATGATTTTTAGGTACTGGGAGTAGACGTTGCCGGTGGACCTCGTGTGTTATGAATTCCGCAGGGCAGCTTCGATGCTCGGAAGATATGCTCTTAAATAGCGACTGTGCTTCCATGTATTTCTGGAGCTGATATGATTAGCGAACATATTCTCCCGTTGGTGTTATGCATATTGTGATTTTTGAAGGGGGTGTTGTTGTTGGCAATTGGAAGGAGCGAATCTTTCATGCTATATCGTGCTGAATGTTAAATAATATTGGGCCTGGGAGGGGGGGGGGGCACCCGAGGGGGAAAATCAGCTCCGGGGATGAAAAATTAAGGAAAAGGCACTCACTTTTCGTTAATTGTTTCTAAGGCATCGACCGTTGCAGCAAGACACTCTTCCCCCTCCGCTGCTGAACTTAACCTTCTTTGGCGGAGGGAGTGCACCACGCCAATCGCCAAGACGGTGACGGCCTTTTTAACGGTACGTCGCACGGCCGACTCGATAACTTCATAACGAGATTGATTGTCGCTCATTTTTACGGAATTGTACTTTAAGAGAAGATGAACGTGTGTGTACCGGATAATCCGCGCGCTAATACTGATGATCGGGGGTCTGGAGCATCGAATCGCCGGATCCACGTTTTTATCGAGAGGAAGCATATCTGAACATTCCGGCCATACATATTGCCTGTTTATTAATGCAGGGGGCAGTTATAAAAAGTAAGAGTAGCTCGTTTCAGGCGTTTGGGTGCGAGGGCTTTTGGAGATCCGCGTACGCGAATCTTCATGTGTGACGGCTGGTTCCTAAAGAGAGACAAATATGCTGGAAGGCGTATTCTATATGGCATATGAAACTCACATGTACGGGGATTTGCCCATAGGAGTAGGGGTTCTTTGCGGAACTCGAAGGCGCAGCCCTAATTTTTTCCGGAGCGGGACCGCCTTTGCCCTGTAATGATAAAGAAAATGTTCCCGTCTGTTAATGTATCGAAGGTGGGTTATACCAGGTATCTGTTTTCTAATTTCCGGAGGGGGGGGGGAAATTTTTCCGGGGGGCCAGCATTATATATAAAATAGGTTTGTGTTGGAGGGATGGGGGGAGGGCGGGGGCTCCGCCTATTCAAGAAATAATTACTAAATGGGTTTCGGAGGGAACAATTTTTTATTACACAGGATGACTAGTATCACATTTATATCACATCACTTTAAACTACAATAAAATTATAGGTTCACATGTTTATTGGTAAATGCCCAATAGCCAATCTGATTGGCGGTGGGCTCTATCTTTATTTTTCATTTCTGTTTCGCCTATGAGGCGTGCCAAAAATGGCAAAACATCGTTTTTGCCTACAATGTGGGGGTAGCGCCTAGACGTGATGCACACGTTTTTATCGAGGAATAGCATCAATTTTGAATATTTACTGCAATTGTAAAGGCTATTCTTTATACCACGACAAAGTTTCGTGTCGGTTAGAAGACACCTCGTTAAAAGCGTGTCACCCCGACTAGGCGCTTTCCCCGCATCGAATTCGTGAGTAATTTTACGCGGCTTATACTGGCCCCCTGGAACAACCCCTACGCTTTTACAATAAGGGTTGAAAACGTCAAAGCCCGCCCTATTTGTAAAACTGAGGGGGACATATTTTTCTAACCCTGTTTCTAACGGGGAAACGTAGGGTTCGGGTCCCCGATAGTAATGCACGGCAAGAAGAAACTTTACGTCCCCCCCCTCGAAATTAGGTTGAAGGTCGGCTACGTCCAACAACTTGCTCCTTAGTTGCAGTTTTACGTCCAACGCTTTGACTAGCTTCAGCACGCAATGCAGATCGCTGCCCAGGCGTTTGAGTCTGTAAACATTAATTTTAGGGAGACCTTAGAAGCATTTGACAATGGATTGCAATAAATTTAATTAATAGCTGATTTGGCGCCGGTTTTTTTTTTTGGGGGGGGGGGGGTACATTTTTTCAAGAGGGCTCTTTGAAAAGAAGATGCTAGTGAGACATTAGAAGTATTTGACAATGGATTGGTACATTTTTGCAAGAGGGCTCTTTGAAAAAAAGATGCTTTACACGTGAAATTGGTTTGGCGCGTCAGCCGAAAAAAAGGAAAACACCTACGTGTAATCATTTGGGGAGAAAAGGGTCCAAAGTGAAATGGGAAATCCCCTTGTAGAAAAGCCAAGTTTCCAGGCTCATAACCGTTTTCCACTGACATCCATGTGAGGGGGGGCCTTGGTTAACATACAACCATTCGCGTTCCTGAACTCGAAGGTACAATCTCTCAAATTTCAATTATACATAGAAATAACAACATTCAATTACATATTTGGAAGGCGACTCTATACATCACTGGGCCCTCACTTTTAAATAAAATAAATTAAAATAATTAACTAATTAATTAATTAATTGTTTAATTAATTAATTTATCATTGTAAATATTTATGTGAATTTAGCTACGTGTACATTGCAAACAAGAGATAAAAGGTGACATCACAACATGAGCCTTAAAATGTGATGCTTTCTGGCGAAGATCAGAGGTTCGCACCACGAAAACCTAACGTGGCCTTTAAGAAGGTTGACCCCCCGGGTCCGACAGAGAGAGGTTTGCTAATAACACTTTCCGACCAGCGCATTTAGCACTATGGCATATTTGATGAACGGTCCTGTATCTGATGTTTACAGCGAAAGATACGTTGTTACGTGTATGCTCTCGCCCGACAAGCCGGCATTGTCGGGAGAGAGTTTCGACATAATACGTCGTATCATTGCCAAGATAAGGTGACGCGTTTACCTTGTAGACTAGTTTTCTTTCGACGAAGGAGTAGATCGTCCGTGTCAATTCCGGATCGTTACCAATGGGAGATAGTTCTACGTTGGCATAAACTGGCCTGTTGTCTCTTTTGCACGAGAGTGAGGAGGCGCCATGAGTGGCAGCGCTGGCTTCATTTCCAAATATAATAGTAGACGATCTACCAGCAGACGTTGTCGGTTCGTATTGGTGGAGAGGGCGGTTTTTGACTACTCGATTTTTGTCGTCGATAAGAGAGAACAGAGGTGGTCGGTAAATGAATGGGTCAGCTCTACACCCACGTGGCGCAACGGAGATGCCGGCGCCCTCCGTGACGCCACGCGCGCGCGCGCCAACGAACGCGCCCCCCGAAGGTGTTTCTCGGGTGGGCGGTTCTTGACGTGGAGGGTCATCCTCAATGTTACGTCGGAAAGTTGCCGGGTGGGCTCTTGGCGCGCCCCCCACCCGCGATGGAAGGCAATTTTGGGCGACCCATTCATTTACCTCGCGTTCTCTAATCAACACATCGCTACCTGTGACAGCGATGGGTTGACACAGAGCTCTGATGCACCTTATAGGCGTAGGGGCCCCGTCAACGAACCGCATGCGGCGGGAGGGCTCCTTCAACTTGGAGCACAACGGTAGCCGGAAGTTCTGTCTGCTTTTATATACGGAAATGTCCAGCACGCATTTATTTTTGGGAAAGAATTCGTCCGTATTGACGTCAGGGGCGACTGCAGTCCTGCGTGATTCCAAGAAATGAAAAAATAACGTTACGCATTTCCTCAACGCAGCCATATTCTCGAAGTAAATTTTCTGCAAGGAAATGACGTGGAACGAAATCTTTTCGTCTCTCGAAATTACGCAGGAATCAGGGAGCGCATTATGGGATTCCAAAATCTCCATGTCTTTCGCCCCGTGGACAAGCCGAACGCACGCTTTTCCAATAAACGCGTTCCACGCATGTACCAATCTCAACACCAACGCATAAGCAGCCACTTTGAACGTTATTTCGGGGGCAAGCCATTCTATGTCAAAGTAGAGCTTAAGGGGTTTGACATCGGACGATATACATTCGTAGAACGGAAAGGATTTGTTTTCCGAGACACCGTCAATAATTTCGGAAAAAAATCCCATTTTATTCTCGACAACGAGGTAAACACGTTTCCTTTCGCTAATTTCCTTAGCGTACAGCAAACATGCCCGCCGTCGGGCCAGCGGGGTCAACCTTATCACCTCTGCTTCAGCTATGGCCATTTTGTCGTATGCGTGATTAAAAGCGGGACGCGCTAATGTCGAAGACCGGCGTATGTCTGCAATACGTGTCGGCGTTCGTAAAGTTGATGGTGGCACGGCGGGGAAGAGGGTTCTTTGACCACGCCTGAAATATCACAAGGGCGTATCGTGAATAAGAATATCGACATGAATGTAACACACGTGAGTTGTAATTTTCCTTTCGGGAAAGCCACCCCTTCCCAATATTAATGAGCACCGACCTCACTGTTGATCACCATCCGTACGAGGGTTAAATTCCCCCCCCCCCCCCCCCCCCAGAATGGAAGCAGGCATAATACCCATAAACACCAGTCTCGATGTTGATCATCATTGAGGCAACTTCACCTTTGGATCTCTTCGATGGAAAGCCTGGGTGTTCTTTCAAAACAACAAATGAACGACTTGTTGATGAATGATTTGGGGGCGTAGCCCCCGCGTGCCGCGGGGGCTACGCGCGACCGACGCATCTTTCGCAACGATGTCAAGCATAACAACCCATTGGGTACAATTACTACTCAAGTATAACAACCCATTGGGTACAATTACTACTAACATGTTTCTTGTTACTCATTGTTCGTTATTCACTTTACTTGTTTAAAATTCCTCCCAAAAATTTCGAGGAAAAAGTTGCAAAAATGTTGAGACTTCGTTTCAACTTTCCTGTCATCTTCTTCCAATAAAGTCGCAACAAAAGTTACGCCAGAAAGTTGCAACTCTTTCATGATGTTGATGCAACCGTGGCTACTTGGGTTGGATCGCACAGAAGACTGGCTGAAAGGGTTTCATCTTGTGGTCATATTTTAAATGAGAAACATAGGTATGCAAGTATTGAAGGATAAGATTTATCACACTCTGAGTAAGGGATCAGTTCATTAGACGGCGTCCAGCTCCCTGGCGTGGTAATGAGTAACTTCTGTATTATTGGAACATAGTCTTCAAAATGTTGTACGAAACTACGTCTATTAGTGCAAATGCGATCACAAAATTCACAATCACGCATGGAACAGGACATCGGTTCAGTACCTTTAACTTTATGGTCTCTTTTTAGACGTTCTAGATAAGAAATTAATGAAACATAAGAGTTGACGGATACAAGGTATCATTTTTGCAGAGGTTGAGTAGTCTTGCGAAAAAAAATTGTTAAATAGGAAAAATACAAAGAAGAAAAGTGGATATAAAATTAATGGAAAAAAATAATTGGTAAAAAAAAGAGTAGAAGAGCCTCAATAAAGGCTTTTTGTATGGCGAAGAAACTCATGTCTTCGTCCCTTTTTTGGGGAGCTAACTCAACTTTTTCGTTGTATCGATGTAGCGAGGGTGTGTTTCGTCCCATTTCGTTGTTGAGTCGTATACATACAACTGTAAGAAAGTCCACGGTAGCGAACTATCGGGGGGGGGGGGGGGAGATAATTACAATGTAGGATGTGATACGCCTTGAAACAAGTATAAACAGCTTCAATTATAGAGTTGCGTTTATAAAAAACATCGTTAAAGCAACAAAACATTGCCCGAAAGAAATGTCGCCGACTGGGAGAGCCACTAGTTGGTCTATTGTGAAATAGTGAAGCGCCGCGGTACGTGGCACGCTGCGGCGCGCGCGGCCAGCCAGCCAGCCAGCACGGAACGCGCATTGGCGCCTACAAACCTAAGGGATACCTCAAGCAATACCTCAGATTGCGCAATGCCAGAAGTATCTGCTTAGGTTTGTAGGCGCCAGTGCGCGTTTCGTGCTGGCAGCACGTCGTCGCATCACTCCGCTTTATGCTAGGGCCTATTATTTAAACTCGCGGAGTCAGCGTTTTTCAACCCATGATTTTTATATGTTTGCACACTTTGCATGGATTACTTTAATTTAAATCGATAAAAAAAATATATGTAAATGAAAGGAAAATTTAATGTGTGTTTTGTAAATATTTAGGTGTTTCCTTGTCGTATTTAATGATTTTCAAAGCACATTAATTTTTTCTTTTATAATTTTTGCTTATACTGTGCTGCAGCGTGGTGTGAGCGCAACCAAACGCTCAAAATAGAACGTATTTGACTCTGAAAGATCAACGTACAAATGGGTTCAAACCGAAGATTGCGTGCTTCTCGGTTTTTTCCACGAACCATGGGGTTCGTCTCGGCTTCGTTGTTCTAACCTTGTTGTGACATCTGCTACTGTTTTTACATGGAGGACAAATGCATCCTTTAACTCTGCTTTTGAGGGTTTCCACTTTTTTCTTCCAGGAATGCTTGGAAACAACAGACTAAGTATGAATAAGGCATGGACGGCTTTCACAGACTCAGGGGAAAAAAGAAGAAAAAAAATATTGAAATGATGTTCCTCATAGCATAGCAAGTGGTGCTTTAGGATGCAAAGGCATGGGTGCAAAAAATGCTGGATCGCACCATTTTTTTGCCTTTATTTTTTTACCTCTCAGCGAAGCCGTAGCAGCCTGACATTTTTTTTTTCAGATTTTCAGCTGGGATGTACTTTTTACCCTCCCAAAGATTTAACTGAGTTCGCCAAAAACTCGGAAGCTTTTTCCTAGGATCGGGAGGAAAGTCGGAAGAAAAACATTTTTCGCTCCCCTGTGCACAACCGACACAAAACATCGGGTCTTTTGCAAGGTTGTTAAAAGCTGCGATGTGCATACAGAATGGCTAAGTGACCCTGTCATAACTATTCAGCTAGACTTTCACTGAAAAACAAACAAACATAAGAAGCGCTTACCAGCTACTTGTAAGACTATCGCCTTGTAGTACTCTGCCAGAGGTTCATCGAAAGCATCAGTGTCAAGTTCTTCGGTTAGATCAGGGATCCTTCCTTGCTCTCGAATGATGTCCGTAGGAATCTTTCCGTCTGGACTCCAGAATACTTTTGCCACCATGTTTCGTTTAAACTCGGATGGCTCGAAGTCTTGTATAAAACTGCGGTATGGCCACCGGTTTGTCGTTGGCTTCATCTTCTGGAAATTTAACGGGGGCGTACGGCTCTGACATTTCGTTTGCTCCGGTACAAATCTTCGCACAAAAACTAAATGTACACTATATACGTATCCTTTGTACACTGTACACGTATCCTAGGCAAACTATATTTACAATTATACAAAATAAGTAGTAGAAAAGTATTAACTCATCTGCTATTTCCTCATCTGTTATTAACTCTAATTTCTCTCTGCGTGGAACAAGAAAGTCTTTTCGCCCTTGTACCATGGGCTACTGTCATAATGTCGCCTGACTCGGTTACAGTTTGCGGCGCCATTACAGGACTGGAAAGAAAAGAATAAAATTGAATCAGACATTTAATCAAAATGAAGCCATTAACAGGGATTTTTTACATTTTTTTTTTTTTTGAAAACTTGGAGCCCCTTATGCGACAGAACAGTAAAAAGCCAACAAGTGGCCCGAAAGCCAATTTTTCTCGCGAGGGGTGGGGGGAGGGCAGCTTTATATAGAGTAATAATGTGAAAAATAAACTTACCTTTTAAGGGTGACAGGTGGTAATAAAGGCATTTGAGCAGGGGTAAATGTGGTTTTCTGAGGAAGAGAGGTGGAAGAGGATGATCGTGTGCTCTGAATGGCTTGCACAATTAGCAAAGCTTGTGGCTCACCACGGTACAGATGGAAGAGCTCACTAAAATTAGAGGAAGTGTGAAGTCGTTCAAGGAGTTGTTCCACAACTTTTTCTCTTTCGTTTTTGAACCGACTTAGAAGCTTGACAATAACAGTTGATCGTCTAAAAATCATATTCTGAAAAACAATATATAATTAAATATAAATATACTAATTTATGAGGTTATTACCGGAAGTTTTTTCGAACACTAAATTAGGGAGTCCCTTAAGATTGTATTTAGGATTTTCCTGATATTTTAAAAGAAATGTCCTAAATTTTGGCTGGAATACATTTTTCACGGATTTGATTGTAGAAACCAAGATATTTAATGAATTGAAGGAAACTTTTCACAAATGCATGTGGTAAACAGCGTGCAGTTGAAGAATAATTCAAACAAAAATTCTGCCGGCTGTTTCAGACCTCCTCGGCTTAAATGCAGGACATGTGATGAGACTTCAGCTCTGTCAAAATGTTTCGCATTGAAGTGATCATTTGAGACCACTAGTTCTTTACAGTCGGAGCAATTTTTCACATATTCGACCAGGGCATGTCCAACGTAGCCTCCAATGAAGAACAAAGCTTTTTTCTCGGATAGATTCATATCTAAGGAGTCACATTCTTCCAAAGCGGGGCTCAACTCCATTAGAACATCAAGTCGAATAGCTTCTTCTGCTGTTTTCTCATCTTCCTCAGAGAAATAATTGAGGAAAAATGATCCACTTTTGGCAGACTTCATTTTTAGCAGTCTCATGACTTTGATCCTTTTTTCACTGTCGAGGATTCTTTTAACAGAGATGCTCTTAATGGTTCCGCTCATTCTCCGGAATCTACCAAAATTCCCCTCAATTCTGTCATTTTGAAATTTGCTGAGGGTATGTATGTAGTCAGGCTTACACTTGGCAAACACGTATTCGATAATCTTGAGAATAGTCCTGATCGTATGAATTAAGGATTGAAAAGCGACATCGGTCAATTTTCCTGTATGTTTAGAGTTCTTGGGATATTCCTTTTTCCTCAGCCTTCTCCACTCCTGCAGCCAAGCAATGAATTGATGCATAAATCCAATATTCGTATCCGTAATGTTATAGATAAGAGCACGAAGAGGGTCTCGTAAATTATACCCACTCCGGGGTGATCGAACATCACAAATTTTCCACCAGGAATAAACAATCCAGCAAAACTCAGCAGCTCCATTACTTTACATGGCTGATCTGAGGGAAAATTACTTTGGAGGGCCTCTTGAGTTTTCTCATTAAACAAGCGACAAGCCAGTAGGACATTTTGTCTTTCAAAATTAGATGAAAAAATCACTTTTTGAGACAAGTGCGGAGCAGTCTTTACAATTTGATAAGACTCAGCTCATATAAAAACTTGGGACGTTTCGGGTTGATCTCAACCCCCACCTCGACCACGAATACCAAACTTTTTTTTTTTTTTTAATATTTATTCAATGTAAACTACTGAAACAGCATTGTATGCAATTCCTTTAAGATTATTAAATTAAATACACAAAATACAACAGAGTGGTATCTTCTTTACATACTAATAATGAAAGGACCTAAGTCCGGAGGTGGGTAATAAACTCGAGATGTGCAAAGCACAGAAATTCAGAAATTACGTAACAATAAAAAAAGGTAAATTAAAAAGTAAGATCATATCTTGGGGTGGCCAGCTCCCAATGCTTTCGTCTTTTCAATCTCCTTAATTCAGTAGAATTGTCAAGGAGGGCGATTGCCTCGGCATTAGGGTGCCAGTGCAATCGCTCCTCATATCTTGAAGCAAGTTTGCAGATATAGTCCTCGACCGGCTCGATTCCTAAATCTCTGTTAATACCAAACTAAAATAAAAAAAAGACCCCTTAAAACCCCATTATCGTTGGATAAGAAGAAAAAAAATGAGAGAGCCAAGGTTTTATTTCTCAGTTTTAGCCTTGTTTACCCATCGTTGTGGGTTTTTTCAGTTTAATAATGCAAGCTATATTTTGTGTATTATCATTTATCACCTAAGCTTAATATCAGTGTTTCCTGACACGGCGTTAGAAAAGTGCTGTGTCTACACTAGTCGAACGCAACGTCTTCATAATTGTCACTAAAGCGTTGACATTTTCTACCAAAGTAAATAATTATGAATATTTGTGCAAATGTCAATATTTTGAGGATAACAAAAATTTGCGCAAATGATCTGCGACGCGATTATGAAATGCATAATGTAGGGATTGAGAGTGTTTATAGTGTTCACCTCAGGCAGCATTCGAATACTAAACTATGGTCTTACCGAAAGATGTAAAACATTTTACGTCTCTCAATTTCAGACCTCATCAGTAGATCACACTAAATTTGTCAGCGAGCCAAACTTAGCAGCATCATACAAAATCCTGAACGGCATAGAAATACAGATTATGGAAATGCCGCGAAAACATGACAGTAGAGTGCGACCCTCCGGCCATCCGCTATTGTTTCTGAAGAACTCTCAGGCTTTTTTGGCTTCCTGCAGAATCCCAGTGTGTGGACCCATCATGATTCTACCACATTTTTACTCACAGTTCGGGCCACATTTTACGTTTTTTTTTTTTTCTAATAAGTGTATCAGTTGAGTACAAGTTGTGGAACAAGAATGGAGCCCTAGTGAACAGAATCGTCTCCGTAGAGCCCCCATGCCATATCCATGAACATCTAACCACAAAACAAGATCATGTGAAGTCCAAATTGCGCGTCTCAGGATAGGTCACACTTTTTTCAGTCACAAGGAAAATCAACCCATCTGTAACTTCTGTAATTTATCACCTCCAACCATCAAACACGTAATTATGGACTGCTCTGCCCTCAGATATCTCCAATCACAGATCTACTCCCCTACAATCAACAGAAATACAAACCCACTTACATGCGATGAACCCAATGTTACGACCAAAATTCTGAAACTCTTCACCTCTCTTAATTTAAAAATCCAAATTCTCGTATATACTCCCATTTTCAAAATTCTCTGTAAAGACGTTAATAGCCTGTGACGCTGAATGTCTTAAAATATACTAACTAACTAACTGATTCATAGAAATAAAGCATGGCGGGTATGTTTTGGTGAGGGTGTGTGTCGCACTAGGTGGTTTTAAAATTTCCAAGGAGACGAAGAGGTAGAATTTTCCGAGTCACGCACTCACCACAGGAATCGAGCCGATAGATAGCTCATGAATCCACTGCGCACTAATGGATAAAATGCCAGCTCCTCGATTGTTGAATCGTTATCGAATGACCTTGATCGATATATAGCATTGTTAAGATAGGGATTTATCGATCAGAAGCATTCGATAACGATTCAACAATCGACCCGCAGGTGCAGACTGAAAAAAAGATACGCCTGACGAACGGACGTACTTCTTTTCAAGTACGGTTTTTTTATTCCAGACACATTAAAAAGTCTAGAACTAGAAATTTTTACCTCTATCTTTTCTTTCTTGAAAGATGACAATAGAGAAAGTAAAAAAAACTGTCATGACGCCATGTTTCTTTGTCGAATTTTAGTGAAGCGCGTAGAAGAACCACTCAGCTTTGATCACATTTTGTCGAGTGACGCATCCGACGATAGTGGTGATTTTCGAAAGAACTCTACTACTTAGCACTGTTGCAAAATTTGTACTGTTGGTAAAGATCGTGACTCCCAAGGTTGGAGAATGATTGCCTTTGCTTCTGTGCAAAGGCTGAAAAAAAATTATTTCGAAAATCATTTGCTAAATATGTCAACTCGTTCGGAGTCTCGTGCGGCTTGAGAGAGGTGTACTTGGAGATCAGCATTAATTTTTTATGGTGACAAGAACGACCGCCAGACAGATACTCTCCTTCATACAATTTTAATCATATTGTCTGTAGATTTCAAACAAATTCATGTAGAGTAAAATTTACCTCCGGGGCTATGTTTCCTCTCACTTGACTAGTGGAATATCCTTCGACTATGAAGTCCCCAACTTTAGTTTTTCTCCGATTCGCCATGTCCGGTTTGGCTGTGTGTGTTCTTTATCATTTCACGGAAGCGGTAAGTAGAAAACTCAACAACATTAAAAAGATGTGTACAAGTTAAAATCTGCGCCGAAGAATGCGATACATCGTGTGGAAAGGGCCTTATGCAAAAACGAGTTTTTTACCGGCACCTGAAATTTCTTAAAACTTCGTCTATTGACTACTCATATACCGGAGCGCTTTTTCCCCCGAATTTTGAGTCTCCCGAACTTTTTTTTTTCTTGGGGGTGCTAGTGGAATGGAGGGCAAGACCATGTGAACCTCTATATCGTTCGAACGAAAAAATATTTCGATGTGAGGTGAGGTTTGGACGAAAATCGTCTAAAATTCAAATCCCGAAATCAAATTTATTTGTTGACTAATGTGCATTTTCTAGTTTTTTTTAAATCGGAAACACTTCATTTCAAACAACGAACTTACAGAGATCTTGTTGGAGCCAAAAAAAGTTTCTACTGGTTTACTAAAAGTAAGGAAATGCACATTAATAAAAATATATGTGATTGCAGGATTTTACCCAAAGACTTTTAAAGTATGTAATTTTAGACGATTTTTCGTCCAAACTGTACCTCGAAACACATCGAGATTATTAAGTTTTGACCTACATCCCCCTAGTGCCCCCGTAAAAAAATTCTTTGGAGTCCTAAAATTTGGGAAAAGAAGCGCTCAAGTATGAGTAATCTAAAAACGAAGTTGAAGAAATTATAGGGGGAGGGGTGTGAAAAAATTATTTTTTTGCACAAGCCTCTCTCAACGTCATTGGTTTATACCGCAGTTTCTATGGTCCCATTGAAAACAGGCACATTACTGTCTTGTGTAAAATATCTCTTTCTCTTAGTTAACATCCGCTTTGTGTATCCATTTGTGCCTTGTTACCATGACCGCAATTTTTGTATTGTAAGTTATTCTCAATGTTTTCTTCCGATGCTGGATTATACCCGCAAATGCATTAAAGTATTTTAAATGATGCATATATTTTCAGCATCTTTGGTCTGCTAAAAAAGTTACCCAACTCTTTTTTCTCCGTGTGCGGGCGTATTTTATATGAACAACCCTCTATCAAATATCGCAAAAATGTCGTAACCTCTTCTGCTGTGCCAAGGAAAAACGCCGTATAAACATTCGGGAGTTGCCAAATTTCCTTCACTAAAATGTCTATCTTTTGGGAAATTAATGAATATTTTCCCCCGAAATTTTCAGGAACTATGGGAATTGAGAACAAAATTATCTGAAAAATTGGAAGGAAAATATCCGTAATTTTACCGGAAAGTCGTATTTTATCATAGGAAAGGCTGCGCTTGAAGGTTCACACGGCGTTCTGCCTTAGCTCGGCAATCTATATCAGTCTCTTTGACCAATTCGCAGATGGCCCAGAACACCCTGCAGGACGCGAAATCAAGTTGCGCAGAAGTCACAACGACCCCGGTACGCAGTTTCTCGCTCGTCAAAGATGCTGCCGATGTCAAATGTTATCAGGCCTTCAACTTTCTGGATAGCAGCGGTCGCAACAACTGTCGCCCATGGCACTCAGCAAAGTGCCACCTCCTTCCCGCGACGTCTCAGACTATGAGCTACCAGTGCGCCGTTGTTCACCAACCAACGAACGAATTCGGCCAGGCGGTCGGGCAACCCCGTACGAGAACCCTGGACGAATGCGAGGCACAAACCGCCCAGCAGCCGCAACCAAGCCAACAGTCTAAAAGGGGTCAGAAACGTCCTATGACCTCATCCTCAGCATTCAGTTTTAGTTCTAGGACTAAATCATCAGCAACTTTGTCTCTTAATCCGGGTTCTCAAAATCCTGGCGCCATGTATGCTCCAACTGCAGATACCTCAGCTGCTCGAGGTTTAAGTAGTAAGTATCTTACTCCATATCAAAAGGGAAGCTCAGGTGGTCTAGAGTTCTTTTATGCCCAGAGTTAAGACAACTCAATTCTGGTCGGGCTTGAAGTGGCCTAAAATAATGTAATTCTGGTTGGTTCTCGCTCATGGTGTCACAAAAGGGTGCACGAAGATGCCGGTGACTCGGATGTGAACAAAAATAATCACAAAAAACCCTATTTGACGGCGTAAGTCCGCAATCACAAATCTCGTTTGCGGTGTTTGAAAATCTCCGCCTATATGTGTGTTTTTTTTTTTCTTTTTTTTCTTCTTTTTTTTTTCTTCTTTTTTTTAATGAGAACCAATTGACTTCATTCCGTGAAGATTTAGCAGAATTTTTTTCGCACGGAGAAGAAAAATCACGGCAGTTTTAAAGAATCGCCGTTGAGTAGTTTTAACTTTTAAAGAATGGTAGTTTAAAAAATAAAGTATAACAGGAGGTCCGACGTCGGAAACCGAGTTAGGTGATTGCCCACTTACACCGTTGAATTATGATTTATTATGAGTACATGGTTATTTTCATCGCACCAACATGAAAACAGATTGAGAAATTATTTACAAATCAATCTCATTTTATTTTAATGCAATATCTTTGTTAGGTTTTCGATCAGTTTCGTTGATGTTGTTGTTTTTTGATGACAGACATTGCAGGATTCCTTATCCTTATCCCTTAATATTGTTCGTTTGGGTGCAAACTTTTGTGACACCATGGTCAACCAGATACAAGGCCGGATTAACCTACTTGCCGCCGGGGGACCGCTTGTATTTTGCCGCCCCCATGAGACGCGTTTACTCGTGTTAGACACATTTTTTGCGTAAGCCCTGACACATTACCAGCAAAAGTTCAAGGAACTTTGCGCGAAAGTTAATTTCCGTAAACCTATCTCTGTGTGAACAAGGACTTTCATTTTGTAAGAAATGAACGTAAAAATTATGCAAGAGCAAACGTAAATGTGGTTTAATCATTCTAACTTCCGCCGCCCCGAACGAACTGTGTTTGACGCAATTCATGAAGTCTAATAGGCGCTATGCGTTTCACGCTGACCGCACTGTTTTTGACGTAATGCGGGAAGTATTCATGCAGTCTTGCAGGTGCTACGCGTTTCACGCTAACCGCTCCTGACCGCACTGTGTTTGACGCAATGCGTGAAGTATTTATGTACACGGAAAAAATTGAACTGCTGATTTAGCTATTCAGTTGCTAAAAAAAGTGACTGCCATGTTTCAATATCGATTTTACAACACATAAATTCTACTTTAACGGCTCCCGTGGTTAAATTAGCTTACAATAGTGGTTAAAGTAGCATTTTTTTGTTGTTAAATCTACGTTGAAACGTTGTAGTCACTTTTTCTAGCAATTGAATTGTTAAATCAGAATTTAATTTTTTCCGTGCAGTCTTGTAGGTGCTAATATGTGTTACTTGCCGATCGCCGCGCTGAGGGCTTCTCCTTTTCATCTCAAGTCCATCGTCATCATTGCTCATACCTTTCTCGTCAATAACTTCAGCTGATGATGAAAAAAAAAAGTGCACGAGAGTTGCGTGACATAACGACAGTGTATTGATAAGAGGTACAAGGTTGCCCTGCAGGTTGTGACACCTAGTAACGCCAATATGCACTACTCGATACATGCTACCAACTGCTATATAATAAGCATAGTATATACCAAAGTGTCTCGTTGCCTCACAATCTACACATTTAAAAACATCAGGGTGTCTACAAGTCCGGAAAGTCCGGAAGTAGTTCCAATTTTTCAAGGGCAGTTCGGAAGTACTGGAAAAGTTCGGAAATTCCGCAAGATGGTCCGGAATTGTTTTCATTTTTGTTGCAATTTGAGCGAAAAATTTAAATGTTTGTAATTTTTCGAATTTCGTCATGGAGGTACTGAAAAAGTACCGAATTCTTGTGTCGAAAAGGTACTAAATTTCCTGGGAATGTACTGAAAAGGTACTGTAAAAGTACTGGTTTTTGGCCAGCCTATTTGCATTTAAATTACGCATTACTCTTCTGTTCTCCTTCTTTTGTATTCCTCAACTTTCTCTTCCTCACTTGGACTTGGAGAGGCTCGTCGTTTTTTCTGCAAAAGAAAAAAATCACAACTCTAATAAACCAAATTTGAGTAGACCTGTGGATCACGTTCCTCGCCATTACTCTGCCCGGCAGCGATGACGCGACTATCCCTCTGAAAAAGGGAGACAAGATACGAATCACCCTCACGAAAAATCCAGAACTAAGCTACTACGGAGCGATCTCAAGCGTAGAGGCCTCCTCTGTAGGCTGAGGATTAGCCACTCGACACCCCACGCACTTTCCGACGCGGAGGCCTTTCACAAATTCACTTAGTTCTCGAGTAAGGTATAATTATCATCACACAGTACGCAGGAAATATGCCGAGTGCGAATCCCATTCGGCCGCAAACATGAAAAGTATCTGCGTAGATTCATTTTTACTTTCTCGCTCCCCTAGGGTAGAGGAACTATTGTCATCCTCCAAGAAAAAGAAAAAAAAGGTTGAAATTTCATCAATTCTAGACGTTTTAAGGTCCCAGGAGCGTGCAACGGAAGACGGCAGTAACTCTTATTTAAAGTGAGCCGCTCTTGGATTTCGTCGTAATACCCTCCAAGGCTCATTCCAGAGAGGTGTTACTGCTCTTTTCTTGTCTTCTCGTGACTGCACTTTTTCCGCGACGAGTGCATGAGAGTATATATCACGTAATATCCACAGAATTAGGATAAGTTGTTTAGGATAGAAAAGGAAAACAGGTGAGAAAAGCTGTTAAATAATCAGAAGGCTCAACATTTTCGGGCCCCGTATTTTACACGTGAGTGGTAGTGATCCAAGATTGACCAGGTGAGGGTTTTTTCAAGGAATAAATTGACGCGAGGAGGGATCGATCGCAATAACTCGTTTTATTGGTTGCGAGAGGTGTTTTGAATGACCTCATAGAGTCGAGAGCAATAATTAGAGCGAGCGGTTGAAGCGTTCATGAATGTTTGGCTGAAAAAAAGCCTCAATAAGTCGTCCACCTTGCCTTTGCCCGATAACGCCCTTTCAGCGCTGTCGGTTTTTGAAAATTCCATACGAATTCTTGAGAAAAATCTGAGTATTCGATCATCATAAGACACGTCTCTTCCGAAGTTCGTGCTAAACATGAAGTGACAAAATTGGACGTATTACTATCAAACGGAACTATGTGCATTGAGACATGAGCTCTGAGACCCATAAGCATAAGTGCAAAGATGGAGACAAAATACATGCTCAAGCAGGCACAAACTTGGTAACGTAACTTCAAGAAGACAAGTACAACTTAAATAACTGAGAGAAAGGGGAAAAATTCCCAATGGTATGCTTAACACCATTCTTATTTTAAAGCAGGCATTTTCCTGGATGAATGCACTGATCATTGTAATGCCTTTTTTTGGGCAAAATCTTCATTAATGTAGCTAATTGATTTGTTCCTTTTTTCCTCTTGAAATTGTTTTTATATCAAATCAAGAATTGCTGTGACAGCGTTATTTCAAATTAAAAAAATTGTCATTTATGTGCATGGAACTTTGGCAGGTTCTTATATCGAAACAACTGTGAAATTGAAAGTTGCTATTTTTAGTAGACACCCCGAACATAGGCGTGGGCGTGAGCAATAAGATGTTGACGATGGCATCACGCCTCTGCAATTGCTCCAACCATCCAAACCTAATGATAAGGAATCAGCTGCCGCCAACTCACTTTCCATTTCAATGGTTAATTTCTCCTACTCCTTGTCCAGAAACTTGTCACTCAATTTGTCTGTTGCGAGTACTTTGAAAGCCGGACGAAGCCTCTTGAAAAATCTTTTCCAGAGCGGATGTTCGAATTTTCTGTAGGACGTGGCTGTGGCTATATAGCCTGACAACATGCTGACGATAATTCTTCCTGGAAAGAAAATTAAAAATAGTATGAGATAGAATTAATGCACCTGCAGAGTTAAGAGTAATTTTAGTTCAGTTTGTTTTCCAGGATACCGCCCTCAGCCCCTCATGTCACCCCTAACACCTCTCAGGAAAAGTACTTCTCGTGTTTCCCTTTCTTTCACATAATTCCATGCCATCCACGAATATTGTCCAATCGCCTGTTGTTCGTCAAATATACCCGTAGTCACATTTGGTAAACAGTCGAAGAGACACCTATTTCCGGTATCCCAATGTTCCGGTTGATGACGACACACATCCGTTTCTTACCACGACGTTCATGGCCATTGGAGGGCGAAGGATCAAGATTTCTTTGAACTTCATTGATACAAACGTCTTGCGTATTCGGATAGAGCCTCTTCAGTCTCTTGAGGGTGGAATCGGGTGTTTTAATACATTCTTTCATGAGATGATTTTTTCATCCTCGTTGCTTTTATAAAGTTGTTCTCCAGTTACAGTACGGGCATTCGTGTTTTTCCCCCTCTTTGGTCTTGACAGTTTTAACAAATTGGCGGATTTTCCCCTCCAGCTTCGTCATTATTATTAAAAACTCAAAATTAAAGCACTTGAACACTTATTGAAGCGCATCGAAACTATGACTAATGACTGGACTGACACATTCATTTTCAACTTACTTACTTCTTACTTAAGGCAAGGAAAGGCAAGGCACGTGGTTTGGTTTCTTTGATTGAATTTAGAGGAATGGAGGAGCGAGGAGGATTGAATTGAGGTTAGGTTTGTTTCTTTGGGTTAGTGATTCGTGTTCTGCGGTCTGCCGCTATTTGCTGCGAATTAAGTACTTAATGTTGCCAGCTATGTCTCTAGTTCTGAAATATGAAAACATTCAATGGAAATTCTCAGGGAGATCAAAAAATTTATTAGTTTTAAGGAAAAAAAGAAAGTTTCATAAATTTCAGTTTCTCAGGCTCGTGAAATTTCATGAAATATTTCACTGAAAATTACAATCTTTCATATCTTTCCTACGTTTTATGCCACCCTGGTTTCTTCCAACTTGCTTTTTATCAGTCAGTGATGCACTGGTTCCTCGGCGTGAAACTTGGATGAAGGAAAGGTGGAAGAAACCAAGGGTGTCATTACCACGGTGGATGACGTCAAAAATTCGACTTTTGAAAGGGCGCAAATCTCGGTTAATATTGAACGTAGAAAGTTGCTGTTTTGAAACGGATCTTAATATTTTTAGTGTATCTACAAGAATGAAGCATCAAAACACGATTCTGTGACCAGCGCAACTGGACCCATTTGCCCTTAATCAACCACTGATGCCTCATTTCTCACGCTGCAGGTAAATTTAGATGTCTAACAGGCTTCCCTTCGTACGGTACAGCAGCTACTTCATCATCCTCTAGCTCTGATGTAACACAGATCGCGAGATTCGGTCTGACTTCATCAACCAAAAACACCGATGTAACACAGATCGCGAGATTTGGTCTGGCTCCATCATCCAAAAACATCGATGCAACACAACCTCAAAGGCCAGGTTCGACCATCGCCTCTGGTTCCAGTGCACAGTATCCAGGTAATCTGGTTTTCGTACGTTCAGCTACGTCGTTTTCGGTTTGAGGAAGTTAGGCATTCAATAATTTTCCAAAAATCCGCGGAACCAGGGACAATATATTTCAAAGATTTTGCACCAACAAGCAATGTTATCAAGTGGGCAAAAGTTAAGTTTAGAGGTTACCATTACTTTTCGCCTAATGATTGGATTGAATTTAGTAGAACGGAACCAATGTATTTACAGTGTTTTCAAAATCTCGCAAATTCTTTTTTTTTTGAAATATACGAAACCTATATATAGCAATATAATTTACAAGATTGTCGTCTTTGAAGTTTACAATTTTTTTGGGAGGGTTGGGGGGAACAAGAACGATTTACTTCTGAATTTTTTTAAGGTAAAAATTAGTATTTTGCATAACTCATTTGCACAACTCTTTAATTGGCAGGGTTTTCCTTTTTTCCATGCGATCTGATTAAAACACATGTTTTCTTATTTTCATCGTATACTTACAGGGTCACTAGCTACGTTTATGCGAGGCTCGAAACCGGGGTTTCACGAAACCCGAGTTTGTAATGCAAGTTTCCTCCGTCGGGTTTATGCGGGCGCTGTAACCCGACTTTCGCGGGAAATCAAACTTTCCGATTTTGGCGCTGTTTATGCGCATATTTTCGATTGAACTTGAATTTCATGTTGGCGCCATTTTCACAAGCTATACTTCATTTTTCCACTATGAATTGATTCAATAAATTATTAGGTATTACTCTTTTATCCTGTGTATGTTCAATTTTTCCACAGTATATAAGCGGAGGCTTCATCTTCACTAGAAAAGCCTTTACTGACTTTCTGAGCAACAGTTGGAAAAATGACAGTAGATGTTTAATCATTTTACGTTCATCTTTAAAATTGAATGAATACCTAATCTCAACAACCCTCCAAATCATGCTCGAGCTTATATTCTGAGTTCAGAAAAGTTGCCATAGGTAATTTTTAGTGATGTTAAAAATAATTATGGCAGGCGCAGAAATTCATCATGTTGTTGATTGAGCTTCTAATGATCTTACAATAGGTAAGGTATAGCGGTGCCGGACACGGGAGCTGTCAGCAATAGATTTCGGGTGCAGATTGCAAAACGACGGTGGTGGCGCGACTGCGGAATGCACAGGAGTTAGGGCGCTCGGCGAGAATATATGAACGATGCCTATATGAAGCGTGTGGCTCATTTTAGAACTTTGACTTTTAGAAGTTTTCTTGTCCGGACTGCGGGCCGAACGCTGCCTTTTTTTAACGGTATATTACAGAGAAGTGCAGGTAAAGGGGAATTGTGTCGATATAAAAGAAGGGGCAGTGAACTGATTAATCGGAATAACTGGTCAAACAGTGGTTGCCCATTTTTGAGAGTGATTCTTTTCGCTCTAAATGTTTTTACTTTTTTCTTTCTTATTCCTGCGATTCGAACTTGGGACAAATCCTATGAAAACGTCCCGTGGAGCGACAAGGCCTTACCTTTCTCCTCTTGTATTTTAATCACCCTAACAAGGGGAACTTCCCAAGCTGCCGCCTCCGATCGGGCTGAAAAAATTCGTACGAATTCTTTGGATGAATTTATTTGACCCGTATTTTTTTGTTTTTTCCAATGCCCTCCAGAAACACCCCAAAAAAATTCCGGAAAGTTTTGCTTTGAGCCCTTGAGTCTATATACGCAGTATAGCAGCACCCTCTTTCCGTCAAGTGATGGCTCTGCGGTAGCGCGCTCGTCTAGTGATTCGGCGGGCTCGGGTTCGATTCCCGGGCGCCGCGCCAAATTTTTACGACCGAATTTTATATTCTCACACATTTTCACATCGATTCCCATTTGATACATTAGATCTTAAAACATCAATTAATTTACAACCATCAACGATCAATAACTTCTTCAATTTGAAGTATAGATTTTTTTTTGGGAGGGGGGGAGGGGTCACGCGCGCGATATTCTCGCCAATCACTGTACTTTCACATTAGCAGACGACCCGCTCCGCCCCCTCACATCAACATATTTCTCCCGATCACCCGTATGCGTCATGATTTTTCCCATCATTATCCAGAAAATTATAATGAAAAATTACTACGAACTCACTTATGACTGACTTATGACTCATTCGGGAGAAATATGTCGATGTGAGGGGGCGGAGCGGGTCGTCTGCTAATGTGAAAGTACAGTGATTGGCGAGAATATCGCGCGCGTGACCCCTCCCCCTCCCAAAAAAAAAATTATACTTCAAATTGAAGAAGTTATTGATCGTTGATGGTTGTAAATTAATTGATGTTTTAAGATCTAATGTATCAAATGGGAATCGATGT
Source organism: Bemisia tabaci (assembly GCF_918797505.1). NCBI lineage: Eukaryota > Metazoa > Arthropoda > Insecta > Hemiptera > Aleyrodidae > Bemisia > Bemisia tabaci. The sequence goes on along the minus strand of NC_092802.1, from coordinate 20,546,951 downwards.
GAAAATGTGTGAGAATATAAAATTCGGTCGTAAAAATTTGGCGCGGCGCCCGGGCTTCGAACCCGGGCCCGCCGGATCGCTGGGCGAGCGCGCTACCGCAGAGCCACCACTTGTCGGCAAGAGTAAGCTGCTATACTGCGTATATACACTCAAGCGCTCAAAGCAAAACTTTCCGGAATTTTATTGCGCATTTTTTGCGCGCATTTATTGCTAATTAGTTTTTGATGAGTCAATATTTTCTAAATTTCTCATTTTTAATAAATTTTCCGCTTCATATATAAAACCTTCTTTAGCATGTACAGCATCAACTTGTTTTGAGTCCCCCGCCACCTCTTTTTAAAAGTCAGAGAGTTTTTAGAATCTTGTCCATCTGTATTACAGGTCGTCAATTTTTACAGCTCACAAGCTGTTCGTTAGTTCCTCAGATGTCTGATTCAATTTAGAGATTTTCAATTCTTCAATTCCGCGGCCAAAGTTTGTTTACATCATACGAGCGCCCTAACTCCTGTGCAATCCGCAGTCGCGCCACCCGTCGTTTCGCAATCTGCAGTGCACCCGAAATCTAATGCTGACAGCTCCCGTGTCCGGCACGGTAGATATAGGCATTTGAAAGTGTAGGAGTGCTAATCCAGTAAAGCACCGCACCTTCACTCCATGCTGTCGTAAAGATTGTATGTCTGCCATTATTGTAGTGAAACAAATAAAGAATCGGGATATACTTATGGGAATTCCTCCTTCAAGATATGATCAAAATAAGCAGATATTGATAGGTCAACAATGTATCGCTGAAGCAGAAGCGTCTAAATCCTCTTGAGGCAACGGACGGTGACAGTCTCAACAAACTGGTGACGCTTCACAAATTTTGAATTTCCACATTCCCAGAGACACGCGCTGAAATCCTGTTTCTCACCCCTCTTTCCGACTGCTCTCCGGGTCCATGAGCAAGACAGGAAGAAAATAGGCAAGCTACTTACCACTGTTTGCCTACCTATGTGTGTTTTTCTTAAACTTGATTTTCAAAGGTGACTCATGTAAAGAGCAACTGACAAACAAGATTTCAGAACCTGCCATTGCATTTCACTAACCTAAGACACAAACCCAACCTTACCATTGATATTCTTTCGCTTAGACTGTATATTATTCTCCCACTGAGATTCGATATGAACTCAATTCAAAAATCCTTCTGAATTTAATTATTCAGGTAGATTGGAATCTGGAGCTCTCAGTCTATCTGTAAAGCGCATTTACTAACATTCACTGCTGTCACAAGATATTTTTGCACAGGCAGAGCCACTTTCCACAGTTGATGCATCTCTAACGCCAAAGCTCAATTATGACAAGTGGTTCAACGACCAAAAATTGTTACACGCCTCAATAAAAACCTTATTCTTATCTCAAATTGAAAATCTTGGATCACAGAGCACTCACCGAAGAATCTCCTTCCTTCTGCATCAGTATGAGAAGAGTGACGATACTTTGGAGCAATAACTTTGAACTAGTTTCAATAAATGATGGCTTCAGAATTTGAGTCATCATTTACAAGAGATTGGATCAAAGAAATAAGTCAGCAGGTCACGGTTGTGGCTGGAGTCACACTTCCAGTAGGACAACCAGGAAATAGATACACGGATAACACACAAATTCAAGAGCTACACAGCTCTGATTGGATCAGATTTTAGATTTAATCGGTAGATTGAAATGAAAAAATTCGGTGCACTACTTAAAGGGAAGCAGGGTGCCTTATCTTGAAATCCTAGGCAAATCGTGCGGATACAGTAAAAAAGTTCTCCGCAGATGATGAACTGGTAGGTAAGGCTATTACTCAATTGTAGCCTGTAAAGCTCTTTGCTTGCTTTGCTTCTGTAGTCATAAAATGTTGATTAGAGTTGCAAGAATAATCTGAGAAAGCAGTAATAAGCCTGGATTCCATCTGACACTAAACACCTTCACTAGAAAATAACGTCCTACGTTTAGCTAAATAAGGATAAATAAGCCACATATAACTGAAGGAATCACGTAAAAGTGCTTAAGAAACAATTATAGTAAAATTATGGTTGTAAAAAATGTTGAATAATGGCAAAATTAAAGCTAAATCGTGGGATAAGCACCAGTTGTTTACGAACGTTATGATAATAAATCCGCCATATTGCCGATCGCGCACCTGAAAATCGCATTTGAAGTCGAATTTCAACTAATTTCAACCTCCGGTTCGTTTATGCGGAGTGCGGAAACCTAGTCTTTAGTGAAAAATAAGGTTTCAAACACAAATTTCGGAAACCTACATTTCGTTAGTTCCGTATCGTTTATGCCGTGATTTGAACCTTGGTTTCAAACTCAGGTTTCGATTGAAGTCAGGTTAAGAGGCTCGCATAAACATAGCTATTTGGTCGCATTGGAATTTTCTAAAATCTATTCATACGCGAGGAAATCATGGCGTTTTTCTGTATGTTCATTCTTACTTCCCGCTTACCAAAAATCATAGTCATATATGTTCAATTTCTAGATTTTTATATCGGTCTTAGTCGATAAATTTGCCGAAAATAACCAAGTGGCTAGGCGTGGATTATTGAGTATCGATTTTTCCCCATTTGAAGCTATGGTAAAAAATCGATTATTATTATTATCGATCCTCTTGCATAGGTTTAAAATGTATCGCAAAGCACGCCACGCCACGCCACGCCACTGAAATAAATATACTCGGATTTCTTGCCATGAAAAAACCTAATGATGGATCAAAGAACCCCTGTTTATTACCTTCTAAATAATTTAGCCGTTCAAACCCGAAATTCGAATCATCTAGAGCCTCTTTATATAGAGAGTTAAGACAACGCCGCTCATGGATGTCACAAAAGGGAATAAAGATTACACAAATTGAACATTTTTCGTGATTTTTGATCAACTCAACTTCTCGAATTCCTGTCTCTGTTCCCTCTCTCATTCCGTTTGTTCCATGCCGTCCCCTCTATATCCTGGTCCATTCCAGTTTACAATCTTTGCAATTGGCGGGAATGTAATCTTTATTCCCGTTAATGACGTTCTGGAGGCCTAAAATCCGGGAACTAATCAGAAATGGATTCGTATTGTCTTTACTCTCAGTGTATAGGGACTCTATCATTATGCAACATTCTGACTGCCGACCACCTTGGTGAAGCTTGAAAATTCATTTTAAAAACCTGATGCTAAATTCGTATTTTTCGAGTAAAAATATCCTAGATCCGTGACGTTCTGACGAATTCATCGGTAAGTACCCTTTAAACCCTTCGAGTCAGGTTTCCCGCCATTCGGATGAAAAAAAGGGCAATTCAAATCTAAAGAATAAGTGCGGGTAGGCTTACCAGCGCACAAGCACGAGGCAGTGATCCTATGATCCTAGCCGAGGAGACGTCATCACTCCGCGTTACGCAGTGCATTCTCACTATTGAGGGGCAATGCATGCTCGTAAGACAACTTCAAGAGGGAAAATGGACCACTAATCAAAGTACGAATATCCGCATTCTAATACATGTTTCTTCACCAAAATTTCATGTAAAACATGATGCGCACAACGAAAATTACCGAAATCAACTCCTTCTGAAGATTGATTCTTGGTGCGTGAATTGAAACCGCCCGCTCATGAAAACTCAATGCTCTACGCGATTCACATCGCGCGCTAAACTTTATCATGAACGTCTCTGCAATAAAAAAAATCTGGCAACCTCAATCTTTAAGCTTTGGCTCAGCTATAGCAAATTACTTATAGTTTGAAAAACACATGGTGGGAAATGGACATTGCTCGATCGAGGAGCTTGCTGAAACCGTTGTAGTGGGCGATTTGACTCACGTGGAGCTTTGAGTTTCTTGTGAGCGGGCAGTTCAAATTCCTCGCAACCAATGTGAAATAAAAATGTTATTATCTTCGTTAGGAGTTGGTTTCAGTAATTTTCGTTGCGCGAATCGTGTTCTACGTAAAATTCTGGTTCAAAAACATGTATCAGAATGCTTAAATTGGGGGGGGGGGGAGGGCGTTCCGTAAAGGGTTGGCGGCAGGGCGTTGACGAAGAGATGTTGCGATGTCAGTTGCCCGATAACCTCTGGAAAGACAGGCATATGTGGCGTTTGGGTGTCTTAGAACGCCAGAGTGCGTTATAAAGCAACTTCATACAATATCATTAATCATTGATATAATCTTCGAAGGATTCAGACTTTCGGCGATTCTACCTTTTTCTATTTCACTCGAGAGGTTGCTAGATTGTGCGATAAATGTGAATATTTTCCATGGATTTGAATTGGGAAAAGTGTTAAAAAAGCAACTTATCTGGCAACAGTAGAGTCTGGGAAGGACGAGAGGCTGCCTTCCTAAGAAAACCCACGATTGGAAATGTCATTAAAACAATTAATTCTGTTTGAAGCATCAATTGTATACTAGGGGAAAGCTATTTTAAAATAATAATTGTAATTGGACACAGATGCTACAGAAAGGGAAAAAGGAAAGGGAAAGGATATGAAGTGAGGATATGATTACTAATATGCAATCAGAGAGAATAAAACAAAAACATCAGAGAAATTTATATGCGATGAAAGTATAAGAAAAAAACACGAGTGGGCTCATAGCGATTCGGAACTCGAACTATACTATCGTTGAGCAGTTATGCCACCGATAATCTTCTTAAGAGGCAAAATGAACTTTTGCTACTCAGGGGCGTAGCTAGGAAATTTCTCTGGGGGGGGGGGGCATGGACCACCTCTCGTGCGAAGAGAGCGGGAGGGTGAGGAATAGAGGATTCCGTTTTTCTGGGGGGGGGGGGGGAAGCCGCCCCCCTAGGACCCCCCTAGCTACGCCCATGTTGCTACTTCATCAAGTGAAATCGCGGAAGGAGATCCATGGACTGTCTTTTTCCGCCACCTGATGGGGTGACGTCCCAGACAAATGCGTTTTTGAAGAAACGATCGATCCCCATCATCGCTTCATCTCCACACGTCTAATCATGTGCAAATGCTGGCACGCTCCGGCAACAAGGTTCTGTGACGAAACCATTTTTGCCTCCAGAGTCTCCAAAATGTATACATCTTAGGGATCAAATGTGCAATCACTGAGAAAAATGGCTCAATCACTGAGAAGAATGTCACTCGCGCAGCGAGTGATCGTATATATATAAGTCTCGTCTACTTTTCAGAGAGATTCGGATGCTCCAGATGCTCAGAAAGACATGGCACTGAACGAGACTTGATGCAGCACATGTTGGATGCCCATCCAGACAACACCATCTGCATTGCATGCAACCATGATTGCAAACAGAAATCACATTTTTTAGTCCATATGAATAGTTGGTACCACAAACATCTAGGACTGGGTAAAGCTTACAATTTTTATACGAAGTATTTACGAAAACATGAGAATATGTATATTATTAAACAACTCTATATGTCAAAGAAATTTCTAGGTCATTAGTCTATACTTATTTATTATCTGAATGATTTGTTTACAGATAATCAGTCTAGTTATATTTCTGTTTAATTTTCTTGGATATATTTTAGTACTTGGTTGGTTATGCAGCTGTCTTGAATATTTAATTGCAAAATCGTTCACCTTATTTTAATTTTTCATTTTGTAAGCCCGAAGTGCATCCGTCGATGTATTTCATCTGGATTCTATATGTATTCCAGGAATGACCTCTCCGTCTCGTCTAAAAAAATTGAATACTGTATCACCATCCCTTGATTTATCTTTACATTTGATGAGCCCCTGTTGAACACATCGCATAGAGATTTAAGCTAAGACACACTTGGAGTGCATTTTTCAATGTGGAGCTATAAATTCTAACTCATCTGAAGAAACACTTATGTGCATAAGGAAACTAATGGCACATACGTCGTTTTTTCCCGGGCTAGAATTTATAGTTCCAAATTTCAAAATGTAGTCCACTTGATCCCGAATTAGGAGCCGCGTTTCAGCCGACTGATCTGCAGTGTTACGGAAAAACACCTTATGAACCTTCAGGCGTTTCCCAGATCTCCTCAGGAAAAATACGAATATTCAAGAAAATGTGTGAATTTTTTCAATTCAAATCTTCGGACAATTTTGTAGGTAATTTGATCTTAATTATCTGAAAATCTCAAGGAAAAATATGCATAACTTGCCTCAAAAATAAACATTTTATCGAAGGATATTCGGAAACTGTCGCATTTTCATACGGCGTTTTTCCTTGCGTATACGTAGTGTCTCCCCTTAAGCTCCTCCGCGTGATAAAAAAAAAATAAAAAAAGGGATACAGGTAAGTTACGACGTTTTATAACCCAACGCATAACTCAAACTGGCCGGCGTCTTATTGCACGGTTTCCTAATTAAAATCAAATCAAATCAATTCAATTTTTTTTTTTTTTTTTTTTTTTTTTTTTTTTTTTTTTTTTTTTTTTTTTTTTTTTTTGCGAAAAATTCAATTACTCTACGAACTGCACATGCACAAGTTCCTCAAATTCGTCGAATTTTTTGAAATTCAAAGCTTTAAAAGAATTGAATCGGTCCGTCACAAAAGAGCTCAAGCACCAGATATGAAAATGCGGAAAGAACGGTATCGAAACCAACCCGTTTCAAATAACAGATTAATTAACAATGTGATTGCTTAATTCGTCGCTTTAATATTTTAGAGCACTGAGATTTAGGAGGATCAAAAACGGTTATTACCGTTTTTCTCGACTTCTTATTTTTGGCGCTTGAGCCCTCTTGTACCTGACCGATTAAATTGTCTTTTACCTAACTAATCGGTGTTTGAATCAATCCTTTCAAGCTCAAAATCACTTGACAACTACCCGTTTTTCGTTTGAAACGAGTAAAGTTAAACAATTAGAGTAAAAAAAAAACATTCCCTGATTTTCCTCGAATATTTTAAGAACTGAACGATTTTAGCAATCCAACCTGACAAAACTGATTCCTCTTGTTACTATCAATCTCTTAGCTCCACTTCATAAATCGATCAATAAGTACAAAAATGCCTTTTTTTTTTCTTCAAACGCCGGAAAAAAATGGAAATGCTCACGTTTCGACCCTACATTCCTCATAAGTTACGAATTTTAAAATCTGAGTCTGTCATGGGCGGACCCAGCAAGTTGGTAACACTGACTCCTCTTCATTTGAATAGATTGTATTCGATAGTGGTTCAACTATTGGTTAGTATGTATCGTCTGGTTCAAAACAATAGAACATAACCTCAAACAAAATTATTGAGATTTAAGTTGGAAAAGCTGAAAATGAGAACATTTCTGACGATTTCTTTTTTCATTGCCGTTTGGCACTCGAAAGAATAAAAATTAAATCATAAAAGCACCCGTTACCTCAGATTTCTAAATTGACTTATAAGGCTATGTTTACATGTTGAACAAATCGATATCGATACAGTCTCACCTGTTCGATGTATCGAATACGATTTACAATGGATTCTTATTGGAACACTCGGTCACTCCGAGAATCGATACATTTCCATAGATTTAATTTGAATGGACACAAAACATAAATGGTTGCTGGATCCGCCAATGGTCAGAATGGAGTTTATACATTCCTGATGTAGTTAATTATTTTTCTTTCGTTTTTATTTTCAGACACCACTAAATATAAGGATGCGAAGCCAAACTTTGGCAAGGAACCGGCCAAACGATGGCGCTGCAATTATGAAGGGTGTAACGCGGAGTACGCGGAGGAACGTTCTTTAATTGATCACTTGCCCTATCACGAGGGACGTACAAAATGTCCTCATTGCGGTCTTCGCACCATGAGACTAAGCTATCTTTCCACACACGTTCGCAAGTGCAAAAAGAATAAGAAAAGCCCCCCTAATGAGCCACCTAAGTAAAAATCAGTAATCATCGTAAATGCCTTGTCCACACGAGCGCAGTTCGCGGAAACTTATTCCTCGAACTGCTCAGTTCCCGGAACTTATTCCTTGAAACGAGGCATGCTGTCCACACGAGTTCGCCCGAACTGGAACCGGAACTTCAATAAAACTATGCAATTATTGCGAAATAATAGATTATTACGGCCGCCAAAGTAACAAAAATAAATGTCAAGACGCATATAAAGGACGTAAAAAACGAAAACAAATAAATTCACATCAAAAGAAACATGTGTAGAAGCTCGGAGTACGGGGGAAGTTCCGGGTTTTGGAGGAATAAGTTTCAGCTCAGCTAAAAACTTGTTCCTGGAACAAGTTCCTCGAAATAAGTTTCCGCGAACCGCGCTCGTGTGGACAAGGCCTCATGGGTCAGTTGCGCTGGTCACAGAATGGGCCTGTCGCAAACTTTTTCTAGAGCAATAAGAAGAGTTGTTTCTATCAATAAATGTCCCAAAAATCCCGATGAGCACATCGGCAAAGTTTGAAATGCACTCCTAGCTTCACAGTCTGCTTAAGAAACGAGCGTTTTTTGAGCTTCCCGCGTCGAAAACGACACTACGGCACAGGTGAACATTTCGTTGAGGAGTCGTTCCACCCAATCCTTTCGCAGCAATAGTACCCAACATAGCCGACGCTTCTGAGCGCAAATCGCAATCGGAAGCATAAGGTCAACCAAAGCGGAACTTTATCAACGCGAAGGAATCGTGAATATAAACACGCCAGGTCGGTAACAAATGGTTAAAATCTCGTCCAAACACACTAGTTTCGGCGAATTGGTGTAGGCCATGTTGAATATTGCGTAGTATCCGAATGGACAGGGGTTAAATAGAACGACTTCTCAAACGAAATGTTCACCTGTGCCGTAGCATCGTTTTAGAAGCGGGAAGCGCAAAAAATGACAAAGGTAGATTGTGAAGTTAAGAGTCCATTTCAAACTTTGCCAACGCGATCATTGTCATTTTGAGGCATTTACTGATAGAAACAACTCTTCTTTGTGATCTAGCTAAAGTTTGCAACAGGCCTATTGCGTTTTAATGCTTGATTCTAGTGGATAAGCTATAAATATTATGATTTGTCCAAACCGCAACTTTCTACTTTCAATAACACGCGAGATATCGTCCTTTCGGGACGAAAAGTCGGGTCTTTGACGTCATTCACCCCGGTAGGGACACCCTTGGTTTCTTCCACCATGCTTTCATCCGAGTTTCACGTTGAACAACCAGTGCAAATGTGCGTCACGTCGACTGATGAAAGCAAGGTGGAAGAAACCAAGGATGTCCCTACCGGGGTGGATGACGTCAAAGACCTGACTTTTCAAAGGACGGATATTTCGGTTAATATTGAAAGAAGAAAGTTGCGGCTTGGACACATCATCATCATCATCATCATCATCATCACCGTATGTCATCATCATCACCATATGTAAGTCCGTAAGCCTTTTCTGTGCGTCAAAATTCAGCGCGAACCGCCGCGCCGGGCCGATCCGTGCGCGAGTGGCACCAGCTCGACCGTTCCGGTCCCCCGATGGCGGGAAAAATATAGGGATCGGCCGGCGGGCTCGGCTCCCCTTGCACCCTTGGAAAAATCGGATATCCCGTTAGTCCCGCCGGGAGATGCGCGGTTTTTGCTTTGAAATACCCATTTACATAAGGTCCCAGAAAATGGCCAATGATAGCCAGCAGATGCAATACAAGTCAAACAAAGTTCATTAAATATTTCTCGCAAGTGAGAGGACAATTTTTGCGTTTCAATTTTTCCAAAACTCGTGTAATTGTGTTCTCTTTTTATGAAGAAAAATTTTTTTTCATCCTCTAAAATTTTCATTAAAGAAGATTTTAAAAAAGTACCTGAGCTCAAAAAATTATTCAGTGAATAATTAATCATGCAAGTAAATATGAAAAATAAAAGCCCCTCACCATTTAGATTTATTTCATTGAGTTTTTTTCCAGCAAACTTGTTCACTTGTCCAGAGTCAACTGCAATTAAGATTCTGCTTATTTTGGTCGCTTCAATGGCCGAATCATGGAGTCGATAAAAATCTCGATGTACGGCAATGTCGTGCCCAAGATGACGGGCCAGCCAATCAGTTTCGTTTGTAGACAAAAATAGTATTTGTGTTACAGTGGCTATGTACTTTCGTAGTTTTGTACCCTGTATCAGTCTTGGCTTCACAAGAGGTAATTCTTTGCATATTTTACGGACACAATCATGACCGCGCAAGTGCGCTCTATCATAACCTGCGATTCCAAAGATGTAAGGATTCTCTTCTGTAATGCCGATTTCATTCCGGTGACTCAAGAGAAACTCTATGCCCTCTTGCATCTTTTGAGTGAGCACTACAGGCACTGGCCGGTCATGCTTGCCGCGAATGTCGAGGACAGTCATGGTTTCTCCGAGTTTTCTTTCAAGCGGAGACATGGCTGCTTTCAGCTCATCCGCAGAGTTTTCTTGCCAGTTGGGCCGCTTTTCATAGTGGGCAGGCTTCATTTTGGCTGCTTCGCCTGTTCGCTTTTTATTGAATAGAATCACACTTACAAGCAAAAGTTCACTAAGACGCCTGCCTTTCCCTACAGTGATAGATTCCCTGAGTTCAGCAAGTACTTGGTTCATTTCAGAGTCAACATGAGCTCTTAACTTCATCAAATCTTCTGTGAGAGGGAGCAACTCACCAGCATTGTACTTGCGCTCTTTTAAATTAGACAGCGCAGTTGAAGAAAGTCGAGTTTTCCACTCAAGCTCCATTAACTCCAGAAAGTGTTTTGCATTGTCATTGCCTTGTTTGGCTTCTTTTTTTATTTTGGGATCTTCAACGTTTAGGTTACGGAGGCACATACCTCTGTAAAGGGTGCTTGTTTTCTTTAACAATGGCCCGAGTTTCAGCAGAAGTGAAGCCTTTTGGAAATTGATTCTGTCCATATTCCGCTTCTCAGCAACACATAACTGCTGTGTAGCCTCGAGGAGAGAATCAAAATGCTCTGGATTAAAGCACATTGGCAAGGAGGTGATTTCCTCCTTTATACCTTGAATTTCTATTAAAAATCTGGCGAGCATTCTCATAGATTGTCTTATGTACTCTGATTGAGTTACAGAAAATTTAGCGAAAAGAAAAGCACCCAGCTGTAAAATTAGTGGATCATTTTTGACAATGCCAGTTATGTCATCATCTTTCATGTTAGTAATAATATTTTGATAAAACTCTTGGTCAATTGAAATAGGAGCAACTTTCCCCAAAAGGGCCTCACTTTTTGAGATGATGTCATCTACATGACCCTGTTCTCTTCTTTTCAGCATCTCCGGCGAAATGCCTACACAATTTGCCATGTGTTGACTCAGGTTTTTTCTTAGAATAAACCCAAGACAAAACGGACACGGCATATAGTCCGTATACGAGTACAACTTTGATTCCTGCTCGGTAGGGCGTCTTGCCAGCAATAACTGCCCCTGTTTTGTACTTAGTACCGAGCAGTTGTGGTAAAAATCTCCCTCCCGGAGAAGGAGAGTAAACCCGTTGTCTCGTTTGTTTCGAGGTTCATTTTTTTTACTGCGTGGTAAAAATAAAAGAGCTTGAACTTCTGGCTCTGACTTGTGACATCGCTCGTAGTGACGAGTGATGTGGTACTGAAAAGTATGACAGAACAGGCAACAGTGTTTCTTGTCGTAAATTCTTTTACTCTTTGTTTGCTTATCAGACACAGTCGTTACTTGGACATCTGCCGATAAGTTCCTTGTAGTTTTCTTAGTTTTCCCTTTTTTTTTTGGCGCAGGAGAAATGGAGGCAACTGCAATCTCAGTTAGTGGTGGTTTATTCTTAGAAGCATCTGTATTTATCAGTTTTTTGGAAGATGATTGATTTAATTTATTTTTAAGCACGTTAAACTTTCTTCTTCTTTGTTTTTTTGGCTGGTGAATTTTCCTTGCCACTGGAAATATCAGAAGATCCACCCATTTCAGGTTCTGATGGTTGGTAATCTTCATCGTCAGATGCTATAGATTGGTCAACTTCTTCATTCAACACAGGAAAAATATCATGATAAGATTCATCTAACCTGGGTTCTGTTGGTTGGTAATCTTCATTGTCAATTGCTACAAACTCGTTAACTTCATCATTCAACACTGGGTGCGCATCGTCTTCGGATCCAGATAGCACAAGGGCGCTTGGTGGTCTCTTTACTGGAGATATAAATGCTATAGGTTTGGACGATGCTTCGCTGCATTCATCGCTTATACAATTTAGAGCTGGAAGGTGTCTCGACACGATAGAACTTACTGAGCTTCCTCCATCAAAATTTCCTTTATAAGACATACTTGGACAAGCAGAGCTTTCAGTTTCTGCTTTCGTAAATTCATCCACACTTGTACCACATGTTGATTTGGGGGAATTTTTTGTTCCATCTGGGATAATACCTAAAAAAAAAAAAAAAACCTATTCAGTAATTTATACATTTTCAAGAGGAATGAAATTTTCGTTAAGGTCATTCCAGAAAAATTCTATTTTGTAACTGCCTGTCTCAGATTTGCCTCCCCCTCTACTTGTTTGTATCAGTTAGATACTTCTTCTTGCAAAATTTCAGCTCACTGAAAAGAAACTGAAAATCATCTCAGTAATCAAGGTTTTTTGGCGTTTTTTCCTCTGATTTCTGACATTTAATATGAAAAAAAAATTATTTCTCCGGCCATAATCAATATTTATGGTTGAAATTTTGAGCCCACAGCGATATTGAGGTGCAAACATTAGAAAAAAATGTTTCATACCTTGCATATAACTTTGAGCGCATGTTTTATACGTTCAATCACTCCTTTTAGCGCATTAGCGCACTGAAACTTTGCATTGTCATAACTCAAAAGGCAACTAATAGCTTTTCAATTAATTGTTACGCAGTAAAAATTCCTGACTTTTTCTGTTTTTCTCTGATAGTTGAAGGAAATATTAAAAAGTTTTAAATTCCCTGACTTTTTCTGCCTTTCCCAGAATTTCAAACGAAACATCTCCTTTAGAAAATGTTGCGAATAAATGCACTTGTTGAGCCAATGTGCTCATAAAAAAATTCCCTGATTTCTCCCAGGAATTCCCTAACTTCCCCTGACTTCTCAGGTTTCCCAGGTCTCTGGAAACCCTGCAGATATGACAATCTAACGTTCCAACATGCTAATGCGCCTAAAAATGTGATTGCATGTATGAAACATGCGCTCAAAGTTAAATGCAACATGAAAAACATTATTTTCAAATGTTTACACCTGAATGTTGCTGTTTTCTCAAGAATTCAGTTAAAAATATTGATTTCATACAGCCTGAGATGTTGATTTTGTTATATGTTAGATGTAAAAAATCAGAGCAAAAACCCTGAAAACTAAAATAATTCTTAAAATCCAAACTTTTGGAAGGTACCACCGGTAAGAACAGCGACATCCACTCCAAGTTTCTGAATCTCCGATATCACTTCCGGTAACTTATTTGAAATGCCTTGGACATTCCACGTCCCAAATATCAATGTCCGTTTTCTTAATTTTTGTCGACGTGTCCGTTTGTTTCCAGTGGTACCGAGGCTTGTTACGTTAGGTCTTTTGACAGTAGAACCTTTTACAAGTACCGGGGAGTCAGCCCGATGACTCAACCCCCAACCTGGAGGACCAGGGTTTGATTTCGGAGTTGCCTCTCCTAGACAAGTTGCTTTCACTTCAGCTGAGAGCCCTGTCTGCCCTTCTAGCAGGTGGTTCATACGCCCAGAGGCCGGTGTCCATCTCCACTATCCCCTTTAAGGCAGGGGTTACCAGCTGGGGTCCGCAGGATTGCTATACCTGTGACAACAGTCCCCCATACGGATCATTTGACGGACCCCAACATTTGATTTCAACGGGGCAGATATCCTGTCTTGTGTGGAGTGGACTGCATTCTTACAGTGGGTTTGGCTTTTGCAAGCGAGTTGTCTTCTCTTGTCTACAACACAAGATTCAAACGATCGGCTCCTGAGATGCCATTAGCTAAAAGTAAGGAAAAAACATTACCTGCGAGTGAACAATAGACAAAGTCATTTATTAAAAATAGAAAGGAAAAACAAAACCAAAGTACCTACCTAAAGGACAACAAAAAATTTAAAGAAAGAAAAATAACAAAAAACTTAACTCCAGTAAAAAAAAAAAAAAAATAACCAGAAAGAAAAACAGCCTGAAATCTTTGTAAAGTAAACTGTCAGAGAATTTATTCCTCCATGAATGTTAGTCAATAAGATACTGACAAAAAAACAAGAGAACAAAAAACTTAACTATTTACTTAGGAACTCGAGTAAAAAAAAAAACGAAACAATATAACAGCCTTGAATCTCTGAGTTCAGTTCAACTGTTTTGAGAGACTTCAATTCTCCATGAATTTTAGTTACAGCGAAAATTGTGAATAATTTAATCATTCAAAATTTCTTAGTCTATTCTCACAAAGGTTCAGAGGATTTACTAGAGACTTGAGGAAAGTTAACGTACGGTTTTCCTTTAAAGAAATGAAATGTAGGTACGTAAGAAATACTACAGTGAGAAAGAAATACTTATGGATAGGGATTTTATTAATTTAGGCAGTTATTCTTCAGCTGTTGTTTAAACATGCTGACTCTTATTTAACAGAAAATTAGCTACCATCAGTTTATGATTAAAGAATGAAGCTGGTGGATCTTCAGTTGCACTTAAAAAGTGCATTAGGAACTACAAGTAGGCAGAGAGATCAAAATTTCAGTTTGGCTGATTACATACATATTGGGAGATTGTCCCAGAAAGTTTTTTTGTGTTCCGGGAGAACACCTGAATTAAAATATACGCGTGAAAGCTCCTTTTTTCTGGCTGCAGGAAAGCCTGCCTCGACACGGCATTGCGGAGCGTTCGGAGATTTTTGTTTCATGGCTCTTGCCTGTAAAAAATCTAACACATCATACTGTGCTGACTCGTCATAGGAAGTCTTAAAAAACAGATTGAAATCACCTTTGACAACTTTGACTTGAACAGTATCCCTTATATACACAATTCCTTCATCTACTGGTTTTAACTTAGTTTCCGATTTGAAGCTCTTCCACATTCGGAAGTCTTCAATTTACATGATTTTTACATCTACATTTCCCTTATTGACTTTTGAGACAGTACTAACAAAATCATCAAAATCATAAGTTTCTTTTTGAGCTTTCAGTTCTTTCTCCACTTGGTGATGAATGCAGTCAGCAGGGTTTTTCCATTTTCAAAATAAAACAGTCTAATTTCTTCCGCTGCTTTTAAGTTGGAATTCATGAGGAGAGTCAGGTAAGAACTAATAAGTAAGGAATCGAGAGCACATCAAGGTGATGCAAGAGAGAGAAATCCTCCATGAAATGTAAACTGAAAAATGAAAATGTGCTCTGCTACAATGAAATTCAGCTGCTACTGAAGGTTTCAGAAGAATCTACAAGCATGACACTTTTTCATTCATGTTTTTGTCCCAGATTGCACCTGACAGCTTGGCTGTAAATCCATAAATGCAACCAATTTTGGTAAATGCATTAGTTAGTATGTACTTACATCAAAATGTGCATCACAGCAGTAGAGAATCGTTTTCAAAGACAGCCTCTTCCCTTCATCAGCCGGCTTCTTCCCAGCGGCTGCAAACCATTGATGTCTAGTTTCATTCCGCGGCACATTGAAAAATATGCGAGGCGGCATGTCCGCAGATGTAAAACCACAATTGGGCACGAAACATTTTTGAACCACAGGCATTCGGATTTATTTACTTCACAAAATCAAACCACAAGCACAAGAATAGAAGGAAACCGAAGATAAATGTCGTCATGCGTCCTTCCTGGTGTAAACAACTTGGGGAACAGCATCAGCTGAGCAGAGATTGCCGGATCATACCGCGGAGTTTGTTTTTGTTTACGGCAACGTTTAGTGCGCGATTTGACTCACGTAGAGCTTTGAGTTTCTTGTGAGCGGGCAGTTCAAATTTCCCGTAATCCATGTGAAATAAAACGTTAATATCTTCATTAGGAGTTAATTTTAGTACTTTTCATTGTGCGAATCGTGTTCTACGTGAAATTCTGGTTAAGAAACATGTATCAGAATGCTTAAATTCATACCTTGTCTAGTGGTCCATTCTTTCATCTACTGGTTTTAACTTAGTTTCCGATTTGAAGCTCTTCCACATTCGGAAGTCTTCAATTTTCATGATTTTTACATCTACATTTCCCTCATTGACTTTTGAGACAGTACTAACAAAATCATCAAAATCATAAGTTTCTTTTTGAGCTTTTAGTTCTTTCTCCACTTGGTGATGAATGCAGTGAGCAGGGTTTTCCCTTTTTCAAAATAAAACAGTCTAATTTCTTCCGCTGCTATTAAGTTGGAATTCATGAGGAGAGTCAGGTAAGAACTAATAAGTAAGGAATCGAGAGCACATCAAGGTGATGCAATTAAAGAAATAACACAGTGTACATACAGGATTTTTTCAGGCAGACGACAGTTCATGTTTTTACACCACGCATGAAGTAAAATATCAATTTTTAGATTCAAGTGTATCTTCGGCGAAACTAAAGAGCTAGTAAACCCGCCCATTTTCTTGAGCGTACCGATTTCATCTTTTTCAAACATATTGGGTAATTCCGATAAAAATGATGATTTATCATCTTTCCTGATGTAAAAGCAATTTTTTTGGATTTTGTCTGTAGGAACAACGAGAATTTCGTCAGCAAAAGTGTATGGTTGCTGGCAAACTTTCATACAAAATTGAGCTTTTCCAAAAACACCAGCACAATTGTGTTCAAACTTCAACTGCTTTCTGATTACGCAAACTTTCTCATAATTCAATGACGACACAAACATACGAAGAACTTTAATATACCTCCCATCCTGCAGCTTAACATGTGAATTATTCCGTCTGGGGATTTTCTTGGATGGATTTGGAAGCAAACTTTCAAAGGAAATTACCTGCTTGCGGAAAATTATTTTCTTGACGAGGAAAACTTCACTCATGTTGATTTCTGGCAGCAATTGAAGCATTGGAATCTCCTCGTCTTCAGTCGCTTGGAAACCTTCCCGGAATTTATTTCCAGGAATAGTGGCACTACCACATTTTTCAGCTACTTTGAATCGACGCTGAGATAAAATGGATTCACAGTATTCTATCACTTCATCGTTCAGTTCTGGATGCATGGCAACAACTCTTGGTAAACTAGCGTAGATGCAATAGCGTCTCACTAACTGTTGGGCAGCACCGTTTGCTGCCATCACTAGCTCTATGAGAAACTTATTTCCGGACTCAAATTCTCAGGCGGAGTAGGCCCATGAAAGTCTGCAGCTGGTGACATTCAGTCGGATGCGCCCCGATAAATAGGATTTAAAAATGCTTCAGTTGTGAATCCAGGGGCGCCGTTTACTTGTTGATACGATTGGTATAGCGTTCGCGGGTGGGGCATGGCAGAGTCGAATGTGTCCCTCACATAGCGATATGCTTTGGAGCTGTAATAATGAAGAGTTAGGGCAAATTTTTTTAAAGGAAAGCCATACTCTTTAGGTACTACAGCAATGTACGAGCCTCCTTCATTTCCTGTAAGGAGTGGGAAAGGTGTATGCTGGAGGAGGTCGCACTGATCAATAAAAATATAAGGGCAGCCATCAACATCGGTGACACTTTCAACATGAAAAGCGGCTGCATGTACATCATAATAGAGCACTTTCAATTTTCTTCCAATGAAATGGACAGACTCAGAGTTAAATATCAATATTTTTTTGATGATTGCAAATTCTGGATGAATATCATTCAAATTGTAGTAAACAACCATATCTTTCTCGTAGACTGTGCCGTCACACTCTGCATGCAGGCAGTACCTGAAAAGTTTTTTTTTCATTTGGGCAGCCCATTTCCTCGTACCTAGGCAGCAGCTCTATATCAAAATCTTCACTGTGGCCAACTTTTAGCCTATCAGGAAAGAACTGTTTTGACCTAAAGAGCCAGTTAAAAGAGAGTTGGTGACGGATAGTGGTGGTTTTGCAAATATTTTTGCGAGTGGGGACTGAGGTAGTAACCAACTTTGAAGTTTTGTGCTTTCCTTCCGTACGCATACACCATGTGTTCTTTGGAGGCCCATAAGCAGTTAGGTGCCTGGGATAATGTACCAAATGGTGAAATTTATTTGGAAGATGGCCCCCAGAACATTGTATGTACAGTTCATTGTGCCGCTTAACAAATGCCTTTAATGGGGTTGAGCACCCATCCTGGAAGCGTGGTGATAAAATGAGGGAAAGTATGTCTCTTAAAGCTAAATACAGGTGCCAAAATTGATCAGTTTCGGGAACAAAGTTAGAATACATAACGCCAAAATATTTTAGAAAATGCAGCATTTCAGCGGAAGACATCTTATTTTTTTTTTCACGCAAGTGGTTTTCAGCTTGTAAAGGGGGTTTATTTTCAGAGCTATTGACCCCAAAATCGAAATTTAAAGTAATTGTATAAAATTCTTCCACAGTGAAATACTTTTCAACAAAAATAAAATGATGCAAAATGACCCCCATGTCATATTCAGCAACGCCCTCTAGAATGTCATGTTGAAGATCTGGTGCCATTGACGTTGTAACGTGCCAATCATCGATTTTGTGTAAAACACAGTCTCTAATTATACCCGTTTCAGACACGTTGTTGAGACGGAGGTCATTTTCATAATTCTCTTTCGTTCGAATTAAAGTTTCATCCTCTTCAACTTGAAAGTGCATTTTTTTTTATCAACTTTACAATAAGCACAAGGGTGATTGCAATTAAATGACTCTGAAAACCCTCCTAGTTCATGCTGAGCAAGGTTATCACCTTGGAGTATAGTTAACTGAAAATAAATTTTACCTGAGAAAGATTCAGTGTCAAAATATAAACCATTTTTGGATAAATCATTACTCTCTTGGATGAGTCTATCGAAAAATTTATCGAGGGAAAAAGATTTTCTATCTTCACTGTGAAACAGAATTATGAGAAAAAGACTATTCAAAGTAGAACAAAATTCGGGTGGAAGGATTGGAATAGTCATATATACTCCACTTAATTTGTGAATTCCTGCATGAGATTCAAGAGGATTACCACACTCAAAGTCGTCATTATACAGAAAAATAGGACGTATTTTTTTACCTGGATTATCTTGGATTAATTTTTTCCAATACTCACCGTGAGTGAAATTTGAAACAAAAGATACTTCCGACAATAACTCTCTCTCATAGGCTAAGGTTTTTTTAAGTATGTCTGGCTGTTCAAAAAAAATTTTTAAAGTTAAAGAAGGTGACACTGGGACAGAAACAATACGAACTTTAAAATTGTCTTTCCTTTTATCGAGACGTTCTCCTATTTCGATTTCCTCGGGTGCAATATAACCTTCATCACTAAAAACTTTAAATATTTTATGCTCTGAAGTTAATGGCTCAAAGGCATTTGAGAGGGAAGTGAGTAACGGATCAATATCTCTCTCCATAACATCTTCTGGTAAAATACTTTGAAGTTTTTGTTTAAAAATTGATTGAATTGAGGCAGTCAGACCGGATGTTGCCTCAATTACTTTTAGGACATAATTACGAGGTACATTAACTTTAGAGTACAAATAGGCAACAAAATTAGTCACTTCCTTCCTCAGTTCATCCTTATGACTTTCTGGAAAAAAAGAGGGGACTGGCTCAAGGTGGTTCTCCTCATCATCGCTTGGAGTTAGGTAAATTTCATTCCCATCAATGGCTCTATACTAAAAGGGTCAAAAAAGTTTGCCTCATCCTGATTTCTGCAAAGGGACAAATGCTTCTGTAAGGATTGAAGAGTACCATATTGACGATGACATTCAAAACACTCAACTGCTTCACCTATTGAAGTGATGAAATGTACAAATTTGTAGTGGCGAATCAGTTCTGCTGGTGTACTAAGGTTCACCTGACACTTAATACAATGAGGCATTTTACAATGTTGGAGAATATCTATACTTAATCAATCATCAATTTGTATCTCATCAATTTATAATTTCAGGATTCTGGCGAGGTCATGGACCGTTACAAAATTTTTGTCCGTTTTGGTCTCAATTCCAAAAACATATTTCTGTAGGAAATAATAGACTTGCTGACATTCGGCGGGATAAGAGCAGTCAAGAGTAAAAAAAAAACTTTAAAACACCAATCCACTGCTGATGTCACAGTTTTAAAATGGTAGCGATATTCATCAACAGATACAAATACTTCCACTGGATTTTACATACATACATACATACATATGAGTCGCTTTTACAGCGCTCTTCGGCGCTCTACGACGCCCAATCGCCACAAAGCTCGGTCTTCCCACAGGTCATCAGGGAGTTGACACTCCCTCATCTCACTCAACACCCCCTGTCGCCAACCTCTCACTGGGCGTCCCCTACGTCTTCTCCCAGGAGGAACCCAATCAAGCATCTTTTTTGGCAGCCTCTCTTCCGTCATCCTATTGACATGACCATACCAAACAAGTTGTTTGGTCATGACGTCGAACACGATGTCATTTTCGACTTCCATTATCTGACGCACTCTATCATTACGGACCCGATCTCTCCTAGAAATTCCTGCCGACCTTCTCCAGAAATCAATTGGTGGAATCAGGGAAAGGTGTTCCTTTCCGTGATAGCTTGATCCGTCCTTCCATCCTGGGTCAACCGCACTCCCAAGTACTTAAAGTGCTCGCAGCCTTTGATCTGCTGCCCATCCTCCAACTCAATGCTTTGCTGATCACCGCCAAAAGTCATCTTCTCAGATTTGGATATGCTGACTTCCAGACCCCACTTCCGATACTCTTCTACTAACTTGCGCATCATGTATTCCGCGTCATCTTGATCTTGAGCAACCACCACCTGGTCATCAGCAAAGCACAGAGTAAACAGAGTTTCGAGATCACCCAAGGGTTTCGGGGACACCTATACCAGAGCATTTATTTTTCCATTCTTTTAGCACGCACTCGAGATAAATTTTAAATAATGTTGGCGACAAACAACATCCCTGTTTTAAACCCTTAGTCACATAAAATCCCGCTGACAACCCCCCATGATACTTAATTTTGGTAAAACTCCCTTTATAAAATCGCTCGACAGCATCAATCAACCCCCCGTTAAAAATAGATTTTTCCAAGGCCTCCCGAAGTTTCACCAACGGCACACTGTCATACGCTTTCTGGAGATCCACGAAAATTAAATGCAGCTCCTGAGCTACGGCCATTTTCTTCTCAATGACCTGGACAATAACAAAGAGGTGATCTATCGTAGACCTGCCAGCTCTAAAACCAGCCTGCTCCTCTGTATCGTGATCCTGCCATTCGTCCTCGATCTTCGCTTTCAGGATCTTCCCGCACACTTTGCTTATTGTCCCGGTCACGGAGAGCCCCCCGTAGTTGTTGCAGTCGTCCTTCCTTCCCTTCTTTTTGTAGATGGCCTTGATCCAGGACTCCTTCCACTCCCTTGGTACCTCGTCACCCCTGATGCATTGCTGCATCAGTTTCCTGAGGCACTCAAAGAGCTCGGCAGTCCCGTACTTGACCAACTCGACAGGAATGAGGCAGTTCGGCTGGTGAGGGATTGGCTTAAAAGCTATTGCACTATAAGTAAAATTTCACCAGAAAAACGATGAGCACAATAAAAAGTTTTGAAAAAAATTGCTAAGGGGAGAAAATGCGATTTTAAAATCGTGCCCCTCAAAAACGTTATTTGAATCCGGGCCGTGGCGCGAACGCCGATTTTTGACGTCACACCTCAGGTGACCACCCTTGGTTTATTCCGAGTTAGTCCGAACAATATGGCTGCTGCCCGGTTTGCTTATTTAGCGAAAGTTTCTATCTGTATATTGTGATTTAGTGGTAAAATTTGACGAGAAATTTGTTGAAACATTTGGTTTCGTCCGAAATTAACTCTTTTTTGATGAAAAAAGGCGTTAAAGTTCGCGAAATTTATTCACCGGGCGACCGCGAGTGAGCATCGGCTATCGGAAACGATGGGCTCGTAAACAAACGAAGATTGATAACAGGAAGGATCCAAACAACTCGGAATCTTTTGATTTTCTTTACCTTTAAACCATTTCTGACTTCTACAAAGCATCTGAAAATCAGTTTTATCGTATTTTACAATCTGGAGCTAGAGTCTATCGGCTCATTGTGATGTGTATTCAGAGTATTCTGAAACAGAAAGTCAGTTGTCATAAGTTCACACCCAGACATTCTTTTCTTGGATCATTCGCTTTTCATTTTCGCCTCAAATCAAGTGTTTTGTAGTTTCCTTATCTGAAGTATGTGGTTTTGAATTCATACAAGAGTTTGAAGTTCATCTGTTTTAGCATTAAAGCCTATTGAGCCCTCAAACTTTACCGATATGATTACAGTTCAAGGTTCCTCTGGTCCGTACCAAGTGATTAGGTACACATCAAAGATGTGTCCTATGGTTCTTCAAATTAACAGTTCAGAAGTAAATTAGAGACTACAGTAACTTAATCCACTCCTGCCCTTTCCTTCAGTGTTTGTTCGTGTCTGTTCTTTATGCGTTACCACTCTAGTGCATACACCGGTAATGTAGGTTAGATAGGTATTATCGCATATTTTCTACTAGCAGTAAGTACCTTCTCTTAAGCGTTCTAATTTAGCAAAGAAATTCCATCAGTTGCAGAAAATTGTGTGCGTAATGAATAAGTGAATATGAATACCTCCTTTTGGTGACTCAAAGTTTCTCAGATCCGTCTTAAGGAGGTTTCGCATGTAGGTAGGTGCATGATCAGTTTTGCCAGATGAAATTACTGCTCTAGCAGCTTCAAATTTATACTTTGATCTCTGATTCACTAATAAATGACACTTTATGGTGTCATTTATATTTAATCAGTTCAAAGCTAATGCGACAATAAATCATCAAAGGTCCGATTGAGGAAGAAATTTTCCGGTGAGTGCCACGGCTGAATCAACATTCCAACTAGACTTGCGAAGGTATCAACCAGGAAATGATCATCTGTCTGGAAGTGAAATTTTTTTCATTGCATCATACAGTTTAACAGGTAAGATAATTATAATTACTGAGGTACTATCAGGTTAAATACACAAGTTTAGTGTAACATTTAGATGGCCGGCCTCCTGTGGTGTAGTGGTGCCGGCCTCCTGTGGTGTAGTGGTTGTAGCGCTGGCCCTATGACCAAGAGGTCCCGGGTTCGATTCCCGGCCAGGTGATCTGAGTTTGATGGTCTCAGGCAATGGTCACCTGGGGCTGGGGTAAAAAGCGTGGGATTAGCCGATAGGCTACTTGAAATTGGTAAAAAAAAAAAAAAAAAAAAAAAAAAAAAAAGATTTAAGTATGTTTAACTTTGTGGATAATGATTAATGAAAAAGCGTGGAAAAGTAGTGGCATGGCTAATCTGAGAAAGTACTTACCTAGATTCACTAAGTTTTAGTCTGATTGCTTCTCTTGATGTCCTAATGGAAAAATTATTCGACAAAATTTCTGAAATGTGTGCGATATTTATATCTTCTACATGCCGAAAATTTTGTGAATATGTAGAGCGTTAAGTCAACTTGTTTTCCATTTAAAATCTAAACTGAAAGTAGAAGTTTTGAACACCGTAGTCAATACGTAATTGAGGCACTGGATGCAAAAAGGCCCTTCTCGGTTGCAGTGTTTGAGAGTCACCTCTAATATTTCATTCTTTGAAAGGAAAGTGAATGCATCAAGTGAACTAGTTGACTCTCAATCAGAAATACCATGAATAGTAGGATAATCATCTCATAATTGTCTCTTATATATGAAAATAAAAACTCTGAAAGTTATCTGAGAAAGCACTTGAGATGAAATTTTTAATGCACTCCGCATCTAAGAAATGAAAGAGCCTTAATAGAATTATCACTTTCCATATAGGTATCACTTCCTCATGAGTCTGTTTGGGTTGATACCTTCGCAAGTCTAGTTGGAATGTTGATTCAGCCGTGGCACTCACCGGAAAATTTCTTCCTCAATCGGACCTTTGATGATTTATTGTCGCATTAGCTTTGAACTGATTAAATATAAATGACACCATAAAGTGTCATTTATTAGTGAATCAGAGATCAAAGTATAAATTTGAAGCTGCTAGAGCAGTAATTTCATCTGGCAAAACTGATCATGCACCTACCTACATGCGAAACCTCCTTAAGACGGATCTGAGAAACTTTGAGTCACCAAAAGGAGGTATTCATATTCACTTATTCATTACGCACACAATTTTCTGCAACTGATGGAATTTCTTTGCTAAATTAGAACGCTTAAGAGAAGGTACTTACTGCTAGTAGAAAATATGCGATAATACCTATCTAACCTACATTACCGGTGTATGCACTAGAGTGGTAACGCATAAAGAACAGACACGAACAAACACTGAAGGAAAGGGCAGGAGTGGATTAAGTTACTGTAGTCTCTAATTTACTTCTGAACTGTTAATTTGAAGAACCATAGGACACATCTTTGATGTGTACCTAATCACTTGGTACGGACCAGAGGAACCTGGAACTGTAATCATATCGGTAAAGTTTGAGGGCTCAATAGGCTTTAATGCTAAAACAGATGAACTTCAAACTCTTGTATGAATTCAAAACCACATACTTCAGATAAGGAAACTACAAAACACTTGATTTGAGGCGAAAATGAAAAGCGAATGATCCAAGAAAAGAATGTCTGGGTGTGAACTTATGACAACTGACTTTCTGTTTCAGAATACTCTGAATACACATCACAATGAGCCGATAGACTCTAGCTCCAGATTGTAAAATACGATAAAACTGATTTTCAGATGCTTTGTAGAAGTCAGAAATGGTTTAAAGGTAAAGAAAATCAAAAGATTCCGAGTTGTTTGGATCCTTCCTGTTATCAATCTTATCGGACGCCCGGTGAATAAATTTCGCGAACTTTAACGCCTTTTTTCATCAAGAAAGAGTTAATTTCGGAAGAAACCAAATGTTTCAACTAATTTCTCGTCAAATTTTACCACTAAATCACAATATACAGCTAGAAACTTTCGCTAAATAAACAAACCGGGCAGCAGCCATATTGTTCGGACTAACTCGGAATAAACCAAGGGTCGTCACCACCTGAGGTGTGACGTCAGTTCTCAGCCCGCGCGATTCAAACAGCGTTTCAGAGACCTTCAATTTTTGGCATTTTTGAAGTAAGATTTCTCAGGCCAGAGGGCTCAAAAAAAATCTGAAAAAAATTCTGTATACTCATTTCACCAAGGACTTTCATAATACGTAATAAAAAAATTCAGCCGAACTGGCTCATTCCACCAGGACCCGGTGCTTTGTCATTAATTAGCTCTTTAACCGCTTGAATTATGTCACAAGTGTGAATCTCCAAGTTGTTCATTCTTCCGTTGTCCGTGCCGCTGTCTCGAAACTCTGGGCGCCTTTCCGTCAAAAGATCTTTAAAATGATCCTCCAGTTTTTTTGATATCGGAGAAACGATGTCGCGCTTCATGTCTCTACGTAAACGAAAGCTATTTCGATCTTTTCACGATCATCATCAGGTCACCACACTAAAAATGCTGGATGCACGGCATCCGTAATTCGAACATTACATGGTGAAACACTAATATTAAAAAGCTTATTAAAACATGTTTAGGGTGCACCCGCTGTGATCGCGTCATTCTTGTCACTGGTTTTCGGCGTTGCATCATCGTGTTGCCCGTTCGGTGTTGTCCGCCAATGACGATTTGCCCGATTTTCAGAGCCCATTTATGCACGCGATTCGTTGTCGCCGTGTCCCGGGCGACAACGAATCGCGCGCAGTGGCGTGGCGTGCTTTGCGATGTATCGATTGTTCTTCCATTTTAACCTATGGAAAAGGATCGATTATTAGGGTGTTCGCAGCGAAAACCTTAATAATCGATTCTTTACCATAGGTTTAAATGGCAGAACAATCGATACATCGCACTCTACGCCACGCCACTGATCGCGCGATTTCAAACTACACGGGAGGCTATGGAGCCGTTTATGCAAGCGACAGCAAGAAGTTTCAACCTGCGGCGGCGACCGCCGCTTGGAATTGAACATTTCAACAGGGGTGAAAGCAAGTCCTCCAATCAAATCTTCGTTTTCAGGTAGGGCTACAGTTACTTGAACTAAAAGTTCATCAAAAGTAGGCACTGACATACGGAAAT
This sequence comes from Bemisia tabaci, assembly GCF_918797505.1. NCBI lineage: Eukaryota > Metazoa > Arthropoda > Insecta > Hemiptera > Aleyrodidae > Bemisia > Bemisia tabaci. The sequence continues at coordinate 20,520,957 of NC_092802.1, read as the reverse complement.
AGTTAAAAAATTTGTTTCCACGGTCATCACGAAGTTTAATACATAAGGTAGTAAACGCCGCCCCTCAGCATACCGGGTTTCGTTGATAGGATGCACACCAAACTGTCTTTTTTTCTCTATATTTTAAATACCGAAAATAAATCGACGGTGAAACTACCAAACCACGTATCTCGGTTTGCGACGTCGCAGACTTCCTGTCATACTTTATTTTTTAAATGAAAAACTACTTAACATCCAGTCTTGAAAATTTCTGTGATTTTTCCTCTTTGTGCGAAGAAAATTCCGTGAAAATTTCAAGGAATGATATTGATTTGGTCTACTTCAAAAACATAAAATGTGAGCGTAGATTTTTAAACACCGCAAACGAGATACGTGGTTTGGTAGTTTCACCGTCGAAATGTAAAAAACAACGGGATTCATTCGTTTTCCGGATCCAGACAAAAAACACGTGGGAACAAACTGAAACTGAGCACGTGTTATGGACCTTTTGCGCTCCAGGAAAACGGTATTGCGGCGGCAGAAAAAAGGTGCCGCGGCAAGAAAAATATGGATCGCGCGATTCCAAAAAACGTCGTGGCGACACGAATCGCGTGCATTAATGGGCTCTTAGAGGGGCACAGGCTAGGTGTTTTTTTAACCCTGGTGCCTATTTTTCTTCCTGTTTGTCCCGCGCACGTCATGTCACTTTCGCAATTTATTTGGTAGGTGGTAGGGTATTACATCGTAGATTTGGTATTACATCTGCCAGTTGAGGTGAGAGTGACAAACCCATGGGTAGGCCATCCACTAACCTAAAAAACTCATTTTTGTACTGGAAATTATTGTGTTTGGTTCAAAATTCAAGAAGATGACGGATTTCTTTGACTTTTGAATTAGAATGGTTGGAGTCATTGCTCGCGAAGTTTTTGATGGTGGAAACGGTTTCCTTGACGTCCACATTGGTGAACAGGTTATCGAAGTCTTGTGATATAAGTTTGACATTGGGAGGGAGCACTGGAAAAAAAACACATCGGATCTAGAGTCCAGACTCTTAAAAACATCGACAAGAAAACATACTCTTGATTCAATCAGATTTAAGCTTAAATCAAGAACCAAGCCTCTTCATTTGAACGGATTTCCTTTTGATTTAAGCTTAACTCTGATTGAATCAAGAGGATTTTTTCTTGTCAATGTTTTCAAGAGTCTGGACTCTAGATCCAATGTGCTTTTTTTCCAGTGAGGTTGAGCTCTTTTAATCTCTCCGTGATCGGGGAAAACCAGGGTAAAATTATCAGCCAAAATGTAAGTGCTACTTCAACGATGGGCGTGGTTAATTCAACCACAATATAAAATGTTAAAATGTGAAATTACGAACACAATATTTGCTGATTGATAGGATAACCATTTTTCCGTGTGCTCAGGCTAACCACGGAGCTCCAAGCTGGAGCTAGTAGATTCATTCTGCTGACCCTTCCTTGAGAGGCAAAATTTTTCGCTTTTAGCTCCCCCAGTATTTTTTCCCTCAAATTATTTCCCGGTCTTGCATTTTTTTTTGTCACTTCGTCGAGTTTCTATTATTATTTTAGTTTTCATCGCTCTGTATTCCGTGGAGCTTCTCCCAACCTCCCCCCCCCCCAATTCAGTGTTTTTCATGTTTCTTCCCTTCGCCTTTACAGAGTCCTTATTTTTACACTAAGCAATACAGCTGTGGTCGGGGGATAAAGAGGTAATAAATGAAACAACTGAGAATTTTAACTCCTAATGTATATTTTACAGCAAATAACGTTAAGCACATGTTCAATACTTGAATTCAATCATTACTTCTAAAAAAACCTCCTCATCTTGTTAATTAAGCTACAAAATTTTAAAAAAAACACGGAGGTATGCCGGAATATACAAATTTGATCTTGCAAGGCATAATCAGAAGTTTGATACCACGTATTGTTATCAGAGATATCATCTGTTATGGGTAAATCTACTACCCTCATCGGTTTCAGGACATCCCGGCAACGATTTTTTGTCCGCGCACCTGTTTTGTCTAGTAGTTTACGTCCACGCAGAAAATAAAAGTTGTGTTGAAATAAACTATACAAAAATGAATAAAAATGGGAGAAAAACCAAGAGGCACGCATTCATTAGTTTTAACCCGTATGACTATGTAAATCGATCTTTTAGAGTTAAATACTTCCGATTTCGGGCGTTTGGTTGCGCGAACACCGCGCTGATGCATAGTAAAAGCACAAAATATAAAAGCAAACATTTAAGTGCTTTGGGAATCATTAAATTTGACACAGAACCACCGTAATATTTACAAAACACATTTTATATTTTCCTCAAATACAATTTTTTTTTTCATAAATTTAAATGAGAAAAATCCATTTAGAGTGTGCAAAAATTTCAAAATCATGCACTGAAAAACACCGACTCCGCGATTTTAAATATTACGAGCCATAACACAGAGCGGAGCGGCGTGCTACCGGCGCGAAACGCGCACTAACGCCTACAAACCTAAGGGGATACTTTACGCATTGCGCAATGTTTGAAGTATCCCCTCAGGTTTGTAGGCGCCATTGCGCGTTGAGAGATGGCCCGCCGCCCGCCGCGCCGCAGCGTGCCACGGCGCGGCGCCTTAAGCAACTATTTCACAACGGAGGTGTTGCACAGTATGAAACGAAATTGAAGGCGCTCCAACATTTTAAGAATGATAGGCATCCTTTAAGAGTACGAAGCTTTCCTCGAAAAATAAATTAAGGTACTACGGCACGAACTCCCCTGCCGAAAAAACGCTTGGACATAAACTTCTAGAAGAACCAGGTGTGCGGACAAAAAATCGTTGTCGAAATGTCCTTCAACCCCCTCATCTCAAATAGTTAAAAATCAAAGGCATAAAAAAAGGTCCGGTTTGGTATGCCTGAAGGACCCTGGTCCACGGAAAGAACTATTGGCATTACCTTGTTTCTCATGAAATTTTACATGGGATTAAATATCGCAAGATACAAGAACTTCATTTATAGTTTGACGACGACTTTTGGCGCTGCTTCGAAATCAGCTCATTTCAAATTTCCGATGTCACTAATTAATAGTTACCAGAATTTCGGCTCCGAACCTCGAATCAGTGTTCGTGAGACTTACGAATAGTCACCAGCATCGCGAACTAGAAATCTATATTTTTTACCTCAACTCTGTTTCTTCGCAATTTTTTAACAGTTCAAGCTTAGGCACTCTAGCCTAACGCGTACTGTGCCTAATTCAGTCCTATACAGCGATAACGTCGTGAGGGTTGAAATTCAAGGCGTCCTACAAGCTTCGTGAAAATTAACGGCTAGTGGAAACAATTTCGGGAAATTATAACTAATGCAACTTTACAGGCCAGTAGCATGATTTAAAGCTACTTCATAAATACATCTTAAGCTCAACAAAATACGAGGTAAATGAAACTTAACATTAACGCACCTTACGCGGTAAGCTGTACAGATTAAATGAAATCAGAAGGTCAAAGAAAAAGAAAACAACATGATATGTAATTTTTTAATTTTGATGTTCGGAGCTCAATGAACTCAAGTGAAAGGGTTCGACCGATGACGGTGTTCTTGCGTACCTATTCGTGACCAGAGCGGGTCGACCCTTCGTGAATAACAAATGTCATGGTGGAAATATACCTGCAAGCTCTAAAATGGCCGCTCGACTGTACAGAGAATGAATCACTAGACAGAGTATAAATTTAACATGACAATGCATGCCGTTTACTCATCTAATTTTCACGGTGAATATGTCGAAGGCAACTAGTAAAATCAGGAATTTTGTCAAATGACTAGGCGAATGGTCAAATATTCTAACTTACAAAAATATTTCAGTTTCTTCTCCTAATTACAGATAAAAAAATTCATTACGCCTGAAAGAATGAATTTTCTGTAAAAACGTGCATCATGCAAAAGTATTCAGAATGAGTTTTAGCTCCCAAACGAATCTTTGTCCTGATATCTTCAACATGTCTCAAAATACAATATTTTTAAAATTATAATACATGTAAAGCTGTTGTAGAGGAAGAAGGAAGAAGAGTTCATTAATTTTATGATTTATGTTTCCCAAAATTTTGAAATTCGTAAGCTCTTTGCCATAAATTGACAAAATTCCGTAATTCGTCAAAATTTGACTACTTACTAGACAGTTGAAACACAGCCAGTTGAAATGCCTGATTTAACTAATCGCCTGTGACAGATACGCAACAACAAGTGTTGCCAAATTCAACTCAAATGCAAGTAAAGCTTTATGAATTTAATGGTTCAAACTTCCGACCTCATAAAAACTGAAGTCTAATTATGTCACAGAGGGCACCCAGTGTGTGTTACAGTATAAAATAACTTTCACTCAGTGCTGAAGTTTCCTCGACAATTTAAGAAACAATTACAGACTTTGCATCGTCATAGGCGAGGAGTCGTGCTTGTGCAACTTAACTTCACATCGAAGGATGAGTTTTTTTCCAAGACCTACTTCTGTAAAGTTATTTTTCCTTCCTCCTCTTCGATATCCCGCGCCGTTTCATCCACGGGACAGGGCCGGATTCAGGAGGTTGCTTCATGGCAGCAAATTTTGAATTTTTTTTTATATGTAGGTTTAAAAAAAAATCGGTTTCAGAATAAAAATTACAAATCCGAAAAGGCGACAAAATCTCACATTTCCTGAGAGGATAGTAATTTCTAATTTTGACGTCTTTCGGTGATTGAAGAGGCAGCACCTTTAAGTAGTCGAGTTTAGAGAGAAATTAAACACGCAATTTGGCCCGGAACGGCGCAGAGCATAGCGCAATGATGACTAGGACTTGAGATAAAAAGGAAAAGCCCTCGGCACGGCGGTCGGCTTGTAACCCATATTAGCGCCTACATTACCGTATGAATACTTCAAGCATTGTGTCAAACACAGTGCGGTCAGCAGCGGTCGACGTGAAACGCATAGCGCCTACAAGACTGCATGAATACTTCACGCATTGCGCCAAATACAGTGTGGTCAGCGCGGCGCGGCGGCGGAAGTTAAATTAGTAAACCACATTTATGATTGGACAGGTTTAAATGTGAAAAACCACAAAGCCAAGGTATTATTTTGAGAATACTATGTTTTCGAATGGCAATGTCTTGCTCTTGAGTTGAATTTCGAGCTCTTCTGAATATGGCGTGCATGCTAAATGGAGAATTATCTCATGCGGCACTGTAAATATTACCGTGTTTAGTGATCCATTGAAGGGGTTTGCTAGAAAGCTACGAGTAACATATTTTCATCGCTCATTTCATACGAAGCTTCCTAACATTCTCAATTAATGAATTGATATTGCACTAAGCAAATTCATGTCAATCTAAGACTCAAGAAAAATCTCATTGTTGCATCTTCTCCACATTGAAATTTTTACAATGCTTTCTTGAAACTCAAATTTACAACACAAGCACGATAGTGCAATAAATTCAGGAGTCTAGTCTGTAGTGAAGCATCGTCTCCCCGCCACCACCTGGTGCTTTTCGTACGGAAGACCACAACTTAAATCTAATGAAAACTCATGAGAGCATTTTGGCAACCTCCAAAGTGGAGTTTTAGGGAGTATTCAGTTTGGAAGAATTGCATTTTCTTAGATACGTGAAAAAGCTTTTAGAAAACTCTACCGGACACAGTCCAGCGTGGAGGACATGTTGTATTTTTGGGGGGCCGCACTTCTGCGGCTGCATAACGTTTCCGCACAACTTTTTTCCAAATTTCATTTATGCACAATTATACCAATAACGTTTATTACGCACACTGCACTATTTGGCAACACTTCGATGTTCAACTCTCTCGACTTACAAAAACCAGGTGAAACCAAATATGGCTCCTCCATCACACATGACTCCGATTATGCTGAGGTATTTGCCATGGAAAAGTGCCCTAGATCTGAACGCACAAACCAACAATTAAGGTGATTCGATGGACGCCATATTTTGTGTCAGAACGGCATGCGATATATCGCATCAATTGGTTCCATTTTTTCAGCTTCTCGTCATTTTTCTCCAACTTTGAAATCGCAATTCTGTTGTCAGGAGACTAAAGCACTCACTTACCAATTTTATCAAAGAAATTCAACGTATTAAAGGCGTGGTTTTTTCAGAGAGAAAATATCGTATTAGAGTGCAGTTTCGATATCAGTAACGAATGCTATGTTTTCTCTTTGAAAAAACCACGCCTTTATAACGTTGATTTTCTTTGTTAAAATTGGTAAGTGAGTGCTTTAGACTCCTGACAACAGAATTGCGATTTCAAAATAGGAGAAAAATGACGAGTAGCTGAAAAAATGGAACCAACTGATGCGATGTATCGCATGCCGTTTTGACACAAAATATGGCGTCCATCAAATCACCTTAACCAAAAATTATGTTGATGGAGAACACAGCCCTGAATCCATAGATGAAAGTGACAGTATATCTTTTCCCTGCAGAAGTGACTTTTTCGTAAGTTATTTATTTTTTTCTTATTTTGCTCATCATTTCCTTTAACTCACGTATTTTCCGTGTGCGACAGCGTTGCCTAATAGTGCAGTGTGTGGAAACGTTATCGGTAAAACTGTGCGTAAATGATATTTTGAGAAAGTTGTGTTGAAACAATATGGGCTGGAAAAGTGTGCGGAAAAGTTATGCTGGAATTTATCCACGACAATAATCCGACTGTACTGTCGTCCGACGCAAAAACGCCGTAACTCCATTTCAGATGCGTCACATCTTACTCCGACAAAATTCTCCACAGCACGAAAGGCTGCAAACATCCATCCTTTGCAATTTCGGAATGACTTTGTTATACTGTTGGCAAGTTAAAATGAAAATACGGAGCATGGAGTGGCCAGGTTATCTTGTAACGTAGCGCTTCGTCTGAAAAAGGATTTTTTTTAAAATCTGGAATGGATTTATACGGGGTTTTCGCGTTGGACGGTAGTTTAAAACAACCTCACAATAATCTCCCTTTATGAAATGTTCGCTACCTCTTACATTACACTAGTCTCCAAGCTGATCTTTTTTAAAAACAATGGACCACTAGACAAGGTACGAATTTGAGCATTCTGATACCTGTTTTTTAACCGAAATTTCACGTAAAACACGATGCGCACAACAAAAATTACCGAAATCAACTCCTTACGAAGATATTTAATGATTCCTGATGCGTGAATTCAAACCACCCGCTCTATAAAACTCAATGCTCTACGTGATTCACATCGCGCGTTGAATATTATCGTGACAGTCTCTGCGATATGAAAATCTGGCAACCACAATTTTGACGCTTTGGCTCAGCTATAGCAAATTACTTATAATTTGAACAACACACGGTGGGAAATGAACAGTGCTCGATCGAGAGGCTTGCTGAAACTGTTCTAGTGCGCGATTTGACTCACGTAGAGCTTTGAGTTTCTTGTGAGCGGGCAGTTCAAAATCCGCGTAACCAATGTGAAATAAAAAGGTTAATATCTTCGTCAGGAGTTAGTTTCAGTAATTTTAGTTGCGCGAATCGTATTCTACGTGAAATTCTGATTAAGAAACATGTATCAGAATGCTTGAATTCGTGCCTTGTCTAGTGGTCCATTCCCTTCATGTGTTTATTTTTCCCCTTCTTTTTTGGTCATCGCGTTCTTCAGAAACGCCGCTGAGGAATGAATGAGCGGTACTCTTGATGCTTGCGTGGTCCACAACATTGCAACTCGCGGGTCATCATCAGTGGCGTGGCGTGAATAATCGACTATCGATATCTCGCCATTTGAAGCTATGGTAAAGAATCGATTACTAAGGTGTTCGCTGCGAACACCCTGCTAATCGATCTTTTTTCATAGGTTTAAATGGCATAACAAACGATGTATCGCAATTCACGCCACTCCATTGGTCATCATCGTGGCCGGAGGACCCGGAGTAGTCCGGAGATCTCGAGGTCTTAAGATTCGCCGTTTGTCAAGACGTGCAGGAGAGACGCATCATTCTTTTCGGAAGGCTCACCTAGCGAGTCCTGAAACAAACGAATAAAAGTCAATCGATCAGCGTCAGTTGAAACTTCATGGGAAGCAGAGGGAATATATACCAGAGACCTTGCACCAAGAATCTAAAAAATCAAATCGGGCGGGCCTGAAGTTGAACTCAGGGTTCATTCAGAGGCATATTATCCCTTTTTTGTGTAGTTTATAATCAGGAACAGATTTTCTGTAATAATGGAGATGTTGCATGTGTGAGGAATTTGCGATTGGCTGTTGACTTTTACTAGGGGGCCCTGCCCCCTGACCGCCACGCGGTCCAACTCCCGGGAGGGCGCCTCGCGCCCTCAGGCCCGCTTCGCGGGCCCTTTACGTATATGTATAGGCAAAAATTTTCTTCCATTTTAATACACCATTTTTTGTTCGAGCTGCATCGATTTCAAAATTGTTGACGTAACACTCAGATTTGTAAATGATGAGGAATAGCTGGATGTACATATACGTTGGACCTTGAACCTTGAACCCTGAGCGATGCACCGTTCCTCAACGCTTCGAATGAGGAGCTCTTCTCGAGCTTTTCCATTGTTTTATTGTTTATTCGAGTCACTCATGTAGAATCCCACATCTTGACGTTTCTAGCGGAAACGACATATCTCTCACGCTATTAACATTGGACTTAAGTGACATGAGCTTTAAAAGCTCTACAACATTAAAAGTTCGGGGTTTCATAATGTTTTGCACATCTACATCTACTACAGATGACATACATGGAAAGATCATCCTTATCGGTCCGGCAGTTCGTCAGAAATAGTGCTTCCAAGATTTTGCTTGTAGCTGTATAATATAGATGTGAAAGTTCGCGAGAAACTCGATGGTGCTACTGGTTTTCTCTGAAATCAACTCCCAAGCTCAAAAAAAGCTCTCAAGTTGAGGCCTAAATGGAGGGGATATCCCACGCTGTCCCTGAGAGTCCACGTCTGCATCAAGACAAACTCTCCATGCAAAGATAGGGAGTTAATACATTGACAGGGCTGCCACTTTATTTGGGAACTCCAAAACTGAAAACACAGCAACCCTGCTAATGTACTTGCTCCCTATCTTTGCATGGAGGGTTTGTCTTGATGACAGGGCTGCCACTTTATTTTGGGACTCCAAAACTGAAAACACAGCAACCCTGCTAATGTACTTGCTCCCTATCTTTGCATGGAGGGTTTGTCTTGATGTAGAGGTGGACTCTCAGGGTTCGGTGGGATATCCCCTCCATTTTGGCCTCATTTTGAGAGCTCTTTTTGAGCTTGGGAGTTTATTTCAGAGAAAACCAGTGGCGCCATCGTGTTTCTCACGAACTTTTACATAAGAATCAACAGTCAAGTCGCGGCTATAGTTCAGTATCTATGGACCATTCCCGAAAATAACCTTAACCCCCCTTCTCCTGACGCACATTCGGGAAAAGTGAGAGGGAGTGGGGTTCCGGGTAGGGACACACTTTAAAAAAACCCAGAAATCTCAAAAAGGAACCTCCAACAATCGAAGAGTTCCGAAAAATCAGCGGCTCATTTACTGAACTGTCAAGGCAGTTCAGAATATGGACCGTGCCAATAGAGGTGCAGACGGGCCTCTCCTGCTGACGCCAGGCAGGTTGCTCGTCCGCTGACACCACCCGATATCACGCGCGGACGCGGAGCAGCTGTTCTAGAGCGGGAAATTCAAAATTGACAGCTTACCTTCATGTCAAAAAAGTTCAGGGGCTTATATCTACTCATACAAGAGACAGCGTAACTTCCAAGCGAATTCTTTTAATAGCTTCTCCTTCAGTTTTTTAAGTGGATCAATTGCAATGCACCAATTACATCAGATTGGCCACTTGTAACCAACATTTTTTATTGATTAACTCTGCTTCTGAGCATTATTTTGCGTAATCTTTAGGGTTGTCTGTTGACCTGTGTTGTTGTGATGGAACAGATTTTAATAGTATGAAAATGATATTTGTGGATATTGGGGAAGAATTATGCCAGTACGTGTGTGACAGGGCGAAAGATCTTTTATATCATCAATTGTTCCTCTCGAAGATTAATTGCAAGAGACCAGTCATTTTAGTGATCTGAACATTGATTTCTTCAACCTTAAAATCATTCTTGATCTTGGTAATATTATGACTTTGATGTCTTGTTAAACTCATATTTACTCATTTTACCGAGGCTTCACGTTTCCCCTCCTACACTGCCGGGTTATCGGGGTTGTACACCTTCACTACTTCATTGAGGAGCGCCGTAAATGGGTCCTTTTTCATTTTCCGCTGCTCGAATCGCCAAAGGTATTCGCACAAGTGATCCGCGAGATTTTCAGGCTTTACTCCTCCGCGTGCGAGGCGGCGCCTGAACGGCCTCCTTTTGGGACTCTATAGTGTTCGTGTGGATTCCTGAGGGTGTCACGAAATAATGTTTTTGTTCCACTACCTCGTGAATGTAGCCGTCATGCTGAAGGAACGCGTCTGCCGCCCAGCCGTCTGTATTCACTGTAGTTCCCTTTAACACGTGTTTATTAAAAAATTTCCGGAAGGTTTTCTCGTCTCTCTTATACATATGAGTCGTTACAGCGCTCTTTGGCGCTTTACGACGCCTAATCGCCACGAAGCTCGGTCTTCCCACAGGTCATCAGGGAGTTGATACTCCTTCATCTCGTTTAACACCCCCTTTCGCCAACCTCTCACTGGGCGTCCCCTACGTTTCCTCCCAGGAGGAACCCAATCAAGCATCTTTTTTGGCAGCCTCTCTTCCGTCATCCTATTGACATGACCGTACCAGACAAGTTGTTTGGTCATGATGTCGAACACGATGTCATTTTCGACTTCCATTATCTGACGTACTCTATCATTACGGATCCGATCTCTCCTATAAATTCCTGCCGACCCTCTCCAGAAATCCATCTCCGTTGCTCTTAGCATATCCTGCGTCCGTTTCTTCAGCTGCCAAACTTCACATCCATATGTTAATATACTTTCAACTACAGCGTTGTATATCCTCCTCTTGTTATCTTTGGAAATCCGCTGATCCCAGAGGATTCCATTTAACATCGCTATAGCCTTCCTTGCTAAGGTATTCCTTTCCCTGATAGCTTGATCCGTCCTTCCATCCTGGGTCAACTCGTCTCTCTTATTCCCAGGGCAAAGGGTATCCCGGGATAAGCATGTCAAAATGCCCTTGTGAATGGATTTTTATTTTAACCATTTTAAGTCATCAAGGGTGTCCTAAAACTTAGGTTTTGGGGGATTTTAGCCCCCCAACCCCCTCCGCCCCCCCTCAGACCCCCAAAAACCGCTTTTTTGGGCTATTTTTGACTATGCTAACGTCATTTCCTCATAACTTTCGTAATTTTCGATAGAATTGAACCAAAATTTGTCAGAATCTACATCAATTAGCTTAGTTTTTGTAGAAAAAAAATTCATTATCATCGGATAATATTTTAGCCTCCAAAAAAATTCGTAAAATTTTTGAAAAAATCATTTTTTTCCTTTTTTCGCGGCTAGGTGGCGTATGGAAACATGCACACAAACAAAAATTGTCTCTCTTCTTAATTTATACATCCAATAAGATACAGTAAAAATTTCGTGTTGATCGGAGTGGTGCGCCATACTTAAAAACGCAATTTTCTAACCTCAAAACGGCCTAAATGCCACCATTAGCCTCCTTTGATGACTAGGCGTGGAGAAATGTAGAGAGAAATATCCGGTTTTATCGTCTCACCTCTTAAGTGATCCACTTAAGTACCTTGAGTCAAAATTTCGAGTCGATCAGAGTGGTGCGCAACACCCAAGCACGCAATTTTCTAACCTCAAAACGCCGAAATTGCCCATTTCGGCACCCATTATCACTCCGTGTGAAAAAGTAAGAAGAGGTACATCCGATATTATTGTCCTACCTCATAAATTGGGCACTTAAGTGCATTTAGTCAAAATTTCGTGTCGATCAGAGTGGTGCGCAACACCAAAGCACGCAATTTTCTATCCTCAAAACGGCCAAAATGCCTATTTCAGCACCCATTATCACTCCGTGTAAAAAAAATAGAGGTGGGTGCATTCGATTTTATAGTCCTACCTCATGAATTAGACACTTGAGTACCTCGAGTCAAAATTTCGTGTTGATCAGAGTGATGCGCAACACCCGAACACGCCGCTTTCTGACCTGAAACCTCCCAAAATTCCCATTTTGGCATTCATTATCACTGTATGTCAGCCAAGATCCCGCTTGAAAATTGCATGATGCACATTTCAAAGTTTATTTTGGCACCCTGCCGCGTAGCAGACCCGGTCACTCAGGGAAACCTCTAAACTCCTAGGATATATATGACGGTAGGGAGGCTCGCTCATCCCCCACGAAGAAGCGTTCCCTCGTCCAAACTTCCATAATACGTAGCGGTGCAATGAGTGCTGGCAAATTCAAGTCAATCTGTCACGTAATACTTAGGCCAATTAGTCGAATTTAACGCTTAAATAGCCGAACTTAACGGATTACAGTAGACGTATTTACCGTAATAAAGTCGTATTTACCGTAATATAGTCGTATTTACCGTGGTCTAGCATTGGCATCAGTATACCCTTTAGCTCGCCCAGAGGGATTCCCTTCATGAATCCCCAGCACTCATTGCACCGCTACGTATTATGGAAGTTTGGACGAGGGAACGCTTCTTCGTGGGGGATGAGCGAGCCTCCCTACCGTCATATATATCCTAGGAGTTTAGAGGTTTCCCTGAGTGACCGGGTCTGCTACGCGGCAGGGTGCCAAAATAAACTTTGAAATGTGCATCATGCAATTTTCAAGCGGGATCTTGGCTGACATACAGTGATAATGAATGCCAAAATGGGAATTTTGGGAGGTTTCAGGTCAGAAAGCGGCGTGTTCGGGTGTTGCGCATCACTCTGATCAACACGAAATTTTGACTCGAGGTACTCAAGTGTCTAATTCATGAGGTAGGACTATAAAATCGAATGCACCCACCTCTATTTTTTTTACACGGAGTGATAATGGGTGCTGAAAATAGGCATTTTGGCCGTTTTGAGGATAGAAAATTGCGTGCTTTGGTGTTGCGCACCACTCTGATCGACACGAAATTTTGACTAAATGCACTTAAGTGCCCAATTTATGAGGTAGGACAATAATATCGGATGTACCTCTTCTTACTTTTTCACACGGAGTGATAATGGGTGCCGAAATGGGCAATTTCGGCGTTTTGAGGTTAGAAAATTGCGTGCTTGGGTGTTGCGCACCACTCTGATCGACTCGAAATTTTGACTCAAGGTACTTAAGTGGATCACTTAAGAGGTGAGACGATAAAACCGGATATTTCTCTCTACATTTCTCCACGCCTAGTCATCAAAGGAGGCTAATGGTGGCATTTAGGCCGTTTTGAGGTTAGAAAATTGCGTTTTTAAGTATGGCGCACCACTCCGATCAACACGAAATTTTTTACTGTATCTTATTGGATGTATAAATTAAGAAGAGAGACAATTTTTGTTTGTGTGCATGTTTCCATACGCCACCTAGCGCGAAAAAAGGAAAAAAATGATTTTTTCAAAAATTTTACGAATTTTTTTGGAGGCTAAAATATTATCCGATGATAATGAATTTTTTTCTACAAAAACTAAGCTAATTGATGTAGATTCTGACAAATTTTGGTTCAATTCTATCGAAAATTACGAAAGTTATGAGGAAATGACGTTAGCATAGTCAAAAATAGCCCAAAAAGCGGTTTTTGGGGGTCTGAGGGGGGGCGGAGGGGTTGGGGGGCTAAAATCCCCCAAAATCTAAGTTTTAGGACACCCTTGATGACTTAAAATGGTTAAAATAAAAATCCATTCACAAGGGCATTTTGACATGCTTATCCCGGGATACCCTTTCCAAACGAAAGTCTTTGGTGTCCCGATCAATCACACCCCACACCCAACTTCCTTCTATACCACTCGACCGCGATGATGTTTCCTTCTTCCGAGTTTCATTTCGTCCGCTTCAACTACATGTCCGTCTCCTCCGATAGGGCCGTCATTCTCGTAATCGCGGTCGAGGGCTAAAGTGCACACTTCCCTACAATAAGTGTACCAGTCCGACACCGTTGCTCGACCTAGGATGTATTTATTTATTTATTTATTTATTTATTCAATTAAGTACATACAAAGCTGTTGAGACTGCTTATGGTACGTGTCAGGTGTTGTCCTCAATACACTTAATTTAAACACATGTACAATAAAATTTACAACAATAATAGGTTAGTTTTCAATTGTCGAGTGTTTAACAGCTATATACATAAATTCCTCAGAGACAATCTTCACTCAGACATCTCTGTATTTCGCTATCACCTAGAAACTCATTTTGTCGAGTATTTTACAGTTTTATACAGAAATTCCTCAGAGACAATCTTCACTCAGACATCTCCGTATTTAGCTATCACCTAGAAACTCATTTATGTAGTAGAACGCTATTTCTAGGCAGAATTTTTTAAGAATTTTAAGGAATACATTTGGATGGTCATTTTTAAATGATAGTTTTAGTGAAAGTGGTTTATGCGGATCATCTTCGCTCTAGATGATATATGCCGGTATCATCTGCGCTCAGACCTGCTTCCACATTTCACGCGCGAAACAATACACTATTATGAGCACTTTCCGAAAGTCGATCTTACAACCCTCGAACCAAGTTTTCTTTATGCGCGAATTGCGGGTGTCTCCTTTCATTTCGTGCTTTTTTCGGCACCGAAACTCGCCAATAAATGTTCGCGAAAAATCTAAAGTCATTACACTCCCGCACAATTGACACGATTTCGTGGCTGGAATTAGTCCCCCAGATTAACAGAAACTCCCGAAGTCCACCGTCTGACCTGATCTCGTTCGCGAGCTGGTACAGGCTTATCGTTGGTTTCCTGCTTCTCGTTTCCACAGTGTCTAAAAAACTTATTTCAACGGGGACGCTAGTTGGTGGTTCGCACTCCGTTACCGATTTCCTTTCGCCACAACCACTTGTTGACGCGATTGGCACCTCTTCCCCACAATCACTCGCGACTTTCCTCTTCTCACGTTCCAAGTCCATCTTCCGCTTTTTTTTTTTTAAAGCGACCTTTATTGTCAGATAAGCAAGCAGGGTTAGTACATGGGAGTTAACCTAGCATATTGTACCTTGGTGTCTTGAACTTGATTGCGGAGTACCCAACGAGTGCGGCAGCTGGGATGTACACGTAAGGATGAAGAAAGGAAGACAAGAACGTCACTAAACTAAAACCTTCCTCGGACATGGACGTGCAAATGACACAAACAATCCTGCAAAAGAACGAAGCGTCGAACGGTGGAAAGTGAAATCTGATATTTACCTTCGCTTCAACAAAGAGCCGAGTGAACACGTTCGTCTTCGCGCGCT
The DNA here is from genome assembly GCF_918797505.1 of Bemisia tabaci. NCBI lineage: Eukaryota > Metazoa > Arthropoda > Insecta > Hemiptera > Aleyrodidae > Bemisia > Bemisia tabaci. Next base: position 20,505,615 of record NC_092802.1, on the reverse strand, counting down.
CCGTGACTCTCCCGCTGTCAAGTTTCGCCACTTATGTAGTGTTTTTCGCGCACCGAAAATGAATCCGGATTCGCCCGGACTTGTGAAGTGCATTCATGAACAACTTGTCCACCTATGCAATCTTTGCGAAATTAATAGACATAATATTTTCCGCAAAAAGTTTTGGTGTATTCGTCGAACTCAATTTAAATTGTGCAAAACTTGTGCAAATATTCCTATCTTTCCCCCGAACGTGATTTTGGATTTCCTCCTCTGAAACCAAAAGGGGCAGTGCAAGATAAAAACGTTCGTGCCGCTGGACCTCTCCCAAAAACATTAAAGAAAAAAGACAATGTTAAATTCTTAATTTGCGAACACAATAGAAACACTTACCTCTGCAAAGATTGTAGTACTTTGGCGGCCATAGACTACAAGTGCGTCCACAAAAAATTCCCCTCTAAATGCACTAAATGCAAAAATTTACCTTTTAGCCCTTGTGACCTTGAAGATCCAGAGAACCTGACTGACTCATCCTCATCGGACGACCAGGAGGACTCTGATACTGGAGCAATGGAAATTGAAGCACAGTGTAGCACTCAAGAAGGCCAAGATCTTAGCAATTCCAGTTTCAAACTGTGAAGAATAAACGCAAGAGGGGCATTCATCCTACCTCTCTTACTAATTCTCCAACAAAGGTTTCACCTAAGAAGGCATCGCACGAGGATAATAATCCTAAACCTGTAAATTTACAGAAGCTTCTGCCAAGAACATTTTATTGGAAGAAGCCTCCGTTCTTTGTCAAATTGCCACTAATCGTCCGGAAGACTCCCAGAAATCGTATGGATGATTAAAAATCGACTGATTTTATTTCCATTACATATAAAGGGTATTTTTCATTTTCATGCTAGGTTATTGTTAGGCAAGACAGCCGTAAGTGATCTATCTTCTGCATGCTTTCGTGGTTGCGTTTTGGACGCACAACAAACACATTTTCAGGTTAGAAATTGGCAGAAGAGGGCGGCACTTTACTGGAAAGCACTGTTCTCATTGGCTCTCATGCATCTACGGCTGTCTTGAAAAAAAGACTGTGTCATTTTTTGTGCACTTACGGCTTTTACATACGTCTCGTTTTCATTAAATTAGGATGAATTTTGCTGTTTTAGCTGTCTCAGTAATTTCATCTAAAAGAGTTTAGACGAATTTTGAAGAAAACTCGATTTCGAAAATTTTGCACTTATGGCTCTCCTCGCTATCACGGCAGATATGTACTCCTATGGCGGTTCAGTACGTGGACCGCTCATTGTTTTCTTCGCCATCTCCGTCTTTGCATTAACGGTCCATTTACTGAACTGCCTAAGAGGTTCATCTTGTGGACCGCTAATTTTCTTCATTATTTCGTCGTAAAATTAGTGTGCACCCACCCGGGACCCTCTCCCTTGTCCCGAATGTGCGTCAGGTGGGTGGGGATATAGGTTATGTTCGGGAACGTTCCATATACTGAACTATTTCCTCACACATGCAACATCTCCATTGCCCCTGTCCAAGGAATGGCTAATCATGAAGTTGTCCGCATCTTTCCATGATTGGAGGGTGACCTTGGTTAGGTTTTCTCCACTTAAGATTTATAATTGACTCTCTGAACTTGGTGAGTTTTTAGCATCTTATCCAACTGCATAGGATGCATTTGTGGAATCTCACCATGCATTCCTGTAACTTTGCCACATTTACAAAGTAAGAGGCTTCAATATTTTTGTTTTACAGCAGAATCTCTTTCATCTTTGCGGTTAAGGGGGAGGAGGGGGAGGGGTTGCAGTGCCATCCTCCCCTCTTTTAGATGACACTTGTTGCTGTGGAGCGGGGTTCGCCGCACCCTCTGAACTTTCTTCCATTTTCCTATGCTGCCGTGCTAAGGAAAAACGCCGCATGAACATTCGAGAGTTGCCAAATTTCCTACGATAAAACATGTATTTTTGATAACATTCATGCATATTTTTCCTTAAAATTTTCAAACATGTCAGATTAAATTGCGGACAAAATTGTCTGAAAAGTTGGGAAAACTATATTCACAATTTTCCCAATAAATGCGGCTTTTGTTGGAGGAAATTTGGCAACGCCTTGAAGGCTCATACGGTGTTCTTCCTTAGCACGGCAGTATGCTAGTCCTCTTTTCCCGGAGACGAACACGCAGGAAAAACGCAGACAATCTCGACGTCAAAAATGAACCGCGAAAAGTTTGCGCGATTCTTCAATCGCGAACTACGAACTTGTTCCTCGAGAGCGCAGCCAACGGGAAAAATAACTCACCCGCCGCCGGATACTCTCTTCGTCACTGTCCAAGTGGTGTTTGTAATTTAATCGAACGGATCGTTCGAAAAAGCGCGTAAGTGCTATGTAATCCTCGAGGCACTTACGTTGTTTTCCGAGAGGGAGTTCGGGGCCGCGAGCGGACGACATTCATCACCCGCTGGCGCACAGTGGAGCGAATCGATGGGAAAACTTTGAAACCTCGTCGATTTTCTCGTCAAATTTTCTTCGAGGAGCACCTCAGCGTATAATGTGATAAAGTACACACAAAAATTAGCAGTTTTGATACTAAGGACCTATGCTTAAGCTCTTCCTTTCACTGTAAAAAATATCCTGTAATTTGCTATCAAGACTTTGTTTTCAGGATGCTTGCAATGGAGGTATTTCTGGGCTTCCCCTCTATGAAGCACTGGAAAAAAAAACACATTAGATCTAGAGTCCAGACTCTTAAAAACATCGGCAAGAAAAAGTACTCTTGATTCAATCAGAATCTAGCTTAAATCAAGAACCAAGCCTCTTAATTTAAGCGGATTTTGTTTTGATTCAAGCAAAAATTCGATTAAATCAAGAGTATTTCTTCTTGTCAATGTTTTCAAGAGTCTGGACTCCAGATCCAATGTGTTTTTTTCCAGTGAGCGTGCCGATGCGTTTGATATCACACCCGTTATTTTTTTTTAAATTTTTTTTTGGAACCGCATGCATCTGACGTGCGCATACTCCTCTTCGCACTCTGAAAACTTGATATGCTCTTTCATAGTTTTCCTTCGTATATCCCAACTGGCCAAAAGCGAAGCTTCGTCCCGCGAATTCACTTCTTGCATTCTTGCAACACCATTGTAGGTACCTTTTGCCGGTGGCACCAATGAAGAAGCAACCCATAACAGCATATGAGAGAAACTTTAAAGTTTTCAAATTTTCTTTTGAGTTTGTCGGCATCTACGGCTTTCCTTTGGTTTCACGTTCTCAAATCGACTCGATGACTTCATAACTCTCATCAAATTTGAAAAACTTGTGAAGTGCCATTTCGGGAACACGGAAGCGGTCTGCGTCCAGACAGACGACGGGAACAGGAAGCCTCAAGCTTCGTTCCGCGAACGCTCGCACGGCGAGTTGTATCCCGTATTTTTGCAGGCGTTTTATGCGTGATTAAGTAACCGCCCGTCACTGGGCATAGTCATGACTCGATAACCTCGAATCCGCATGTTTCCCAATATATGAACTGAATTTCCAAGCAACTTTTTAATACTTTCCCGAATTTCAAATTGATGTATTACGAGACTTTCTTCAACAGAAAATGTATAATTTATTTGATCTTCCTCCTCGCCGAAGGTGTGAGTTTCAGTGAACGCTGAATTGTTCTCAGTGCAGAATCAGCTTCCTGGATGTGAATTGGACGATGGTAACGATTTATCATGACACCTGCTATGTTGTAAAACTGACTAAAATGAGCGACGTGTCGCATTATGATCATATCAGCGAAAGATTTGAACAAGGATCGGAAGTGACCTTTGCGGGATTCAACGATCCATCTCATAGTCGTAACAATACGATTTTCGTTGGCTTCTGAAGTTGTAAATTGCTCTGGATTTGGAAGAGGAGATGCGGTATTTACCAGCAAACTCCTAACTCCTAATTTGCCATCTTCTGTTTGGGGATTGTACTTTCGGGTGGCGGCTCTGAAGTCCTTCTGTTTACAGGAATCGGGTATCGTACTAGCACGGGTTCCGATTCGATATGTAGTACAGCTTCCTGTTCACGCAAGATTTTGGATTTCTGCCTATAAAGGTGATTGCAAAACATCCGAGAAACCCCTATCGACGAATATTATACCTCCGTCTCCGAGCCGGACTCTTTAACTTTCATTTGTGTCATTCACATCGTAGCATTTCAGCATTATTGATGCTGTGATCGGAGAAATATGGACCAAGGACAGCTAAAATATAGCCGTCGGGCGCTACCAAGGGTATGGTTTTTACTAGATGAGCGTGCTTGTGAAGGGAAAACATTTGTCGCAGCTCTTTAAAGTTACTTCAACACAGATAAAAATGCGTTTCATCAATAAGAAGAATCACCTGTTTTTCATTCAGCTTTCCGATTACCGCACGGTACCCTTATTTAATACGTACATAATAAATACAACAAATACATTACTTAAATATAAATACTTTTAAATAAATACAATGGACACAACATAATGGACCTGTTGCATGCAAGATATTGATGCTTCGCTGACAAAAGGGCGTAACGTCACTTCTTGAACTTTCCTTAGTGTCATTCGCGCTGTAGCATTTCAGCATTATTCCTGCTGTGATCGGAGAAACATGGACCAACGATAGCTAAAATATAGTCGTCGACAACCAAAAGCATGGTTTTTTACCAGATGAGGGTGCTCGTGAAGGGAAAAACGTTTGTCGCAGATCTCTGAAATTACTACATTTACTCAGATAAGAGTGAGTTTCATCGATAATAAGAATCACCTGTTTTTCGACCAGCTCTCCAATTATTACTGCGGTACCCCTGAATATGTATCTAATAAATATAAAAAATAAATTAATTCAATAACTTTACCTCTAAATAAATACTAAATGAGCGTGCTTGTAAAGGGAAAACGTATGTCGCAACTCTCTAAAGTTACAACATTTACCCACATAAGAGTGCGCTTCATCAGTGATAAGAATCACCTGTTTTTCATTCAGCTTTCCGATTACCGGGTTACCTTCAAATACGTATATAATAAATACAACAAATAATTACTTAAATAAAAATACTTCTAAATACGTACAATGGACACAACATAGTGGACCCGCAGCATGCAAGATATCGACGCTTCGCTGATAAGAGGGTGTAACTACATTTGGAGCCGAGCCCGAGAAAGAATTGTTTTTTATGGACGATTTAGTTCGTCGTCAAGTGTACTTACGTCCTTGTGTCAGGAGGGCCACAAAGTGAGTAGACTTTCATATGTGGAAGAATCGCACAGAAAAAATCACGATGAGCACAGCAAAGAAGTCTAAAATGCACTCTTGAGCGTTCAATCTATGTAGTTCATAACACGCTGTTTTCAAATTCGCAAGCAGCTCTGGAAAAAAAACACATTGGATCTAGAGTCCAGACTCTTGAAAACATTGACAAAAAAACGGACTCTTGATTCAATCAGATTTAAGCTTAAATCAAAAGGAAATCCGCTCAAATTAAGAGGCTTGGTTCTTAATTTAAGCTTAAATCTGATTGAATCAAGAGTATTTTTTCTTGTCGATGTTTTCAAGAGTCTGGACTCTAGATCCAATGTGTGTTTTTTTTTTTTTTTTTTTTTCAGTGAGGCTCTTTTTAGTGACCGGGTATCAAGTTTGCTTGAACAGGTACGCGCACCGTTACACATTTTCATTATGTATGATGTCCATCAATTCACAAGTTTAGTTTATACAGAGCCAAAAAATGTGGAGAAAGCCATCGCGAGAGATTTGACAAATGGACAGGGCCGGATTTAGGGGTGGCCACATGTGCCGCGGCCCATGGTGGCATATTTTACTATTTTTTAAATGTAGGTATAAAAAAACCGGATTCAGTAAAAAATAGCAAACAGGAAAGGGCGACGAAATTCTCTCATTTCCTAAGAGTATAGTTATTTCCAATTTTGTCGTATTTCAGTGATACAAGAGACAGCACCTTTAATTAGTCGAGTTCAGAAATAAATCAAACACGCAATTTTGCCTGGAACGGCATGGAGCAAAGCGCAACGACGAGGACTTGAGATGAAAAGGAAAAGCCCTCGTAGCGGCGGTCGGCATGTAACACATATTAGTGCCTACCAGACTGCATACATACTTCACGCATTGCGTCAAACGCAGTGCGGTTAACAGCGGTCGGCGTGGAACGCACAGCGCCTACAAGATTGTATGAGTACTTCACACATTGCGTCAAAGACAGTGCGTTCAGCAGCGGTCGGCGTGAAAAGTATATCGCCTACAAGACTGTAGGAATACTTCACGCATTGCGCCAAAGTTACGTCTGGTAGAATGTAAAATCCCGCTTTCCGATTCCATAGGGAATCACGCCCACTTATACATTATTTCCTGTGCAGCTTTGTAGAGCACAATCCATCTTTCCCACTCGTCTACAGTTCCGTTTAGAAGTTGTTCAAATGGAGGTTGAATGTTTATTTAGATTTGATTTCATTGCATCTCGCGCTAGACAACCTTGGTTACCAGCAACTGAGAAAAAAACTGTCCGCGTGCGTGGAAAGTTTCAAAAATCATTCAAAAAATCAACCCAAATTGCGCGCTGAAGAGTGTATCTTAGATTTTTTTACTATGCCCATCATGAATGGCTTCGGAGCGGCTTTTCCTGAAGCTACTCCTCCTCTTTAGGCTGTAACCCTTGCGTGCAACAGACCCATTACAAAGGACACAACATTATTCCATGTTGTGTACTTAACGCAACAAATGACACAGCACAAGTAATGTCTGCTATCGTACCGAGCTTGGAGAGCGTTGCGAGGTGATCTGCGTCGAGATGAATTTGGCGTCGCAATTTTGCGATGACGTCATCTCCTCCGCCGAAGCCTCGCCATTGGTGAGATCTGAGCTGGGAATTTTGCCGTTATTCATAGCCTGCAACAGAGACAGAAAAAAAATAATCAGTCTCATCGTCACCGAAATGGCTCATCGGAACGAAAAGTCAGGTAATAAGCTTTCTTATGCCGCAATCAGACGCTGAATTTAGCAGCTGAATGTGGAAGTCAACAGTCATCGCCCAACGGCTGAAATTTAGCAAATTCGAATTATTTTAATCCAGATGTGTATCAAATCTACTCGAAAAGTTCAGACAAATTCAAAATTGGTCCGATGGTTGCTGAGAATCCACATGCCGATGACTTCCACATTCAAGCCACATTCAGCTCCCACATTCAGCGTGTGATTGCGGTGTTACATCAAAATTCAATGGCCATCAGTGGACATCTGGTGCTTTCAGCTGATCGGGTGACGATAAACTGATTCTTATTGTAATTGAACACTGGGGAAAAAAGTCGCTTGGATCTAGAGTCTAAATCTTAAAAACATGGACAAGAAAAAATACTCTTGAAACAATTATACTTTTTGCTTGAATCAAATGGAAATCCGCCTAAATCAAAAGGCTCGGCTCTTCCATTCAAGGAAAAATCTGATTGAATCAAGAATATTTTTCTTGTCAATATTATTAAGAATCTGGACTCTAGATCCAAGGGATCTTTTTTTCCAGGGAATGATGAAGCTTAGACAAGAAAAATATAGAGGGATCCTATCGGTGGAAGCGTGTGGTTGCAATGGACCTAGGAGGTACTCTTTAGTTGGTCCATAATTTTCTCCCCTAGACTATAAGAACCACCCAAATTGACCAATAGCATCGCTCTATACTCATTATGTCCTCTTTGTTTATCACTCTGTCTATCAATTTTATCAATCAGCCCTTAGGCGATATCTACCAAAGTTCTCCATCATTTTCTCCCTTAGTCTATGAGAACCACCTAAATTGACCAATAGCATCGCTCTATACTCAATATGTCCTCTTTGTCTATCACTTTGTCTATCAATTTTAACAATCATCCCTTAGGCGATATCTGCCAAAGTTCTGGAAGAACATTCCCCTCCCCTCACTACCCACGTCACCCAGAGTCGCCGAGATTTCTGTTCGGTCCCAAGCATCTCCTTGGGACTCAGCACACTGTGTCTGTATTCTCTTTGTAAGGGCACTCATTTCAAAGCGACCAGATGAATCAACAATTTATGATATTTCGGCAACGCTGCGTTGAGATGGTTGATAGAGGGTGGGCACTTGTTTCCGTGACCCGCGGCTTTCGGATGCCACGCCCTTTTGTTTTTCGTATTCACCTACCCTTACTCCTTATCCATCCAGTTACTGGAAAAACTCAAAGACGTCACACAAAAACGGATTGCGCAGTCTTTTGAGGTACGTTAAAATTGTGTCCTCCTAACGTCGATACTACCAATTTACTACCAATCGATCAAATCATACCAATCGATACTAGCTTATGGATCTTTCTGTTTACAAGCGGGAAGCTCGAAGCATTTGACAGACACACTGAAAAGCCAAGGAGCTCCATGCATAACGTTGCAAATTTTCCATCAGACATCCATTCTAAAAGTCGAAAGCTAATGAATGATATTTCACGAGCAAATTTGTGATTCTTCCTTTCCTTATGAGAAATATTCTGCCAAAATATTGATACGCGTGTTTTTTTTTTTTTAGGTAGCATTTTCGTTACATACAACACGTATTTATTACAAATTACATTACAGTATTATTTACATTTCACAGTATCCCAGTAAGTTTAACGTAGGTTTTTTTTTTGTTCAATTGCTGCCGTTATAGGACACGGGACGGCTAGGGGTAGGGGTGAGGTGAAGTAGCCACCTGAAGTTTTAGACATGACTTAGAAATGAGAACCAACCTATCAGGGCTAAAGAATTGTCATCGCTGTGACGTAGAAATGTACATTTCTTCGCTTGCAGTGGCGTGGCGTGAAATGCGATGTAACGATTGTTATGCCATTTAAACTTATGGTAAAGAATCGATTATTAAGGTGTTCGCTGCGAACACCCTGTCTATCGATCCTTTTTCATAAGTTTAAATGCATAAAAATCGATATATCGCAATTCACGCCACGCCACTGTTCGCTTGCTGTCGCTTGCTTCCAACCTCTGTATTTTTGATACGATATTCGCGGAATATATCGATACGATTTTTCGACTCATATTTAAAAAAATATCGATATTCTGAAAATATCGGTGTAATATCCCCAACACTAAGTCTGACATAGCACTGCATCGCGTACGCAATTGATGAGGGTGAACCGAACAACAAAGTAACTCGAAGGTGGGAGCAAGGAAGAAAACTGTTGGAAGAAGAAAATTAAAGGCGGGGGGTGGAGATGAAAGAAATTGAGTGCAAATACGGCGTGTAACTACTGTCATATTTAATGGGCCTCGGCGAGGCAGTGCGGGGGAGGGAAAATTATATGCACATCTCGAGAAAAGAGGGTTGTCAGACATCTCGGATCATCTCCGACTTGCACAGCCCATGCGGTACGTTTTAAGCAAGGCTTCATACCGAAAGGAATTTTTTGGAACCGGTTGCGGTCTTGAAGACCCAAATGCTACCGTTCCGATCCAGGAATATATTCATGCAATTCCGGTTTCAAGGAATAACGAAAAAAAATGCTATAAAAAAGTTTCAAACGCAATAAATGATTTTCTTGTTTGGAATGTAGGTAAGGAAAAAGCACAACTTTCGCAAGGAAATCCTACAGGAAATGAAGCACAACTCAACACAAATTTTGTGTCGATTGTGGTACAGTTTGCGGTGAATTTAGCGAAGAAAACAATGGCGCGTTTTGAAAAATGCGTTCCTCCGTTTGCGACGATGATATTCACCCTTCGGTTTTTATTTAATTTCTCCAAGGAAACTATCTGACATTTTATCTCGAAATCGTCAACCGAAAGCTATCACTTCGTGCTTTACTTCCCGTACTGACCAAACTTTTGTATTGAAATTTCTCTCTGTGTGGGTGAACTATCCCGTGGGTGATGAATCCGTGGGCGAGTGGTCCTGCACGGAGAAAAAAATCTTTGTGCATGGGATCTGAAGTTGAGATCATATGGATCTCTGAAGTTCTCGGATCACGCATCCAAAAACTTGAGGTCCAGCTGCCGAATTTCGGGTCAGACATCTGAAGTACTTCGGTATGTACCGGAGTACTTCAGATGTGTGACCCGAACCCTTCGGTATATATCGAAGTACTTCATATGTTTGACCCGAACTTCGGCAGCTGGACCTCAAGTTTTCGGATGCGTGATCCGAAAATTTCAGAGATCCATATGACCTCAACTTCGGGCCCCATGCACGAAGTTTTTTTGTCCGCGTGGAAATAAAAAACCAAAAACGAAGCAATTTTCAACTATGCACTCTACCATCCCCGCTCTCACTTTGAAAAATCACTCGGGGAACTACGACGACAACATCGGATGCAAGATTAAAACTTATCTGCCTCCCGGCCCGAACCGGCGCTAGGCAGGCGTTCATTTCTTCATTCGGAATTTTTCGCGCTTACGGCTGGGTCACCCCTCCCCCCTTCGAAGAAAATAAAGTTGCGCGGTCCGGGATTAGTTTCCTGCCCTCGGACGGCCAGATCCTGAGGAACTGAGGAAGTCGCTCTTTTTTAACTGATTACTTGCGCGACTTTTAAGTGCACTCGCTTTATTTTCTATTTCTCTGCGCCCGCCGCCGCACAGTGGATCGAGTCCATGGGGAAGGTCGGACAAAATTTGGAAGCTTTCAAAGCTCATAACTCCGTTCATACAAAACTTTGAGGTTCTAAAAGTGGCGCCATTGGTTTCCTCGTGAAATTCTCTTCCAGAACCACCCCTCAAAACTTAAAATGTTACGAATTAAACATCAAAGTTTGAAGTTTTGGCCAAAAATTTCATGTCCGACTCCTCTCATTCACTCGATCCATTGTGCGCCGTCGGAATCTCTCCTACCTCCGCCTCCGCAACGAGGAGATTGGGAATTGGAGTTATTGTAATGCGGCTGCAACGACCATCTCGCTCTTCTGACTCAAGTGCTTCCGTTGTTCTGAATAAAAAGAAACATTTTGTCCCATCAGTGATAAAAATATTTGTGTTATTGTGTTACGTACCAGGGTGTGTACAAGACCGGAATCTCCGGAAAGTCCAGAAATACACTGGAAAAAAAACACATTGGATCTAGAGTCCAGACTCTTAAAAGCATCGACAAGAAAAAATACTCTTGATTCAATCAGATGTAAGCTTGAATCAAGAACCCAGCTTCTTAATTTGAGCGGATTTCCTTTTGATTTAAGCTTAAATCTGATTGAATCAAGAGTATTTTTTCTTGTGAATGTTTTCAAGAGTCTGGACTCTAGATCCAATGTGTTTTTTTTTCCCAGTGTAGTACTGATTTTTTGAGGGCAGTCCGGAAGAACTGAAAAAGTGCGGAAATTCCGTAGGGAAGTCCGGAATTTTTTCATTTTTTTCATCATTTTTGTCGCAATTTGAGCGAGAAATTCACATTTAAAAATTTTCGGATTTCGTCAAACGAAGGTACTGAAAAAGTACTGAATTTTTCTGTTGAGGCGGTTACTGAATTTCTTGGGAGTGTACTGAAGAAGTACTGTGAAAATACTGATTTTTGACCAGCCTGTTTTAGTAGACACCCTGCATAGGTAAGAGTCGCTTTCACAGCGCTCTATGGCATTCTGCGACGCCTAACCGCCACTAAACTCTGTCCTTCCACAACCCATCAGGGAGTTGACACTCCCTCATCTCTTCTAAAACACCCTTTCATCGGGCGTTCCCTTCGTCTCCTCCCAGGAGGAACCCAATCAAGCATCTTTGTTGACAGCTTCTTGTGTTACTTTTGGTGAATATAGGAAGTGAAACACGAACCAACACAAATTTTGTGTTTATGTTGATACAGTTCGCATTGAATCGAGCGCAGAAAACAATGAAGCGACTGGGGAAATGCTTTCGTCCAATTGCGACTTTGGTATTCACCACTCGTCAAGAAAACGAGGCGGTCTTTTCTCTTGAAATCGTCCACCGATGGCTAGGATCATTTTGTATTTTACTTCCCGTACTAACGAAACTTTTTTGTTGTCATTTCTCTGTGTGATATTGCGGATAACATCAAGTCAACTTTGTTTCTACCCTTTCGACCAATAGTCCACGTAGCACTTTTCAACGGGATTGTTCTATTAATTTCTTAGTGTTTTTTACGATTTTTGGCGATAAAATCGCTTTGAACATCAACATTTGACCGAGAATTCTTGATCATGTCGCAATTTTATCTCCATAAAATCGGAAGTTTTTCTTAATTTATCACGAGTTTTTGTTCGATAATGTTCGATAGATCATTCGATAAAATCGCAATGTTTTTGCTTTACGCGACGAAATCGTAATTTCTCATTCGATAATATTGAGTCATGTCGACGTCGATAAAATTGCAACCCCTGAGAATGGAGAGGAAAACAAGAGGACATAAGTTCCAGTGGCGTGGCGTGAATTGCGATTTATCGATTGTTATGCCATTTAAACCTATGGTAAAGAATCGATTATTAAGGTGTCCGCTACGAACACCCTGTTTATCGATCCTTTTCCATAGATTTAAATGGCCAATGAATCGCTATATCGCAAAGCACGCCACGCCACTGATAAGTTCGGTAGCTGCTGATGACATGCCAAATGGCAATTTCCGGCAGCCATCCAAAAGTGTATAGACAGTCTATAGTTATCTAGTTATAACTTACCTCTTATAATTTTACTGTTCTCTTTTTTTGTGCTATCTCTCATTCGATTTTTTGTAGTTTTATAGTGGATTTAAAAATTTGGTGGCAAAAAAAAAGTTCGGCAGGACGCTTTCCTCATGATCCAATGTCTCATAGTAGCCTACGGTTTGGGTCAATTTAACACAAAATTGTGTCAAGCAACCGAGTCCTTTGGGTTAACTTAGCACTAAAGAACCACCGAGTGACATCAAACACGGAACTTTTTAACTGTGCCGATGATCCTGAACTTGCGTCGATAAGACTGGGGGTTGTCGTCGACTCGACGGGAAAACGGGAAACGGTAAGGAGGGTGGGTGAAAGCGGGACGGTTCGAGGGAGGGGAGGAAAGTCAGGGGTGACCGAGTTGACGTTGACGTCCGAGGTGCGTTAAGTGGCGACTGCTCAATAAAAAGCTCCTGTTGAGCGTCGTTCGTCATTGTCACCCGTCAAATCACGTTTCATAAATTTCGCCATCCGCGTCGGAGCTCCCCCCCCCCCCCCCCTATCGCCACCCTTTGGGTTCAGCGGGAAGCCATGAAGAGGTCGCTAGTTAATTTTCCGTACCTAGGAAAAACGTCGCATGGACATGCCTTCATGTACAGAGGCATCATCCCTTCTCTCCTACACTGCGGCACTTTCGAGGTCATAGATCTCAACTATCTCATTGAGAAGCGCTGTGGACGGGTCTCTGTTCATTTTCCGTTGTTCGAAACGCCAAAGATATTCACGTAGATGATCGGCCAGATGTCCGGTTTCATGCCTCCTCGCGCGAGGCGGTGCCTGAACGGCCTCCACTCCGACTCCATCGTGTTAGGGTGCACTCCTGATCGTGTCACGAATGTGAGAGTTCCAATATTGCATGAATGTATCCATCGTATTTTAGGAACGCGTCTGCACCACAACAAAAAAGAAATGATAACACTTAAAAAAAGTCGCTTGGATCTAGAGTCCAAACTCTTGAAAACAATGACAAGAAAAAATACTCTTGATTCAATTGGATTTTTTCTTGAATCAAAAGGAAATCCGCTTAATTTAAGAGGCTTGGTTCTCGATTTACGCATAAATCCGATTGAATCAAGAGTATTTTTTCTTGTGAATGTTTTTAAGAGTCTGGACTCTAGATCCAATGTGTTTTTTTTTCCAGTGCATGTCGGACACATATATTTGTGAGATCAGCAATCCATGTTTTCTCGTGTATAATTGAATGATAGTACACGGAGCATGAGGCCTCTGCATGTGTTCCCCTGCAAATGAAAAGCTTTCAGGGTAGAAATTGACTCACCTCGAGACCGTTGTTATGTTTGGGCGGGACCCCGAGCTCGTAAATGTTGAGCATGTGAGCGGCCTGAACGTGCACCATGAGGTCCCACGCACACTGGAATGAGTCTTTGCACTGCACGCACAGCAAAGATGCCTTCGCTTCTCGTTCGCAGTCCAACTGGGCTGAAAAAATACAGGAAAATGACTTCTTCTCAACGTATTTATTAGCAGCCAGCCCCGTATATTTTAGGGCATTCTAGGGCACTGGAAAAAAAAACACGTTGGATCTAGAGTCCAGACTTTTAGAAACATCGACAAGAAAAAATACTCTTGATTGGATTAGATTTAAGCTTAAATCAAGAACCAAGCCTCTTAATTTGAGTGGATTTCCCTTTGATTTAAGCTTAGATCTGATTGAATCAAGAATCCTTTTTCTTGTCAATGTTTTCAAGAGTCTGGACTCTAGATACAATGTGTTTTTTTCCCAGTGGGTACATTTTTCGTTTTGAAACTTTCATAAAACTTTCCGCACGGCTGAGTAAAGAATCAGCATCTCTTCAGTAATGTTTGCATATTCCTTAGAGTTACTCTCCTTGGGGGTTTATAGATTTATATCACGGGCCAGCGGGCTGATTATTGAAATTGATAGACAAAGTGATAGACAAAAAGGACATAGGGCGTATGGATTCATATTATTGGTTACAATGTGTGGTTACAATAGACTAAGGGAGAAGATGATGGACAAATTGTCGGGTTTCTCGTGGGTTGCCGTTAGTTAGTCTATTACCTACTACCTTTGTCCATTGCAACCACCCGCTTCCATCGATAGGATCCCTCCATATCCTTTTTGTCGTAGCTCTGTCTATCAATTTCAACAATCGGTCCGCAGGGTGGCAATAGATGAATATCTAAGGTGTAAACTTTCATTTGTCTTATAGATGTACTCTTCAGAAAAGGGAAAGGAAGTGCACATTCTGGCGGAAAGGACTTTTTTGAAACTTTACAAATTTTAAACGCTGAGTCTATGGCTTTTGAAATTGCCTCCGCTTTGAATCGAAAGTAATGGATCCTCACGCAGAAATCATCACCAATAACCACCGCTATTTTGATTGCTTTCTATATTGGTGGCGACTCGATGTTGGTAAAACGTAAAAAAATTGACTGGGCAGTCTACTAATATAGTGTAAACTATTTCAAATCATATCTGTTTAACCATCTGGTACATCCTCATTTGTCAGGGAATGATACCAAAAAATAACAAGGTGCTGGAAAACCACTTTGATAACACAAAAAATGAAGTATACAACTCATAAATGACGAGCTTTTAATTGAACAACGAATTGAATTTTTATTGAATTCAGTCAAAGTTGGGTTGAAATTGACAGTTTCATATCGACTGTAGTTTACTATAAAACTACCTGTTCAGTCGTATAGATTTACATCACGGGCCAGGGCGGCAATATATGGATATCTTAGGTGTGAACTCTCATATGTCTTATAGATGTACTCTTCAAGAAAAGGGAAAGGAAGTGCACATTCTGGCGGAAAAGGCTCTTTTAAAACTTTAAAAATTTTAAACGTTAAGTCTATGCCTTTTTAAATTGCCTCTGCTTTGAATTATAACATCTTGGATCCTCACATTAAAATCATCACCAATAACAAACGCTATTTTGATCGATTTCTTTGGCGACTCAATGTCGGTCAAACGTACACAATGGGCCTGTTGCAAACTTTTGCTAGAGCAAAAATAAGAGTTGTTTCTTATAGATAATGCCTCAAAAATCACGATGAGCGCATCGGCAAAGTCTGAAATGCACTCATACACGGAAAAAAATAGGTTGTCTCTAACAGCTAATGCGGTATGGTTGAAAAGTAAAAAGCCGTGAGAACCAACAAAAATAGTTGGATTCACCAGCCACGTTGACCGATGTGACCAAGCACGAATGCAATTTACCTATACGCCTAAATTAAATCCGACTGTTGCATCTTTTAGTGGTGCAACCAGCAATGTATGTTATCATACCCTCACATGTAGGCCAAGCCAGCAAGAATCTTACGGCGGATGTCACTGTGGCTGAGATGGACGAATTAACCATATTGACAAAGCTGAACTGGCCATCACAAAGGCGACCCAACCATCAGGTACTGTCAGCGCGGTGAGAGTTCCCGCCTGGCTAAGCTGCGGTCCGCCATTTTTCCTTTGTCACTCAGTTACGAGTTCATCACGTTGTTGTTCGGAGTCTGTGCGCTTGGCTTTATTTATCTATATTAATCCATGTGAATTTACGCGTAATTTGCCCAAATTCGTGTTCGAATCGTTTCTACAGCTACCGTCTTCTCTTTAAATCTATCTGTTTTAACTTTCCACGCATATTTTCCGAGATTTCCTAGTTACCTGTATCGACCACTTTTTGGAGGTTATAAGAGTTGCTGCAATGAATCTGGCTAACAAAATGTGTTAATTCTGAAAACTTGAAGGGCGTTTCGCAAAATTGTTCTGTTATTTAGTGAGTGTCGGTTCTGTATAAAGTCATTGCGAAAGCGGGAAGATACGGAAGTCCCTTGAAAATGATAGACCAGTGATTATTGAATACTTCGTTCGTATATCTATTTGTGTTAATATTTTAGAGAATCAAAATACTCTGATGCAGAGTAAAATTTTCCTGGGATATTTGTTGAATATAAGCTTTAATCAAAATTTGACAGTTTCTGTCCCACCGTGAACTGTGGCAATTGTACTGCGTGTAGTTTATTTTTTTAAGTATATTTTGAACTATCTATCTACTTATTATGAAATCAAACTTTTTGTGAAACTGATTTAGTCTGTAAATGATTCTTTGACGGTAAAAACACGTTTCGTTTTGGTATCATTTACTTGAAATCGGTGAAGCAATTATCTGCTATTTCTCGTCAAATTTGCTTTAACTGCCAGTAATTGTATGTGTACCGGAATTTTTAATCAAAAAGTAAGTAAAATATCTACTACTTTCATATCAAATTTGTTTCTGATAATTTGAGTTAATATTTAAAAATATATGTTGAGTGGATGTTAGAATCCATAAAGTTCGTCGGAGCATCTGGAATTCGGGAAGCTTGAAATTACCATACTACGCAGTCGGAAACGCCACACTAGCATGGTGTCAGCCGTATCGTGTAATTTACAATACTGGTATATTGGTAACTAACTAAACTGCGCAGCTTCATCGGAAAAAAAGCAAGAAGACAGCATGGTTAATAATAACCAAACACTGGTAAATCCGATCATATTTTTTTTTGTAGCGTGTGTAGTAGAAATAAAAAGTATAATAAAGAAAAAAACAGGCTGTGCGATTTAAAGAAATGAAACAAGTGATCACAAATACAAATCTAGATTAGAATTCAGTTATCAAACTCAAGCAGATCAACGTTGACGGTTAAATATAGATTTTTTGTGCTCCTTCATCATCGGTCGTCATAGCTCAATCGTTAGGGTGTTAGGTTAGGATTAGGTAGGTCCAGGTTCAATCCCAAATAATGGGTTGAAAAAATTCTATCGTAGTAAAATAAGTTGAGTAAATTAACAAATTTCATATTTTTCATTTTTACAATTTAGCGTTCTCAGATATTTATTTTACGGGGCTCCTGTCCCCCTATTTTCCATTAAAAGCCCCGAAAAATTGTAGCAATGACCGCTGTCCATTTTGGCAAAACTAAGCGGGCATGGTAGCCCTCAAAATGGGTCACTTTGACATGATTGCTGAGCGCTGCGGCCGAGCGCTCGGGTTGATCTAACCATCTCCGCAGGGATGACCCAGCCGCGCGGCATGAAGGCAGCGTCGCTACCTGCTGGTTGTCGATCTAGCCAACAATTTGGTTGGCGCGGTTTTCAGCTTTCGAAGATGGTCGATTCGACCATCTTCATGGCTGCACGAGACAACCTTTTTTTTCCGTGTAACTTCACAATCTGCGTAAGAAATTTGCGTTTTTTTAAGCTTCCCGCTTCAAAAACGATACTACGGCATAGGTGAACATTTTGTTAGAGGAGTCGCTCCATCGTCGGCGATATTCATCATGGCCGACGCTTGCACGCAGTTCCGCGCGTAATTCAAGGAGAGTTCAAGGTCAATCAATTCGGGCGTGGAAAATATGAACGTTAACACACCGATTGTTATCTGGTCTAATCCAGTTCAGGTGTTATCTCGTCCCATCAAACGTGTTTTGGCGGATTGGCGTGGGCTATGATGATTATTGCCGACAATGGAACGACTCCTCTTACAAAATGTTCACCTGTGCCGTAGTATCGTTTTTGAAGCGGGAAGCTCAAAAAACCGCAAATTTCTTACGCAGTTTGTGAAGTTATGAGTGCATTTCAGAGTTTGCCGATGCGCTCATTGTGATTTTTGAGGCATTATCTATAAGAAACAACTCTTAGTTTTGCTCTAGCAAAAGTTTGCAACAGGCCCATTGACTGGACAGTGCACCAACAAAATAATTTGTCTTAGTTATCTGAGATTGTGATCTTCATAATTAGAAATTTAATAATTTGCACTCGCGCATTCTGTAGTTCAATGAGGCAACTTAATCAAGTAGCATCAACCATAGAAAAGATAGGTTAAGCGCAAGCGGACTCTGTGGTTCAATGAGTCAACTTGATATTCAATTATGTATCTGAGAACAGATTTGTAGTAACTAATTAAAAATTATTGCTCTAATTGAAGGCGTTGTGCACTTGACAATGGTGTTGGTTATGCTATCCATTTTTCAGGTTAATGGCACCAATGTTTAAGAGCTTTCATTTAAAACAAATCGGAGGAAAATTGGGTGAGTAGTTTCCGAGATCGAAGGAGGACAAAAAAGGCCTTAGGATATTAAACATATATAGATAATACTATAAAAATTCAATTTTAAAACAGGGTAAATAATATTTCAGGGTATTAAAAAAATTACCCTCTACGAAGAACCAAAGGGTTCGGCTCCAGTGAAATCGCATCAACTTTGATATGATGCCGTTAACGAATTTTCGAGCATGATGAGTCAATAAAATTGAACTTTGTTGATGCCAATTTTGATAAAAAGCGAGGATGAAAATTGAATTTTGCTGCATTCTCACTATACGCGTTACGTAATTGTCGAATGTTAATCATTTTAAAAGTTCACTTGTATTACAGAGCCGGACTCACCTACTTGCCGCCCCCTTTTCATTCGTTTTTTAACGTCAACGGGAACCATCAAATGGACGTGCCAGAGGAGCGGGGGGGGGGGGGGGGTGCACAAGACGCGTTTACTCGTGTTGGGCACATTTTTCTTGTGAGAGCCCTGTCAACACTAGTAAGAGTTCACGGGACTTTTCGCGGAAGTTAAGCTCCGTAAACCTATGTCCGTGTGGACAAGGCCTACCATTGATAAGAAATAAACGAAAAAAATATGAAAGAACAAACTCAAATGTGACCTGATCATTTTAACTTCTGACCGCATTGCGTTTGGCGCAATGTGTGAAGTATCGTTTCAGTCTTGTAGGCGCTAATATGCGGTCCACACTCCACACCGACCGCCGCGCGCCGCGCCGCGCCGGCCGCATCGTGTTTGTAGCAATGCGTGAAGTATTCAAGTAGCCTTGTAGGCGCTAAATATGCGTTTCATGCCGACCGCCGCTCCGAGGGCTGCTCTTTTCATATCAAGTCCTCGTCAGTATTGCTCTCTACGCCGCGCCGCTCGAGACCAGATTGCGTATTTGGCTTATCTCTGAAGTCGAATATTTCAAAGTACATACTGTCTCTTGTATCATCGAAAGACGACAGAATTAGGGACTGATATATTTTCATTCTCAGGAAATGAGAAATTCTGTTGCCTTTTCTATTTCGTATTTTTTTATGCATCCGGTTTTTTCTTTCTTTGATACGTACATTTAAAAGAAATCTTAAAATTTGCCACCATGTGCCGTAGCCCATGGTGGCACCCCCTAAATCCGGCCCTGTTGTTACATCCCCGTTTTTCACATCATTGGCCTAATGAAAATTTTATTTTGGAAGCTTATCGTGCCAACGAAGTTGTAAAGAGAATCGCCGCACAGTGGATAGAGTCAATTGGAGAGGTCGGACAAGATTTAAAAACTTTATAAGCGTATACGCTAATTCTGATTTTTATAAGTAGTTTCATTGGTTTTCTCGTGAAAGTTTCATATGAAAAACATCCCTTAAAATTTTGATGAGATTAACGTAAAATTTTACAATTTTTGTCAAAAATTTCATGTCGACTTGTTTCATTAACTCGATCCACTGTGCGTCGCCCGTCACGTTTCTCAGTTCTCCGTTGAAGACTGAAAATGACAGAAACCAACACGATTTTTAGGATTTTTTCACCAATAGACCTTGCGTTTGGAGGTCATTCTTAATGTTTGACTACGCCTCCTCAGGAACCTACCATTTGTTGCAGATGAATTCTCGGTCGTCCTACATTTACACGTAAAACGCAGTTTACAGTGGGTCTTTCGGTGCTCCAAAAGATCCTGGAGTTCCGTGAACATGTCTCTGCAGTTCCCGCAGATCAGGATGTCAGGATTGCCTGCAACATACCAGAAACTAATTTACACAGAGAAAAAAATTCGGCCTCCGTTGAACACCAAAATTCGACCGTCCCAGAAACCAAATTTCGGTTCAGCAAACTGAAATTCAATTCCTTTGGACCGGAAATTTCAGTTATCCGATTCGAAAAACTTTGACATTTTATATGAACGCGAAAGTTTGGTCCCTCTAATTGAAACTTTTTTCTTCAGTTTATACCAATAATCGCAGTCTTTGCAGTTCAATTGTGTATTCAATGAATCTCCATTCCGCTTAACTCCATTTTTAATGCTACAAGAGTTGTATTTTTTACCTCACCGGCTGTCAATAATGTCCTGTTACTCTCTTTTTCAAGTCCAAAATGTAGTTTTTACCAATCAAATACCTTACGTCCTCGCCAGTGGTGTCTTCTGGCTTAAAGTGGTCTTACTCGGATTTATCTTATTCATTTTTCCACTGCGCCTTATGATCAGTTAACAACAAGCTTCAAGCACAGATAACATGCGTGTATATCCACAGATTTATGCGAAATTAAATGCACTCAATGGTTCACTAAACTATGAAGGAATACTAGACTTGAGAATACATTGTTCCAACGGTTCTCGCGTAGAGCACAATGGTGCGCTTATTATAAACGCGGAGAAGCAACTCAGAAACTGAGTTATACGCACTTCAAAAAGCGCAACTTTTTTGCAAATTTAAAAAGCCATGGTTTCGCGCCGAACCGAATGATGTCATCCGGCATTAATCAAAAGCGAGCACGCCTTTCTACGACTTCCGTGATATGTCTTTCCACTCCTCACAAATGGAAACAAGAGGAAAATCGGAACAAGAGGAAAATCGAAACTTGATCTTTAGAATCACTGAATCGAATCTCATTCATGTTATTTGTTGTAAGTACGCAACAATTCCGTTTTGAAATAAGTTTTATTTAAACAAACATGAGTGGAAAATGAGATGAGTTATCCATCGTATATTAATGCCGTACTGCCGTGCTAAGGGAAAACGCCGTATGAACCTTCAGGCGTTCCCAAATTTCCTCTGATAAAACACGAATTTCCTGGTAAACATAAGACTATTTTTCTTCCAAATCTTCAGATAATTTTGTTCGCTATATCACCTAAAGTTCCTGAAAATTTCAAGGAAAAATATTCATCACTTGCCTCAAAAATGAACATTTTATCGAAGGAAATTTGACAACTCTTGAATGTTCATACGGCATTCTTCCTTAGCACGGCAGCGTACTACATCATTTCCATCATTTTCCCGTCATTACGTTGAATTTGGAATTCCTTCGAGTCTTTAATATTCTCAAAAGCGGGTTTGTCCGGAATTTTGGCTCCAAAACTACTCAATAAACCATTACGTAATCTACTCTCTTGGCACACAGAAGGACATTTCAACACGAAAGTTTGGTTAATATGGGCAGTAAAACAAAAAATAACCCCAGCCTTGGGTTGACAATATCAAGAGAATCTGCCAGGTACTTTTCTTGAAGAAATTTAATGAAAAACGAGTGGTACTAAACGAGTGGTCCGCATTAAATTATCCGCAAACTGTGCCAAAATCAACACAAAGTTTGCGTCGGTTTGTGTTTCACATCGTCTATATCAACCAAGAGTAACACAAGAAAAATACTAACAAAAATACTACACAGAAAAAATTAAATTGCTGATTCAACAATCCGATTGCTAAGGGAAGTGACTGCAATGTTTCAATGTAGATTTTACAACAAAAAAATACTACTTTAAACACCCCCGTAGTTAAATTAGCTTACAATAGTGGTTAAAGTAGCATTTTCATGTTGTGAAATCTACGTTGAAATATTGCAGTAACTTTTCCTAGCGATCGAATTGTTAAATCAGCAATATAATTTTTTCGTGTTATATTTCTGTACAAATCCTAATTTTAGAATTTTAACTAAAATACGCAAGGTTCAGTGACCCATTAGACGGATTCGATTTGGTTTCTCGGTGAGTACTCACTGTATGTTTTGATGGTGCTGCTGTCGGTGGTTGGGGAGCCGGGGGCCTTCTGCTGGGCGGCGGGGAGGGGGCCGGAGGGGGGCCCTTTGGCGGGTCCCGGGGGGGCTAGCTTTGAGGCCTTCGTTGTAGCCGACAGCATGAGCCGCGGTCGCTTGAGTGGCGGCACCAACCTCGGTTGTGAGAAGAGTGACGCGTAGTAGCTGTAACAGAAAGAAGAGCCACATATCTTTTCAATTATTTTTGCTTTTACATACCTAAATAGTGCACTTTGGCGCTACACGACACCCGGCGTGCCGAAGAAACGAAAAATTGAACTGAACAACAGTTTTATGTTATGTTGTTGTTGTTCTCCCGGAAGTTCCTCTCGGAAGGCGACGGCGTGGACGTCCTGTGAAAGGTTGGCGACAAGGGGTGGAGGAGGAGATCAGAAGGTGCCAATTGCCTGATGATCTCTGGGAGGATAGGGGGCAATGGCGATTGGGCGTCGCAGAGCGCGAGGCGGCGCTATAAAAGCGACTTTATGTATGTGTATGTTGTTGTTCTCTTATACATTTCTCATGGAGACACATTGAGAGAGGATGGTGTCCAAGGTTCCTGGAAAACCCCGGAAAATTCTGGACTTTATCCAAAAAACGAAAAATCTCACTTGATAAAAACAAACACATTGGATCTAGAGTCCAGACTCTTAAAAGCATCGACAAGAAAAAATACTCTTGATTCAATCGGATTTTTGCTTAAATCAAAAACCGCAAGCTAGCCTCTTAATTTGAGCGGATTTCCTTTTGATTTAAGCTTAAATCTGATTGAATCAAGAGTCCATTTTCTTGTCAATGTTTTCAAGAGTCTGGACTCAAGATCCAATGTGTTTTTTTTTTTTTTTTCGAGTGTATGCTATGATGTTGTTGTTGTTGTTGTTTTATACATTTCTCATGGAAACACATTGAGAGAGGATGGTGTCCAAGATTCCTGGAAAACCCCGGAAAATTCTGGACTTTATCAAGAAACCGAAAAATCTATACATCGGTCTTGTTTTCCTTTTCCCGTATCATTCCCCTCCCAAGACCATTTCTTTTTTCACGAAGGTGATCTTCGTTGTGGGGCCCTGTGCTGGGTTATTACCTACGTGAGCGTAATGGTTTGTCACCAGATCGTTGAAGTGCAAATTGTAGGCTTTTAGGCAAGTACACTGATAAAAACGGGAAGTATCTCCTCATTTCCCTTCTTCTTCACTCTCGAGCGCATTTTTTTTTTTTTTTTCTTAAATGAGGTGATGTACGTGGTGAGGCACTGCTCTAGGTTATCATCCACGTGCGCCTAATGGTTTGTCACGATGTTGTTGAAGCGGGTATTGCACGCTAATAGGAGGCTACACGGGAAGCAGCTTGTCAAAAAACTTAACCCGCAGATTGAAGGTAATTAATGGCGAACAAAAGTAAAAGTAAGAAACAAACAAAGAGTCTATTCCTCCAAAATCTTTTTAACAATGGGTCACACAGTATAGATGAAGATGTTGGTTCATTCAACTGAAGTGGAATTGAAATCCGCCATTAGTTTTTCTGGCAGCATAACATTTAGTAAGCTTGCCTATATACGTTGGTTCATTCAACTGAAGTGGAATTGAAATCCGCCATTAGTTTTTCTGGCAGCATAACATTTAGTAAGCTTGCCTATATACTGATGAATATTATGTATCGTGTATAGGTCTTTATTTAAAATTTAGAAGTTCACGGTTGTTATACCTAATATCTCTTGAAAATTTTACGAGAAATATCAACCATTTATCTAAATTTGCGAAATTCGTACCTTTATACTTAATAGGTCGAATTGGATTACATCTTGCAATGAGGAAACATTATTTCTGGCCCATTTTAGAAATAACATACATGCCATTGGTTTCTCTATGCAGATATGTGCTGTTATTGGAGAGCCAAAGATAGTGGATCCTTTTTGCACAACATAATCCAATTAATTTCTAAGCAGTTTCAATCAAATTAATAATATAAATGAAAACCAATGGAGTTCCCGTTGGAGCTGTAGATGTGCAGGATGCTTGATGCCTTTTCTTTTATTTGAATACAATATCGCAGTTTAATTACGCAATTTAAGTCTCATAAGCCCCGCGCGTTTGTTGTTCCAGCATCGGAACGTTCAATATGACGGATCGTCACCAATCGTCGATCACCTGTTGGCGCGACAAGTCAATTAAATTTTTCATTACTTTTATTCTATTAATTTTCAAAGCGAATCATCGCGAGGGGACTTGAAGGATCCTAATCCACGTTGACAGCATAAATTTGGCCGGTGCTGCGTTCCGGTTTTCACTCAATTTACCCCAAGCCCCTCATTGCATCGGATACGCCACGGCGCACAGTGGACCGAATCAGCAGAAGATGTCGAACTTATAATTGTTCACTAAATCTGTAAAAATCGATGTTTATTTCGTCAAATTTTAAATTTTGAGGGATGCGAGTCTTACAGAAAATTTTACAAGCAAACCAATAGGGACATCCTCAGGGTTGCCACAGTCAAGGAATGCCGGGAAATGTCGGGGAAAACCTGGAATTGTGAGGGAAAAGACTAAAATGTCGAACATGACAGGGAAAGATTGTTAAGTCATCGTTATTTCCTTTCTAGAACGGCTTTTTTGACGTTTCGAACGACAAATTTTGCCTGAAAACTATCCCAAATCATATTTCGTAAGCACTCCGCATATCCTTTGATTGTCAGGGAGTTTTACCAAAATGTGTCAGGGAAATCAGACAAATGTCAGGGAATTCCATTACCTGAATTCTGTGGCAACCTTGCATCTTTAAGACCTCAACATTTCGTAAAGACGGAGTTATGAGCTTTTGAAGTTTTTAAAATTTTGTCCGATCCCTCCCGTTAACTCGATACACTGGGCGGCGGACAAGCTTTGAGGAAAAAACAATTAAAATTTAAATACCTGCTCAGACAGCCGGCGCGAAAAAAAGCCCGCCGCGCGATTTGCATAAACATATTTCCGCGCGGATAAACTGGCCTAATAGTTACGGCTGAGTGGTTTCGAACTGCGATGCCGGACCTGCAACCCTTATTTTAATTTTAGCCTCGCTCATTCACAACAATAAAGTTTAAAAAAGCATGAACAATAAAATTGAAGAATGGTAGTTATAAACAAGATTAAAATAATAAGCAGTTGAAGCTACGGCTTTAACACCCGGAGCATTCAGCCTTTGAGGCCGGAACAGACGGTAAGTCCATATATCCCGTAATTTTTTTTCGAATGTATCAACCAATATTAAAAGCAAATTTTAATCTAAAGAGTATAGGGAACCAAGTTCCATCCCGCATCGGGAATTCTCACCGAACTCGAGGCAATTCTGAAATTCGTGATGAACAGCGGCAGCGTCGCGATATTCATAA
This sequence comes from Bemisia tabaci, assembly GCF_918797505.1. Taxonomy (NCBI): domain Eukaryota; kingdom Metazoa; phylum Arthropoda; class Insecta; order Hemiptera; family Aleyrodidae; genus Bemisia; species Bemisia tabaci. Next base: position 20,479,804 of record NC_092802.1, on the reverse strand, counting down.
TTAAAAATGAAACGATCGAACGATGTGATGACCGGGGTGAGAGGGCGGATCTAATTAACTGCTAACGAGAGAATCTGCGTGTCAAGTCGAGGGCGGGGTCAACACTATCTCCCGATCAAACTCCGCCCCTCGCATCCCTTAATCTGCCCCAATCGGAGAATTTCGCCCACGTGTTCAAACACTCATACTTGACAATCTCGAATATGATGGAATCGCACTGAAAAAAAAAAAAAAAAAAAAAAAAACTCGGTGTATTTACTAAAAAAAGGGTAAAATTACAAAGAATTCAGGGTTCTATTTGATCCCAGTTTTTTCTTGGTAAAATTACCATGTATGGAATTGGTAATTTTACCGAGAAATCTCGGTAAAATTAATGAACTTTCTCGGTACATTTACTGGAACTTGGTAAAAACGCCAATATTTTTTATCGACTGTGGTAGAATTACCGAGATAAAATGGCAAAGTTACCGGGAATTGATTACCAATAAAAGTGGTATTTTTACCTGGAAAAAAACAGTAAAAATACCGGTTTTTAGGTAAGCTTACCAGCCTGTCTTAGCAAAATTACCAATAATTGGTAAAAAAAAGTGAGATGGTAAAGGTACCAACGGACCTTGGTAAAAACGCCGAGAATTTTTTTTCAAAATTCCGCCGGGGACAGCACCTTAATGGATCTGCTAGCCCAAAACAGAGGTGATTCATAAGGAAAATGATTCGTAAATCACTATGAGCGAATTTGGTAAGCCTAAAAACTCCTAACTTGACAGTCTGCATGAAAAACTGGCGCTTTTTGAACTTTTCTCTCCCCAAAAGTTCTACCGAACAATCCAAAAAAAAAAGAAAAAGAGAAAAAGTATTCTTCAGCAGTGACACGCTTTAACACGAATGAGTCACTCCATTTTCACAACTCCGCTTGAATCATGAAATGATCGCAGATAAACATAACGCGGTTTCTCAAATAAAATCAAATAACAGATCAAATCAAATAGAATGAAATTAATGCTATGTGATTAACATCTTCATGGCGAAGAATCTCCGTTATTACATTCAATAAATACCTGCTTCAGAAAGAATAAGTTCCATTCCATGAATCTCATCATCCATGCAGGGATATACTAGGTATTACCTTCCCTGAACTAACCAACACAGTTAGAGGGGAACAGAGCCCATTGAGAAGGTGACTTGATTTAGACTTTTCTGAAGTCAGGTGTGCAAAAGTTCGGTAGACATTCTTTGCTTTAATCGTCTGGTTTCCCCCAACCACTCCAGAAGCTCGATTGACTCAGGATTAGTGAGGGGCCAATAAGAAAATTAATTTTTTCTATTTTCATTTGCAAATTGCCACCTCCTGAGAATCCCCGATCTGGACCACAAATGTATAATGAAGTTCCTCCTTTCGCACCAATTTAATGCCCAATATTGCGTCTTCGTTTGTGATCTCCTCTCTGCATTGAAATTTAACGAGCAATTTTTCCTACACATGCGAAGAGAAGGTAAAACCTGGTGCTTTTTTAAAAGTGCCTCTTTTTCGTGATGATTTTCTCTGCGAGGTCGATGCGCGCTTTTCTTTTATTTTCCGTCTTTTCTACACTTATTGGAGTCGAAATATTTTGGATCATTCGAAATGTCGATCAGAAACAGGAATAATGTCAGGGGACGAAGCATTAACTAAAGGCTCACCATAGTTTCGAAACTCCGTGACTGGAGGGCATGGCATCACCACTTGCACTCCGTATCACTTCAATCACATGAACACGTATTGAAGACACTATCTGCAACATACTCTATGGTTCCGAGCCGTCTTTAACTTGTTTCCTTCATACGATGGCTATTTCAGGAATTTTAAATGTCCATCTTCAGGCGTATACGGTTCGCGAAAAATTCCGCTCGTCAGAAATATCGTAAAAAAATATCATTAAATTAATACTTAACACACGCCCGAAAACAGATTGATCAAATGGTGACGATATTGTTCAAGTCGACTTATTGAAGAATTCGGCATATTGTTTCGATTTAAGGGTTCTATTTCACAAGGTATCCAAGTAGTACAATTAGTCGTAACCGTGGGTGACAAGAGAAGATCTGGGGAGAAGAGTGGGGGGGGGGAGTAATAGAATCAATTTTACTGAACACTGAACTTGCCAGGTTTAGAGATGTGCTTTCTGGACGGACAGATGAGATACCAGAGGTTATTGAAGTTGAGGAAGGTCTCTCTTCGGAAAAAGAATCATTGTGAGTAAAATGTCCCTTTCCCGCGTTTTTATAGTTGTGCATGTGGATGAAATCGAAGCTAAAGGGAGAGGAGTCAACGAAGTAGCAGGAGTTATCACAGCACACACGAAGCACGACAGAAATTCAGATGAGCTTTCTGGACCAACAGGTGGTTTGTCGCGGTTGAGAAACCCCCCGTAACAGAATTAGAGGAGGCAATTTTTCACTTTTTCAGGGTAGCTACAGTCAAGGAATACCGGGTTAATGACGAAAGTGTGAAAGAAACTTCATTGAATCACCTTCATTGCTTTCCAGAATGGATTTGAGGTTTCAAACAACAAATTTTGTCTGAAAATTATTCTCAATTATGTTCTCTTAACCACCTGTCATATCTTTAATTTTCAGGGAATTTCATTTTCGTCATTCCATGGCAACCCTGATTCTGGGCGCAACCCCCTTGGGCGAGTCGCCCAAAACAAATCTTGAACAATCTCTTCTATGGCAAATCTGAATTAATGCGTGTGGACAAAACTTGACAAGTCTGAAGGGCCTTCGCGGTTTTCAGAATTTGAACATTTGAACGGTAATAAATATGTATAATAATAATTTGTATTTGTTTTGGTTGTACATAGAGGCTATCAACAAATACGCCAAAAACTAAACATTTACTAATTCTACCACCCATTCATTCATGTACTCGCCTGCCTATTTCATATTATTTACCATCACTTAGAACCTCTTTCGATTTATTTTTAAAGTTTATTTGGTTGATCATACTCATCAAAATTATCGGCAGTTTAACGTAAAAGGTATATGACCGGATAACACTTTGCACGTTTTTTAACGGCAGTGATCAGTTTATGTTTATTTCCTCATCTCTTACGTGCCTCACCACAACGACCAGTGGCGTGGCGTGAATTGCGATACATCGATTGTTATGCCATATAAACCTATGGAAAAGGATCGATAAATAGGGTGATCGCAGCGAACACCTTAATAATCGATTCTTTGCCGTAGGTGTAAATGGCATAACAATCGATAAATCGCAATTCAAGCCACGCCACTGACAACGACGGAGATTTAGTCATTCGGAATATTCGATTCTTAAACTTTTCATAACGGTAACCGGATAACAATCTTTGCAGTTTTTTTGAAGATTCTTGACGGCAATCATAGCGGATCCAGCAATTTGGCAACACCGGATTTCAAACCTATGGAAATTTATCAAACCTTGGGAGGGGGGCTCCGACCAGGATCGATTATTTAGCATAGGTTTAAACTGAGCAAATCCAGTGTTGCCAAAGTGCTAGATCCGCCTATGGCAGTCATTAGTTTTTCTGCACTTCCAAACCATCCCTTACACAAAATAATTAATTAGTTTTTAAGTTTTATTTCTTACGTGCCTCGCCACAACGACGGAGATTTAGTCATTCTAAATATTCGTTTCGAAGAGACAACAAAAGCAGTGGCGTGGCGTGAATTGCGATACATCGAATGTTATGCCATTTGAACCCACGGTAAAGAATCGATTATTAAGGTGTTCGCTGCGGACACCGTGTTTATCGATCCTTTTCCATAGGTTTAAATGGCCGATCAATCGATGTATCGCAAAGCACGCCACGCCACTGAGCGAAAGCTCCCCTCTGAGCTTCCACTAAAAGCCAGGGAGCTCGGAGAGAGGAGCTTATTGTCACAGCGCGCATTAGACGAGCCATTGGATCGGAGTTGGTGGCGGGAAGGTCCGTCGAGGCTCCACTTAATTGCTCCATCTTCACAGCTCCGAATCCATCAGCTTTATTTTTACGTCATTATTCATATTTCACCCTTCGTTTCGTCTCGAGTATTTACCGCACACCGCGTCTTCCCGTCTCTTCTCCGTTTCCTGCTCCAATTCCCGACAGGTTGCCAAAATGGGCGCGCTCAGACTCGCGAATCAAAATGGGCCTCTTGCAAATGGAGATGTTGTACACTGAAAAAAAATTCTTGGCGTTTTTACCAAGGTCCGTTGGTACCTTTACCATCTCACTTTTTTACCAATTATTGGTAATTTTACCAAGACAGACTGGTAAGCCTACCTAAAAACCGATATTTTTACTGTTTTTTCCTGGTAAGAATACCACTTTTATTGGTAATCAATTCCCGGTAACTTTGCCATTTTATCTTGGTAATTCTACCACAGTCAATTAAAAACATTGGCGTTTTTACCAAGGTACAGTAATATGACCGAGAAAGTTCAATAACTTTACCGAGATTTCTCGGTAAAATTACCTATTCCATAAATGGTAATTTTACCAAGAAAAAACTGGGATCAAATAGAACCCTGAATTCTTGGTAATTTTACCCTTTTCTTAGTAAATACACCGAGATTTTTTTTTTCAGTGTATTTGTGAGGAATTTGCGATTTGACTATTGATTCTTATGGGAAAGTTCGCGAGAAGCACGATGGTGCCACTGGGTTTCTCTGAAATCAACTCCCAAGGCTTCAAAGCTTCAAGCGTCAAGCTTCGGCACAAGGACCTTGCGGCACATTACTCCGCAGAACGAGGACTTTTTGGCACACTAGAGATACACTTTTCCAGAGCATATCCTATCTTTCCCATTCGTCTTTAGTTCCGTTTAAGCAGAAATACGTCTATATATTGTCAGTGTTTAGGACATACTGGCATGGTCGAACACATTATATGATTCAATGTTATGAACAGGAAGGCGAATGATGGAGATTTTGCATGTGTGAGGAATTTGCGGTTTGACTGTTGATTCTTACGTAAAAGTTCGCGAGGAACTGATGTAGAGGTGGACTCTCAGGGTCGCGTGAGATATCCCCTCCATTTTGGCCTCAACTTGAGAGCTTTTTATGAGCTTGGGAGTTAATTTCAGAGAAAACCAGTGGCATCATCGTGTTTCTCGCGAACTTTTACATAAGAATCAATTGTCAAATCGCAAATCTCTTACATATGCAATATCTCGATTTCAGTGCGAGCACAAACCAGAGTTGTTTCTCATAAAATATGGCTAAAAATAACGATTAGCGCATCGGATATGTTTGGAATACTCTCCTAAATCCACAATCTGCGAAGGAAATATGCGTTTTTTCGAGCCTCTCGCTTCAAAAACGTTTCTACGGCACAACCAAACATTTCGTAAGAGGAGTCGTTCCATCTAGCCTTGCGCACTAGGATGCTACGCTATTTTCAACATGGCTGATGCCTCAGCGCTAAGGGCGCAAGAGCGACATGCAGTGCCACATGACCTAATCAAACCTAACTTCCAAATTTTCGAGTTGTCCATATTCTCCCTATAAAGGTACTCTACCCAGGTCTTATCACTAAGAAAGCTATCTAAACTTACATACATACATACATATAAGTCGCTTTACAGCACTCCCTCGCGCTCTACGACTCCTAACCTCCACTGCTCTCTTTCAAACCACAAATCTTGGGGGATTGAGCACCTAAACATTTCCGCTTCAATCCCTTCCCTCCAACTTTTCATTGGGCGCCCCCTGCGTCTTCTCCCAGGAGGAACCCAGTCAAGGACCTTCTTCGGCAACCTGTCTCCTGCCACTCTCTGGACATGACCATACCAAATGAGTTGTTTTGTCATAATGTCATGCACGATGGTCTACTTGGCATCCATGATATCCCGTACCGTCTCATTCCTGACGCGATCCTTTCTGGAAATACCAGCGGATCTACGCCAGAAGTCCATCTCTGTTGCCTCTAAAACCTCCTCTAACCTCTGTTGCCTCGAAAACCTCTAAACTTAAACTTCAGAAAAATGGGGTCTCTGCACGCAACAGAAAGACCCTACTTCTTAAGGTGATTCGATGGACGCCATATTTTGTGTCAGCACGGCATGCGATTTGTCGCATCAATGGGTTCCATTTTTTCAGCTACTCGTCATTTATCTCCAATTTTGAAATCGTAATTCACGAAATTCAACGTGAGAAAGGCGTGGTTTTTTTAGAGAGAAAACATAGCATTCGATACTGATATCGAAACTGCACTCGAATGCGATATTTTCTCTCGAAAAAAACCACGCCTTTCTTACGTTGAATTTCTTTGTTAAAATTGGTAAGTGAGTGCTTTAGTCTCCTGACAACAGAATTGCGATCTCAAAATTGGAGAAAAGTGACGAGTAGCTGAAAAAATGGAACCAATTGATGCGATGTATCGCATGCCGTTCTGACACAAAATATGGCGTCCATCGAATCACCTTAATTCGAGTAAGATTACTAACATTAAAGTCAGCTAGAATCATTACTTTTCTCCCACATTTGCTGCCTTCAAGATCTATCAGAGGGTGGGGCTCCAATTTTGACTCCAGTTCTATATGCAAGTCTGATTCCAATTTTAAACATCCAAGCGCTCATTATTTTAGATCTCATTTGTATTTTAATCTTTGAGTTCGTAATATTACAGGAAGCTAGTAGAGATAGTGGGAAGTGAAAATAACGATATTTACTTAGTTTTTGGTTCTCCTAGGAGATCGAATTTGGCATCAAGCGCCATTCGGCGATATTCCCATCATCGAGAGCCGTACAACCAAAAAATATTGCCAGCACCGCACTGGAAAAAACCGCTTGGATCTAGAGTCCAGACTCTTAAAAATATCGACAAGAAAAAATACTCTTGATTCAATCGGATTCTTGCTCAAATCAAGAACCAAGCCTCTTAATTTCAGCGGATTTCCTTTTGATTTAAGCTAAAATCCTATTGAATCAAGAGTTTTCAAGAGTCTGGACTCTAGATCCAAGCAACTTTTTTTTTCCAGTGCGGACTCCTTCCGTTAGCAGTAGTCCTATTTTCGTTGAGGTTATCGAGGCAACAGGGCTTGCGTCAAACATTAATTAAATGTAGCTTCTTCGATTTATATTTATTTTTAATCACTAATATCTATGCAGGTATACTAGTTTTAAGCAGAGGGATATAATTAAACGAAATGACACTCCTGCATTTATTGTTGTTCTGATATCAATGAATGCATTTAAACAAACAAAAGAACAAGAAATAGCAGAATTAAAATATGCCTAATAAGGCCAGGCATCTGGTTGTATTGAAAGTCATCCTGTCCCTGGGGGTAGAAGGTGTGGTGTGGTATAGCTCAACGTCAGGCGTTCCCTAGGAAGTTAGGTGGGAAGAAGGGCGGCCAAACATCAGGCGTGCCCGGGAGATGCGGAAAAGATGAGACTTGTGACCATTCACTGAATAGCTGAAGAGCTTTTGTAGACGTGATTACATAACGCTTACATAACGATTACCTAATGGTCACATTGCGTGATACGTGCCGTTCTAGTTTACTTGATAATTGCATAACCGAATGCCTGGCCTACAGAACCTTTATAGGGAGAGTATGGACAACTTGGTTTATGTAAAAAAAGCCCCTCTAGGTAGGGCGCCAATGAAAGGCGACCCAACGTCCCCCCGAAAAAACCGAAAATCACTAAAAAAGTGCCGCCGCCAAACCTACGCATTTGGAAGGTTATATGGCCTAAAAATATTACAAACAAGCGTCTTTAAGTATTAAAACTTTGAAACTGAGAAAATGTAAGCGGAATCAAAGTTTCATACGTGCTCTTATAAGGTTTGATCAGTTTAAAATAGTTGAAATGTGAAAATTAGTACTACTGAATAATACGAGTCCAGGTTGGCTCCCTTTTTAGGCCCCAAGAGCGACATGCGGTGCCACATGACCTAATCAAAACCTAACTTCCAAATTTTCGAGTTGTCCATACTCTCTCTATAAAGGCACCTCTAACCCAGGCCTTACCACTAAGAGAGCTATCTAAACTTAAACTTCAGAAAAATGGGGTCTCTGCACGCAACAGGAAGACCCTACTTCTTAAGGTGATTCGATGGACGCCATAATTTGTGTCAGAACGGCATGCGATATATCGCATCAAATGGTTCCATTTTTTCAGCTACTCGTCAATTTTCTCCATTTTGAGATCGCAATTCTGTTGTCAGGAGACTAAAGCACTCACTTACCAATTTTAACAAAGAAATTCAACGTAATAAAGGCGTGGTTTTTTTAGAGAGAAAATATCGCATTCGAGTGCAGTTATCGATACTGCATCGAATGCGATATTTTCTCTCTGAAAAAACCACGCCTTTATTACGTTGAATTTCTTTGTTAAAATTGGTAGGTGAGTGCTATAGTCTCCTGACAACCGAATTGCGATCTCAAAATTGGAGAAAATTGACGA